>NC_084794.1:5000-314305 GCF_963169125.1 Humulus lupulus | reverse complement strand
ATTTATCCAAACAAAAAAATTGACCTTTCAGGCCAAATCTTCTAGGCAGCTGCCTAGGTCTCCGTAGCGATTTCGTAATTCACTCATATTTCTCTCTAACAAGCTCTAATTTTTTTGAACCTTTTCCCATCTCAGTAATATTAAATAGGGCTATTATTGACCATGAATTTGGGTCCTAATTAAACCAAACAAAAAAATTGACCTTTCAGGCCAAATCTCCTAGGCAGCTGCCTAGGGCTTCGAAGCGATCTCGTCATTCACTCATATTTCTCTCTAACAAGCTCTAATTTTTCTGAACCTTTTCCCATCTCAGTAATATTATATAGGGCTATTATTAACCATGAATTGGGGTCCTAATTCAACCAAACAAAAAAATTGACCTTTCAGGCCAAATCTCCTAGGCAGCTGCCTAGGTCTCCGAAGCGATTTCGTAATTCACTTATATTTCTCTCTAACAAGCTCTAATTTTTTTGAACCTTTTCCCATCTCAGTAATATTATATAGGGCTATTATTGACCTTGAATTGGGGTCCAAATTCAACCAAACAAAAAAATTGACCTTTCAGGCCAAATCTCCTAGGCAGCTGCCAAGGGCTCCGAAGCGATTTCGTAATTCACTCATATTTCTCTCTAACTAGCTCTAATTTTTGTGAACCTCTTCCCATCTTAGTAATATTATATAGGGCTATTATTGACTATGAATTGGGGTCCTAATTCAACCAAACAAAAAA
Source organism: Humulus lupulus (assembly GCF_963169125.1). Taxonomy (NCBI): domain Eukaryota; kingdom Viridiplantae; phylum Streptophyta; class Magnoliopsida; order Rosales; family Cannabaceae; genus Humulus; species Humulus lupulus. The sequence continues at coordinate 313,575 of NC_084794.1, read as the reverse complement.
ATTGACCTTTCAGGCCAAATCTCCTAGGCTGCTGCCTAGGGCTCCGAAGCGATCTCGTCATTCACTCATATTTCTCTCTAACAAGCTCTAATTTTTTTGAACCTTTTCCCATCTCAGTAATATTAAATAGGGCTATTATTGACCATGAATTGGGGTCCTAGTTCAACCAAACAAAAAAATTGACCTTTCAGGCCAAATCTCCTAGGCAGCTGCCTAGGGCTTCGAAGCGATCTCGTCATTCACTCATATTTCTCTCTAACAAGCTCTAATTTTTCTGAACCTTTTCCCATCTCAGTAATATTAAATAGGGCTATTATTGACCATGAATTGGGGTCCTAATTAAACCAAACAAAAAAATTGACCTTTCAGGCCAAATCTCCTAGGCAGCTGCCTAGGGCTTCGAAGCGATCTCGTCATTCACTCATATTTCTCTCTAACAAGCTCTAATTTTTCTGAACCTTTTCCCATCTCAGTAATATTATATAGGGCTATTATTGACAATGTATTGGGGTCCTAATTTATCCAAACAAAAAAATTGACCTTTCAGGCCAAATCTCCTAGGCAGCTGCCTAGGTCTCCGTAGCGATTTCGTAATTCACTCATATTTCTCTCGAACAAGCTCTAATTTTTTTGAACCTTTTCCCATCTCAGTAATATTAAATAGGGCAATTATTGACCATGAATTTGGGTCCTAATTAAACCAAACAAAAAAATTGACCTTTCAGGCCAAATCTCCTAGGCAGCTGCCTAGGGCTTCGAAGCGATCTCGTCATTCACTCATATTTCTCTCTAACAAGCTCTAATTTTTCTGAACCTTTTCCCATCTCAGTAATATTATATAGGGCTATTATTGACCATGAATTGGGGTCCTAATTCAACCAAACAAAAAAATTGACCTTTCAGGCCAAATCTCCTAGGCAGCTGCCTAGGTCTCCGAAGCGATTTCGTAATTCACTCATATTTCTCTCTAACAAGCTCTAATTTTTTTCAACCTCTTCCCATCTCAATAATATTATATAGGGCTTTTATTCACTATGAATTGGGGTCCTAATTCAACCAAACAAAAAAATTGACCTTTCTGGCCAAATCTCCTAGGCAGCTGCCTAGGGCTCCGAAGCGATCTCGTCATTCACTCATATTTCTCTCTAACAAGCTCTAATTTTTTTGAACCTTTTCCCATCTCAGTAATATTAAATAGGGCTATTATTGACCATGAATTGGGGTCCTAATTAAACCAAACAAAAAAATTGACCTTTCAGGCCAAATCTCCTAGGCAGCTGCCTAGGGCTTCGAAGCGATCTCGTCATTCACTCATATTTCTCTCTAACAAGCTCTAATTTTTCTGAACCTTTTCCCATCTCAGTAATATTATATAGGGCTATTATTGACAATGTATTGGGGTCCTAATTTATCCAAACAAAAAAATTGACCTTTCAGGCCAAATCTCCTAGGCAGCTGCCTAGGGCTGCGAAGAGATCTCGTCATTCACTCATATTTCTCTCTAACAAGCTCTAATTTTTTTGAACCTTTTCCCATCTCAGTAATATTAAATAGGGCTATTATTGACCATGAATTGGGGTCCTAATTTAACCAAACAAAAAAATTGACCTTTCAGGCCAAATCTCCTAGGCAGCTGCCTAGGGCTTCGAAGCGATCTCGTCATTCACTCATATTTCTCTCTAACAAGCTCTAATTTTTCTGAACCTTTTCCCATCTCAGTAATATTATATAGGGCTATTATTGACCATGAATTGGGGTCCTAATTTATCCAAACAAAAAAATTGACCTTTCAGGCCAAATCTCCTAGGCAGCTGCCTAGGTCTCCGTAGCGATTTCGTAATTCACTCATATTTCTCTCTAACAAGCTCTAATTTTTTTGAACCTCTTCCCATCTCAATAATATTATATAGGGCTATTATTGACTATGAATTGGGGTCCTAATTCAACCAAACAAAAAAATTGACCTTTCAGGCCAAATCCCCTAGGCTGCTGCTGCCTAGGGCTCCGAAGCGATCTCGTCATTCACTCATATTTCTCTCTAACAAGCTCTAATTTTTTTGAACCTTTTCCCATCTCAGTAATATAAAATAGGGCTATTATTGACCATGAATTGGGGTCCTAATTCAACCAAACAAAAAAATTGACCTTTCAGGCCAAATCTCCTAGGCAGCTGCCTAGGGCTGCGAAGCGATCTCGTCATTCACTCATATTTCTCTCTAACAAGCTCTAATTTTTTTGAACCTTTTCCCATCTCAGTAATATTAAATAGGGCTATTATTGACCATGAATTGGGTTCCTAATTTAACCAAACAAAAAAATTGACCTTTCAGGCCAAATCTCCTAGGCAGCTGCCTAGGGCTTCGAAGCGATCTCGTCATTCACTCATATTTCTCTCTAACAAGCTCTAATTTTTCTGAACCTTTTCCCATCTCAGTAATATTATATAGGGCTATTATTGACCATGAATTGGGGTCCTAATTTATCCAAACAAAAAAATTGACCTTTCAGGCCAAATCTCCTAGGCAGTTGCCTAGGTCTCCGTAGCGATTTCGTAATTCACTCATATTTCTCTCTAACAAGCTCTAATTTTTTTGAACCTCTTCCCATCTCAATAATATTATATAGGGCTATTATTGACTATGAATTGGGGTCCTAATTCAACCAAACAAAAAAATTGACCTTTCTGGCCAAATCTCCTAGGCAGCTGCCTAGGGCTCCGAAGCGATCTCGTCATTCACTCATATTTCTCTCTAACAAGCTCTAATTTTTCTGAACCTTTTCCCATCTCAGTAATATTATATAGGGCTATTATTGACCATGAATTGGGGTCCTCATTTATCCAAACAAAAAAATTGACCTTTCAGGCCAAATCTTCTAGGCAGCTGCCTAGGTCTCCGTAGCGATTTCGTAATTCACTCATATTTCTCTCTAACAAGCTCTAATTTTTTTGAACCTTTTCCCATCTCAGTAATATTAAATAGGGCTATTATTGACCATGAATTTGGGTCCTAATTAAACCAAACAAAAAAATTGACCTTTCAGGCCAAATCTCCTAGGCAGCTGCCTAGGGCTTCGAAGCGATCTCGTCATTCACTCATATTTCTCTCTAACAAGCTCTAATTTTTCTGAACCTTTTCCCATCTCAGTAATATTATATAGGGCTATTATTAACCATGAATTGGGGTCCTAATTCAACCAAACAAAAAAATTGACCTTTCAGGCCAAATCTCCTAGGCAGCTGCCTAGGTCTCCGAAGCGATTTCGTAATTCACTTATATTTCTCTCTAACAAGCTCTAATTTTTTTGAACCTTTTCCCATCTCAGTAATATTATATAGGGCTATTATTGACCTTGAATTGGGGTCCAAATTCAACCAAACAAAAAAATTGACCTTTCAGGCCAAATCTCCTAGGCAGCTGCCAAGGGCTCCGAAGCGATTTCGTAATTCACTCATATTTCTCTCTAACTAGCTCTAATTTTTGTGAACCTCTTCCCATCTTAGTAATATTATATAGGGCTATTATTGACTATGAATTGGGGTCCTAATTCAACCAAACAAAAAAATTGACCTTTCAGGCCAAATCTCCTAGGCTGCTGCCTAGGGCTCCGAAGCGATCTCGTCATTCACTCATATTTCTCTCTAACAAGCTCTAATTTTTTTGAACCTTTTCCCATCTCAGTAATATTAAATAGGGCTATTATTGACCATGAATTGGGGTCCTAGTTCAACCAAACAAAAAAATTGACCTTTCAGGCCAAATCTCCTAGGCAGCTGCCTAGGGCTTCGAAGCGATCTCGTCATTCACTCATATTTCTCTCTAACAAGCTCTAATTTTTCTGAACCTTTTCCCATCTCAGTAATATTATATAGGGCTATTATTGACCATGAATTGGGGTCCTAATTCAACCAAACAAAAAAATTGATCTTTCAGGCCAAATCTCCTAGGCAGCTGCCTAGGGCTCCGAAACGATTTCGTAATTCACTCATATTTCTCTCTAACAAGCTCTAATTTTTTTGAACATTTTCCCATCTCAATAATATTCTATAGGGCTATTATTGACCATGAATTGGGTTCCTAATTTATCCAAACAAAAAAATTGACCTTTCAGGCCAAATCTCCTAGGCAGCTGCCTAGGTCTCCGTAGCGATTTCGTAATTCACTCATATTTCTCTCTAACAAGCTCTAATTTTTTTGAACCTCTTCCCATCTCAATAATATTATATAGGGCTATTATTGACTATGAATTGGGGTCCTAATTCAACCAAACAAAAAAATTGACCTTTCAGGCCAAATCTCCTAGGCTGCTGCCTAGGGCTCCGAAGCGATCTCGTCATTCACTCATATTTCTCTCTAACAAGCTCTAATTTTTTTGAACCTTTTCCCATCTCAGTAATATTAAATAGGGCTATTATTGACCATGAATTGGGTTCCTAATTTATCCAAACAAAAAAATTGACCTTTCAGGCCAAATCTCCTAGGCAGCTGCCTAGGTCTCCGTAGCGATTTCGTAATTCACTCATATTTCTCTCTAACAAGCTCTAATTTTTTTGAACCTCTTCCCATCTCAATAATATTATATAGGGCTATTATTGACTATGAATTGGGGTCCTAATTCAACCAAACAAAAAAATTGACCTTTCAGGCCAAATCTCCTAGGCAGCTGCCTAGGTCTCCGAAGCGATTTCGTAATTCACTCATATTTCTCTCTAACAAGCTCTAATTTTTTTCAACCTCTTCCCATCTCAATAATATTATATAGGGCTTTTATTCACTATGAATTGGGGTCCTAATTCAACCAAACAAAAAAATTGACCTTTCTGGCCAAATCTCCTAGGCAGCTGCCTAGGGCTCCGAAGCGATCTCGTCATTCACTCATATTTCTCTCTAACAAGCTCTAATTTTTTTGAACCTTTTCCCATCTCAGTAATATTAAATAGGGCTATTATTGACCATGAATTGGGGTCCTAATTAAACCAAACAAAAAAATTGACCTTTCAGGCCAAATCTCCTAGGCAGCTGCCTAGGGCTTCGAAGCGATCTCGTCATTCACTCATATTTCTCTCTAACAAGCTCTAATTTTTCTGAACCTTTTCCCATCTCAGTAATATTATATAGGGCTATTATTGACAATGTATTGGGGTCCTAATTTATCCAAACAAAAAAATTGACCTTTCAGGCCAAATCTCCTAGGCAGCTGCCTAGGGCTGCGAAGCGATCTCGTCATTCACTCATATTTCTCTCTAACAAGCTCTAATTTTTTTGAACCTTTTCCCATCTCAGTAATATTAAATAGGGCTATTATTGACCATGAATTGGGGTCCTAATTTAACCAAACAAAAAAATTGACCTTTCAGGCCAAATCTCCTAGGCAGCTGCCTAGGGCTTCGAAGCGATCTCGTCATTCACTCATATTTCTCTCTAACAAGCTCTAATTTTTCTGAACCTTTTCCCATCTCAGTAATATTATATAGGGCTATTATTGACCATGAATTGGGGTCCTAATTTATCCAAACAAAAAAATTGACCTTTCAGGCCAAATCTCCTAGGCAGCTGCCTAGGTCTCCGTAGCGATTTCGTAATTCACTCATATTTCTCTCTAACAAGCTCTAATTTTTTTGAACCTCTTCCCATCTCAATAATATTATATAGGGCTATTATTAACTATGAATTGGGGTCCTAATTCAACCAAACAAAAAAATTGACCTTTCAGGCCAAATCTCCTAGGCTGCTGCTGCCTAGGGCTCCGAAGCGATCTCGTCATTCACTCATATTTCTCTCTAACAAGCTCTAATTTTTTTGAACCTTTTCCCATCTCAGTAATATTAAATAGGGCTATTATTGACCATGAATTGGGGTCCTAATTCAACCAAACAAAAAAATTGACCTTTCAGGCCAAATCTCCTAGGCAGCTGCCTAGGGCTGCGAAGCGATCTCGTCATTCACTCATATTTCTCTCTAACAAGCTCTAATTTTTTTGAACCTTTTCCCATCTCAGTAATATTAAATAGGGCTATTATTGACCATGAATTGGGGTCCTAATTTAACCAAACAAAAAAATTGACCTTTCAGGCCAAATCTCCTAGGCAGCTGCCTAGGGCTTCGAAGCGATCTCGTCATTCACTCATATTTCTCTCTAACAAGCTCTAATTTTTCTGAACCTTTTCCCATCTCAGTAATATTATATAGGGCTATTATTGACCATGAATTGGGGTCCTAATTTATCCAAACAAAAAAATTGACCTTTCAGGCCAAATCTCCTAGGCAGTTGCCTAGGTCTCCGTAGCGATTTCGTAATTCACTCATATTTCTCTCTAACAAGCTCTAATTTTTTTGAACCTCTTCCCATCTCAATAATATTATATAGGGCTATTATTGACTATGAATTGGGGTCCTAATTCAACCAAACAAAAAAATTGACCTTTCTGGCCAAATCTCCTAGGCAGCTGCCTAGGGCTCCGAAGCGATCTCGTTATTCACTCATATTTCTCTCTAACAAGCTCTAATTTTTCTGAACCTTTTCCCATCTCAGTAATATTATATAGGGCTATTATTGACCATGAATTGGGGTCCTCATTTATCCAAACAAAAAAATTGACCTTTCAGGCCAAATCTTCTAGGCAGCTGCCTAGGTCTCCGTAGCGATTTCGTAATTCACTCATATTTCTCTCTAACAAGATCTAATTTTTTTGAACCTCTTCCCATCTCAATAATATTATATAGGGCTTTTATTCACTATGAATTAGGGTCCTAATTCAACCAAACAAAAAAATTGACCTTTCTGGCCAAATCTCCTAGGCAGCTGCCTAGGGCTCCGAAGCGATCTCGTCATTCACTCATATTTCTCTCTAACAAGCTCTAATTTTTTTGAACCTTTTCCCATCTCAGTAATATTAAATAGGGCTATTATTGACCATGAATTTGGGTCCTAATTAAACCAAACAAAAAAATTGACCTTTCAGGCCAAATCTCCTAGGCAGCTGCCTAGGGCTTCGAAGCGATCTCGTCATTCACTCATATTTCTCTCTAACAAGCTCTAATATTTCTGAACCTTTTCCCATCTCAGTAATATTATATAGGGCTATTATTAACCATGAATTGGGGTCCTAATTCAACCAAACAAAAAAATTGACCTTTCAGGCCAAATCTCCTAGGCAGCTGCCTAGGTCTCCGAAGCGATTTCGTAATTCACTCATATTTCTCTCTAACAAGCTCTAATTTTTTTGAACCTTTTCCCATCTCAGTAATATTATATAGGGCTATTATTGACCTTGAATTGGGGTCCAAATTCAACCAAACAAAAAAATTGACCTTTCAGGCCAAATCTCCTAGGCAGCTGCCAAGGGCTCCGAAGCGATTTCGTAATTCACTCATATTTCTCTCTAACTAGCTCTAATTTTTGTGAACCTCTTCCCATCTTAGTAATATTATATAGGGCTATTATTGACTATGAATTGGGGTCCTAATTCAACCAAACAAAAAAATTGACCTTTCAGGCCAAATCTCCTAGGCTGCTGCCTAGGGCTCCGAAGCGATCTCGTCATTCACTCATATTTCTCTCTAACAAGCTCTAATTTTTTTGAACCTTTTCCCATCTCAGTAATATTAAATAGGGCTATTATTGACCATGAATTGGGGTCCTAGTTAAACAAACAAAAAAATTGACCTTTCAGGCCAAATCTCCTAGGCAGCTGCCTAGGGCTTCGAAGCGATCTCGTCATTCACTCATATTTCTCTCTAACAAGCTCTAATTATTCTGAACCTTTTCCCATCTCAGTAATATTATATAGGGCTATTATTGACCATGAATTGGGGTCCTAATTCAACCAAACAAAAAAATTGATCTTTCAGGCCAAATCTCCTAGGCAGCTGCCTAGGGCTCCGAAACGATTTCGTAATTCACTCATATTTCTCTCTAACAAGCTCTAATTTTTTTGAACCTTTTCCCATCTCAGTAATATTCTATAGGGCTATTATTGACCATGAATTGGGTTCCTAATTTATCCAAACAAAAAAATTGACCTTTCAGGCCAAATCTCCTAGGCAGCTGCCTAGGTCTCCGTAGCGATTTCGTAATTCACTCATATTTCTCTCTAACAAGCTCTAATTTTTTTGAACCTCTTCCCATCTCAATAATATTATATAGGGCTATTATTGACTATGAATTGGGGTCCTAATTCAACCAAACAAAAAAATTGACCTTTCAGGCCAAATCTCCTAGGCTGCTGCCTAGGGCTCCGAAGCGATCTCGTCATTCACTCATATTTCTCTCTAACAAGCTCTAATTTTTTTGAACCTTTTCCCATCTCAGTAATATTAAATAGGGCTATTATTGACCATGAATTGGGTTCCTAATTTATCCAAACAAAAAAATTGACCTTTCAGGCCAAATCTCCTAGGCAGCTGCCTAGGTCTCCGTAGCGATTTCGTAATTCACTCATATTTCTCTCTAACAAGCTCTAATTTTTTTGAACCTCTTCCCATCTCAATAATATTATATAGGGCTATTATTGACTATGAATTGGGGTCCTAATTCAACCAAACAAAAAAATTGACCTTTCAGGCCAAATCTCCTAGGCTGCTGCCTAGGGCTCCGAAGCGATCTCGTCATTCACTCATATTTCTCTCTAACAAGCTCTAATTTTTTTGAACCTTTTCCCATCTCAGTAATATTAAATAGGGCTATTATTGACCATGAATTGGGGTCCTAATTCAACCAAACAAAAAAATTGACCTTTCAGGCCAAATCTCCTAGGCAGCTGCCTAGGGCTTCGAAGCGATCTCGTCATTCACTCATATTTCTCTCTAACAAGCTCTAATTTTTTTGAACCTTTTCCCATCTCAGTAATATTAAATAGGGCTATTATTGACCATGAATTTGGGTCCTAATTAAACCAAACAAAAAAATTGACCTTTCAGGCCAAATCTCCTAGGCAGCTGCCTAGGGCTCCGAAGCGATCTCGTCATTCACTCATATTTCTCTCTAACAAGCTCTAATTTTTTTGAACCTTTTCCCATCTCAGTAATATTAAATAGGGCTATTATTGACCATGAATTGGGGTCCTAGTTCAACCAAACAAAAAAATTGACCTTTCAGGCCAAATCTCCTAGGCAGCTGCCTAGGGCTTCGAAGCGAACTCGTCATTCACTCATATTTCTCTCTAACAAGCTCTAATTTTTCTGAAACTTTTCCCATCTCAGTAATATTATATAGGGCTATTATTGACCATGAATTGGGGTCCTAATTCAACCAAACAAAAAAATTGATCTTTCAGGCCAAATGTCCTAGGCAGCTGCCTAGGGCTCCGAAGCGATTTCGTAATTCACTCATATTTCTCTCTAACAAGCTCTAATTTTTTTGAACCTTTTCCCATCTCAGTAATATTCTATAGGGCTATTATTGACCATGAATTGGGTTCCTAATTTATCCAAACAAAAAAATTGACCTTTCAGGCCAAATCTCCTAGGCAGCTGCCTAGGTCTCCGTAGCGATTTCGTAATTCACTCATATTTCTCTCTAACAAGCTCTAATTTTTTTGAACCTCTTCCCATCTCAATAATATTATATAGGGCTATTATTGACTATGAATTGGGGTCCTAATTCAACCAAACAAAAAAATTGACCTTTCAGGCCAAATCTCCTAGGCTGCTGCCTAGGGCTCCGAAGCGATCTCGTCATTCACTCATATTTCTCTCTAACAAGCTCTAATTTTTTTGAACCTTTTCCCATCTCAGTAATATTAAATAGGGCTATTATTGACCATGAATTGGGGTCCTAATTCAACCAAACAAAAAAATTGACCTTTCAGGCCAAATCTCCTAGGCAGCTGCCTAGGGCTTCGAAGCGATCTCGTCATTCACTCATATTTCTCTCTAACAAGCTCTAATTTTTTTGAACCTTTTCCCATCTCAGTAATATTAAATAGGGCTATTATTGACCATGAATTTGGGTCCTAATTAAACCAAACAAAAAAATTGACCTTTCAGGCCAAATCTCCTAGGCAGCTGCCTAGGGCTCCGAAGCGATCTCGTCATTCACTCATATTTCTCTCTAACAAGCTCTAATTTTTTTGAACCTTTTCCCATCTCAGTAATATTAAATAGGGCTATTATTGACCATGAATTGGGGTCCTAGTTCAACCAAACAAAAAAATTGACCTTTCAGGCCAAATCTCCTAGGCAGCTGCCTAGGGCTTCGAAGCGAACTCGTCATTCACTCATATTTCTCTCTAACAAGCTCTAATTTTTCTGAAACTTTTCCCATCTCAGTAATATTATATAGGGCTATTATTGACCATGAATTGGGGTCCTAATTCAACCAAACAAAAAAATTGATCTTTCAGGCCAAATGTCCTAGGCAGCTGCCTAGGGCTCCGAAGCGATTTCGTAATTCACTCATATTTCTCTCTAACAAGCTCTAATTTTTTTGAACCTTTTCCCATCTCAGTAATATTCTATAGGGCTATTATTGACCATGAATTGGGTTCCTAATTTATCCAAACAAAAAAATTGACCTTTCAGGCCAAATCTCCTAGGCAGCTGCCTAGGTCTCCGTAGCGATTTCGTAATTCACTCATATTTCTCTCTAACAAGCTCTAATTTTTTTGAACCTCTTCCCATCTCAATAATATTATATAGGGCTATTATTGACTATGAATTGGGGTCCTAATTCAACCAAACAAAAAAATTGACCTTTCAGGCCAAATCTCCTAGGCTGCTGCTGCCTAGGGCTCCGAAGCGATCTCGTCATTCACTCATATTTCTCTCTAACAAGCTCTAATTTTTTTGAACCTTTTCCCATCTCAGTAATATTAAATAGGGCTATTATTGACCATGAATTGGGGTCCTAATTCAACCAAACAAAAAAATTGACCTTTCAGGCCAAATCTCCTAGGCAGCTGCCTAGGGCTGCGAAGCGATCTCGTCATTCACTCATATTTCTCTCTAACAAGCTCTAATTTTTTTGAACCTTTTCCCATCTCAGTAATATTAAATAGGGCTATTATTGACCATGAATTGGGGTCCTAATTTAACCAAACAAAAAAATTGACCTTTCAGGCCAAATCTCCTAGGCAGCTGCCTAGGGCTTCGAAGCGATCTCGTCATTCACTCATATTTCTCTCTAACAAGCTCTAATTTTTCTGAACCTTTTCCCATCTCAGTAATATTATATAGGGCTATTATTGACCATGAATTGGGGTCCTAATTTATCCAAACAAAAAAATTGACCTTTCAGGCCAAATCTCCTAGGCAGTTGCCTAGGTCTCCGTAGCGATTTCGTAATTCACTCATATTTCTCTCTAACAAGCTCTAATTTTTTTGAACCTCTTCCCATCTCAATAATATTATATAGGGCTATTATTGACTATGAATTGGGGTCCTAATTCAACCAAACAAAAAAATTGACCTTTCTGGCCAAATCTCCTAGGCAGCTGCCTAGGGCTCCGAAGCGATCTCGTCATTCACTCATATTTCTCTCTAACAAGCTCTAATTTTTCAGAACCTTTTCCCATCTCAGTAATATTATATAGGGCTATTATTGACCATGAATTGGGGTCCTCATTTATCCAAACAAAAAAATTGACCTTTCAGGCCAAATCTTCTAGGCAGCTGCCTAGGTCTCCGTAGCGATTTCGTAATTCACTCATATTTCTCTCTAACAAGATCTAATTTTTTTGAACCTCTTCCCATCTCAATAATATTATATAGGGCTTTTATTCACTATGAATTAGGGTCCTAATTCAACCAAACAAAAAAATTGACCTTTCTGGCCAAATCTCCTAGGCAGCTGCCTAGGGCTCCGAAGCGATCTCGTCATTCACTCATATTTCTCTCTAACAAGCTCTAATTTTTTTGAACCTTTTCCCATCTCAATAATATTATATAGGGCTTTTATTCACTATGAATTAGGGTCCTAATTCAACCAAACAAAAAAATTGACCTTTCTGGCCAAATCTCCTAGGCAGCTGCCTAGGGCTCCGAAGCGATCTCGTCATTCACTCATATTTCTCTCTAACAAGCTCTAATTTTTTTGAACCTTTTCCCATCTCAGTAATATTAAATAGGGCTATTATTGACCATGAATTTGGGTCCTAATTAAAGCAAACAAAAAAATTGACCTTTCAGGCCAAATCTCCTAGGTAGCAGCCTAGGGCTCCGAAGCGATCTCGTCATTCACTCATATTTCTCTCTAACAAGCTCTAATTTTTTTGAACCTTTTCCCATCTCAGTAATATTAAATAGGGCTATTATTGACCATGAATTGGGGTCCTAGTTCAACCAAACAAAAAAATTGACCTTTCAGGCCAAATCTCCTAGGCAGCTGCCTAGGGCTTCGAAGCGAACTCGTCATTCACTCATATTTCTCTCTAACAAGCTCTAATTTTTCTGAAACTTTTCCCATCTCAGTAATATTATATAGGGCTATTATTGACCATGAATTGGGGTCCTAATTCAACCAAACAAAAAAATTGATCTTTCAGGCCAAATGTCCTAGGCAGCTGCCTAGGGCTCCGAAGCGATTTCGTAATTCACTCATATTTCTCTCTAACAAGCTCTAATTTTTTTGAACCTTTTCCCATCTCAGTAATATTCTATAGGGCTATTATTGACCATGAATTGGGTTCCTAATTTATCCAAACAAAAAAATTGACCTTTCAGGCCAAATCTCCTAGGCAGCTGCCTAGGTCTCCGTAGCGATTTCGTAATTCACTCATATTTCTCTCTAACAAGCTCTAATTTTTTTGAACCTCTTCCCATCTCAATAATATTATATAGGGCTATTATTGACTATGAATTGGGGTCCTAATTCAACCAAACAAAAAAATTGACCTTTCAGGCCAAATCTCCTAGGCTGCTGCTGCCTAGGGCTCCGAAGCGATCTCGTCATTCACTCATATTTCTCTCTAACAAGCTCTAATTTTTTTGAACCTTTTCCCATCTCAGTAATATTAAATAGGGCTATTATTGACCATGAATTGGGGTCCTAATTCAACCAAACAAAAAAATTGACCTTTCAGGCCAAATCTCCTAGGCAGCTGCCTAGGGCTGCGAAGCGATCTCGTCATTCACTCATATTTCTCTCTAACAAGCTCTAATTTTTTTGAACCTTTTCCCATCTCAGTAATATTAAATAGGGCTATTATTGACCATGAATTGGGGTCCTAATTTTACGAAACAAAAAAATTGACCTTTCAGGCCAAATCTCCTAGGCAGCTGCCGAGGGCTTCGAAGCGATCTCGTCATTCACTCATATTTCTCTCTAACAAGCTCTAATTTTTCTGAACCTTTTCCCATCTCAGTAATATTATATAGGGCTATTATTGACCATGAATTGGGGTCCTAATTTATCCAAACAAAAAAATTGACCTTTCAGGCCAAATCTCCTAGGCAGCTGCCTAGGGCTTCGAAGCGATCTCGTCATTCACTCATATTTCTCTCTAACAAGCTCTAATTTTTTTGAACCTCTTCCCATCTCAATAATATTATATAGGGCTATTATTGACTATGAATTGGGGTCCTAATTCAACCAAACAAAAAAATTGACCTTTCTGGCCAAATCTCCTAGGCAGCTGCCTAGGGCTCCGAAGCGATCTCGTCATTCACTCATATTTCTCTCTAACAAGCTCTAATTTTTCAGAACCTTTTCCCATCTCAGTAATATTATATAGGGCTATTATTGACCATGAATTGGGGTCCTCATTTATCCAAACAAAAAAATTGACCTTTCAGGCCAAATCTTCTAGGCAGCTGCCTAGGTCTCCGTAGCGATTTCGTAATTCACTCATATTTCTCTCTAACAAGATCTAATTTTTTTGAACCTCTTCCCATCTCAATAATATTATATAGGGCTTTTATTCACTATGAATTAGGGTCCTAATTCAACCAAACAAAAAAATTGACCTTTCTGGCCAAATCTCCTAGGCAGCTGCCTAGGGCTCCGAAGCGATCTCGTCATTCACTCATATTTCTCTCTAACAAGCTCTAATTTTTTTGAACCTTTTCCCATCTCAGTAATATTAAATAGGGCTATTATTGACCATGAATTTGGGTCCTAATTAAACCAAACAAAAAAATTGACCTTTCAGGCCAAATCTCCTAGGCAGCTGCCTAGGGCTCCGAAGCGATCTCGTCATTCACTCATATTTCTCTCTAACAAGCTCTAATTTTTTTGAACCTTTTCCCATCTCAGTAATATTAAATAGGGCTATTATTGACCATGAATTGGGGTCCTAGTTCAACCAAACAAAAAAATTGACCTTTCAGGCCAAATCTCCTAGGCAGCTGCCTAGGGCTTCGAAGCGAACTCGTCATTCACTCATATTTCTCTCTAACAAGCTCTAATTTTTCTGAAACTTTTCCCATCTCAGTAATATTATATAGGGCTATTATTGACCATGAATTGGGGTCCTAATTCAACCAAACAAAAAAATTGATCTTTCAGGCCAAATGTCCTAGGCAGCTGCCTAGGGCTCCGAAGCGATTTCGTAATTCACTCATATTTCTCTCTAACAAGCTCTAATTTTTTTGAACCTTTTCCCATCTCAGTAATATTCTATAGGGCTATTATTGACCATGAATTGGGTTCCTAATTTATCCAAACAAAAAAATTGACCTTTCAGGCCAAATCTCCTAGGCAGCTGCCTAGGTCTCCGTAGCGATTTCGTAATTCACTCATATTTCTCTCTAACAAGCTCTAATTTTTTTGAACCTCTTCCCATCTCAATAATATTATATAGGGCTATTATTGACTATGAATTGGGGTCCTAATTCAACCAAACAAAAAAATTGACCTTTCAGGCCAAATCTCCTAGGCTGCTGCTGCCTAGGGCTCCGAAGCGATCTCGTCATTCACTCATATTTCTCTCTAACAAGCTCTAATTTTTTTGAACCTTTTCCCATCTCAGTAATATTAAATAGGGCTATTATTGACCATGAATTGGGGTCCTAATTCAACCAAACAAAAAAATTGACCTTTCAGGCCAAATCTCCTAGGCAGCTGCCTAGGGCTGCGAAGCGATCTCGTCATTCACTCATATTTCTCTCTAACAAGCTCTAATTTTTTTGAACCTTTTCCCATCTCAGTAATATTAAATAGGGCTATTATTGACCATGAATTGGGGTCCTAATTTAACCAAACAAAAAAATTGACCTTTCAGGCCAAATCTCCTAGGCAGCTGCCTAGGGCTTCGAAGCGATCTCGTCATTCACTCATATTTCTCTCTAACAAGCTCTAATTTTTCTGAACCTTTTCCCATCTCAGTAATATTATATAGGGCTATTATTGACCATGAATTGGGGTCCTAATTTATCCAAACAAAAAAATTGACCTTTCAGGCCAAATCTCCTAGGCAGTTGCCTAGGTCTCCGTAGCGATTTCGTAATTCACTCATATTTCTCTCTAACAAGCTCTAATTTTTTTGAACCTCTTCCCATCTCAATAATATTATATAGGGCTATTATTGACTATGAATTGGGGTCCTAATTCAACCAAACAAAAAAATTGACCTTTCTGGCCAAATCTCCTAGGCAGCTGCCTAGGGCTCCGAAGCGATCTCGTCATTCACTCATATTTCTCTCTAACAAGCTCTAATTTTTCAGAACCTTTTCCCATCTCAGTAATATTATATAGGGCTATTATTGACCATGAATTGGGGTCCTCATTTATCCAAACAAAAAAATTGACCTTTCAGGCCAAATCTTCTAGGCAGCTGCCTAGGTCTCCGTAGCGATTTCGTAATTCACTCATATTTCTCTCTAACAAGATCTAATTTTTTTGAACCTCTTCCCATCTCAATAATATTATATAGGGCTTTTATTCACTATGAATTAGGGTCCTAATTCAACCAAACAAAAAAATTGACCTTTCTGGCCAAATCTCCTAGGCAGCTGCCTAGGGCTCCGAAGCGATCTCGTCATTCACTCATATTTCTCTCTAACAAGCTCTAATTTTTTTGAACCTTTTCCCATCTCAGTAATATTAAATAGGGCTATTATTGACCATGAATTTGGGTCCTAATTAAACCAAACAAAAAAATTGACCTTTCAGGCCAAATCTCCTAGGCAGCTGCCTAGGGCTTCGAAGCGATCTCGTCATTCACTCATATTTCTCTCTAACAAGCTCTAATTTTTCTGAACCTTTTCCCATCTCAGTAATATTATATAGGGCTATTATTAACCATGAATTGGGGTCCTAATTCAACCAAACAAAAAAATTGACCTTTCAGGCCAAATCTCCTAGGCAGCAGCCTAGGTCTCCGAAGCGATTTCGTAATTCACTCATATTTCTCTCTAACAAGCTCTAATTTTTTTGAACCTCTTCCCATCTCAATAATATTATATAGGGCTATTATTGACTATGAATTGGGGTCCTAATTCAACCAAACAAAAAAATTGACCTTTCAGGCCAAATCTCCTAGGCTGCTGCTGCCTAGGGCTCTGAAGCGATCTCGTCATTCACTCATATTTCTCTCTAACAAGCTCTAATTTTTTTGAACCTTTTCCCATCTTAGTAATATTTTATAGGGCTATTATTGACTATGAATTGGGGTCCTAATTCAACCAAACAAAAAAATTGACCTTTCAGGCCAAATCTCCTAGGCTGCTGCCTAGGGCTGCGAAGCGATCTCGTCATTCACTCATATTTCTCTCTAACAAGCTCTAATTTTTTTGAACCTTTTCCCATCTCAGTAATATTAAATAGGGCTATTATTGACCATGAATTGGGGTCCTAATTTAACCAAACAAAAAAATTGACCTTTCAGGCCAAATCTCCTAGGCAGCTGCCTAGGGCTTCGAAGCGATCTCGTCATTCACTCATATTTCTCTCTAACAAGCTCTAATTTTTCAGAACCTTTTCCCATCTCAGTAATATTATATAGGGCTATTATTGACCATGAATTGGGGTCCTCATTTATCCAAACAAAAAAATTGACCTTTCAGGCCAAATCTTCTAGGCAGCTGCCTAGGTCTCCGTAGCGATTTCGTAATTCACTCATATTTCTCTCTAACAAGATCTAATCTTTTTGAACCTCTTCCCATCTCAATAATATTATATAGGGCTTTTATTCACTATGAATTAGGGTCCTAATTCAACCAAACAAAAAAATTGACCTTTCAGGCCAAATCTCCTAGGCAGCTGCCTAGGGCTCCGAAGCGATCTCGTCATTCACTCATATTTCTCTCTAACAAGCTCTAATTTTTTTGAACCTTTTCCCATCTCAGTAATATTAAATAGGGCTATTATTGACCATGAATTTGGGTCCTAATTAAACCAAACAGAAAAATTGACCTTTCAGGCCAAATCTCCTAGGCAGCTGCCTAGGGCTTCGAAGCGATCTCGTCATTCACTCATATTTCTCTCTAACAAGCTCTAATTTTTCTGAACCTTTTCCCATCTCAGTAATATTATATAGGGCTATTATTAACCATGAATTGGGGTCCTAATTCAACCAAACAAAAAAATTGACCTTTCAGGCCAAATCTCCTAGGCAGCTGCCTAGGTCTCCGAAGCGATTTCGTAATTCACTCATATTTCTCTCTAACAAGCTCTAATTTTTTTGAACCTCTTCCCATCTCAATAATATTATATAGGGCTATTATTGACTATGAATTGGGGTCCTAATTCAACCAAACAAAAAAATTGACCTTTCAGGCCAAATCTCCTAGGCTGCTGCTGCCTAGGGCTCCGAAGGGATCTCGTCATTCACTCATATTTCTCTCTAACAAGCTCTAATTTTTTTGAACCTTTTCCCATCTTAGTAATATTATATAGGGCTATTATTGACTATGAATTGGGGTCCTAATTCAACCAAACAAAAAAATTGACCTTTCAGGCCAAATCTCCTAGGCTGCTGCCTAGGGCTGCGAAGCGATCTCGTCATTCACTCATATTTCTCTCTAACAAGCTCTAATTTTTTTGAACCTTTTCCCATCTCAGTAATATTAAATAGGGCTATTATTGACCATGAATTGGGGTCCTAATTTAACCAAACAAAAAAATTGACCTTTCAGGCCAAATCTCCTAGGCAGCTGCCTAGGGCTTCGAAGCGATCTCGTCATTCACTCATATTTCTCTCTAACAAGCTCTAATTTTTCTGAACCTTTTCCCATCTCAGTAATATTATATAGGGCTATTATTGACCATGAATTGGGGTGCTAATTTATCCAAAAAAAAAAATTGACCTTTCAGGCCAAATCTCCTAGGCAGTTGCCTAGGTCTCCGTTGCGATTTCGTAATTCACTCATATTTCTCTCTAACAAGCTCTAATTTTTTTGAACCTCTTCCCATCTCAATAATATTATATAGGGCTATTATTGACTATGAATTGGGGTCCTAATTCAACCAAACAAAAAAATTGACCTTTCTGGCCAAATCTCCTAGGCAGCTGCCTAGGGCTCCGAAGCGATCTCGTCATTCACTCATATTTCTCTCTAACAAGCTCTAATTTTTCAGAACCTTTTCCCATCTCAGTAATATTATATAGGGCTATTATTGACCATGAATTGGGGTCCTCATTTATCCAAACAAAAAAATTGACCTTTCAGGCCAAATCTTCTAGGCAGCTGCCTAGGTCTCCGTAGCGATTTCGTAATTCACTCATATTTCTCTCTAACAAGATCTAATTTTTTTGAACCTCTTCCCATCTCAATAATATTATATATGGCTTTTATTCACTATGAATTAGGGTCCTAATTCAACCAAACAAAAAAATTGACCTTTCTGGCCAAATCTCCTAGGCAGCTGCCTAGGGCTCCGAAGCGATCTCGTCATTCACTCATATTTCTCTCTAACAAGCTCTAATTTTTTTGAACCTTTTCCCATCTCAGTAATATTAAATAGGGCTATTATTGACCATGAATTTGGGTCCTAATTAAACCAAACAAAAAAATTGACCTTTCAGGCCAAATCTCCTAGGCAGCTGCCTAGGGCTTCGAAGCGATCTCGTCATTCACTCATATTTCTCTCTAACAAGCTCTAATTTTTCTGAACCTTTTCCCATCTCAGTAATATTATATAGGGCTATTATTAACCATGAATTGGGGTCCTAATTCAACCAAACAAAAAAATTGACCTTTCAGGCCAAATCTCCTAGGCAGCTGCCTAGGTCTCCGAAGCGATTTCGTAATTCACTCATATTTCTCTCTAACAAGCTCTAATTTTTTTGAACCTTTTCCCATCTCAGTAATATTATATAGGGCTATTATTGACCTTGAATTGGGGTCCAAATTCAACCAAACAAAAAAATTGACCTTTCAGGCCAAATCTCCTAGGCAGCTGCCAAGGGCTCCGAAGCGATTTCGTAATTCACTCATATTTCTCTCTAACTAGCTCTAATTTTTGTGAACCTCTTCCCATCTTAGTAATATTATATAGGGCTATTATTGACTATGAATTGGGGTCCTAATTCAACCAAACAAAAAAATTGACCTTTCAGGCCAAATCTCCTAGGCTGCTGCCTAGGGCTCCGAAGCGATCTCGTCATTCACTCATATTTCTCTCTAACAAGCTCTAATTTTTTTGAACCTTTTCCCATCTCAGTAATATTAAATAGGGCTATTATTGACCATGAATTGGGGTCCTAGTTCAACCAAACAAAAAAATAGACCTTTCAGGCCAAATCTCCTAGGCAGCTGCCTAGGGCTTCGAAGCGATCTCGTCATTCACTCATATTTCTCTCTAACAAGCTCTAATTTTTCTGAACCTTTTCCCATCTCAGTAATATTATATAGGGCTATTATTGACCATGAATTGGGGTCCTAATTCAACCAAACAAAAAAATTGATCTTTCAGGCCAAATCTCCTAGGCAGCTGCCTAGGGCTCCGAAGCGATTTCGTAATTCACTCATATTTCTCTCTAACAAGCTCTAATTTTTTTGAACCTTTTCCCATCTCAGTAATATTCTATAGGGCTATTATTGACCATGAATTGGGTTCCTAATTTATCCAAACAAAAAAATTGACCTTTCAGGCCAAATCTCCTAGGCAGCTGCCTAGGGCTTCGAAGCGATCTCGTCATTCACTCATATTTCTGTCTAACAAGCTCTAATTTTTCTGAACCTTTTCCCATCTCAGTAATATTAAATAGGGCTATTATTGACCATGAATTTGGGTCCTAATTAAACCAAACAAAAAAATTGACCTTTCAGGCCAAATCTCCTAGGCAGCTGCCTAGGGCTTCGAAGCGATCTCGTCATTCACTCATATTTCTCTCTAACAAGCTCTAATTTTTCTGAACCTTTTCCCATCTCAGTAATATTATATAGGGCTATTATTAACCATGAATTGGGGTCCTAATTCAACCAAACAAAAAAATTGACCTTTCAGGCCAAATCTCCTAGGCAGCTGCCTAGGTCTCCGAAGCGATTTCGTAATTCACTCATATTTCTCTCTAACAAGCTCTAATTTTTTTGAACCTCTTCCCATCTCAATAATATTATATAGGGCTATTATTGACTATGAATTGGGGTCCTAATTCAACCAAACAAAAAAATTGACCTTTCAGGCCAAATCTCCTAGGCTGCTGCTGCCTAGGGCTCCGAAGCGATCTCGTCATTCACTCATATTTCTCTCTAACAAGCTCTAATTTTTTTGAACCTTTTCCCATCTTAGTAATATTATATAGGGCTATTATTGACTATGAATTGGGGTCCTAATTCAACCATACAAAAAAATTGACCTTTCAGGCCAAATCTCCTAGGCTGCTGCCTAGGGCTGCGAAGCGATCTCGTCAATCACTCATATTTCTCTCTAACAAGCTCTAATTTTTTTGAACCTTTTCCCATCTCAGTAATATTAAATAGGGCTATTATTGACCATGAATTGGGGTCCTAATTTATCCAAACAAAAAAATTGACCTTTCAGGCCAAATCTCCTAGGCAGCTGCCTAGGGCTTCGAAGCGATCTCGTCATTCACTCATATTTCTCTCTAACAAGCTCTAATTTTTCTGAACCTTTTCCCATCTCAGTAATATTATATAGGGCTATTATTGACCATGAATTGGGGTCCTAATTTATCCAAACAAAAAAATTGACCTTTCAGGCCAAATCTCCTAGGCAGTTGCCTAGGTCTCCGTAGCGATTTCGTAATTCACTCATATTTCTCTCTAACAAGCTCTAATTTTTTTGAACCTCTTCCCATCTCAATAATATTATATAGGGCTATTATTGACTATGAATTGGGGTCCTAATTCAACCAAACAAAAAAATTGACCTTTCTGGCCAAATCTCCTAGGCAGCTGCCTAGGGCTCCGAAGCGATCTCGTCATTCACTCATATTTCTCTCTAACAAGCTCTAATTTTTCAGAACCTTTTCCCATCTCAGTAATATTATATAGGGCTATTATTGACCATGAATTGGGGTCCTCATTTATCCAAACAAAAAAATTGACCTTTCAGGCCAAATCTTCTAGGCAGCTGCCTAGGTCTCCGTAGCGATTTCGTAATTCACTCATATTTCTCTCTAACAAGATCTAATTTTTTTGAACCTCTTCCCATCTCAATAATATTATATAGGGCTTTTATTCACTATGAATTAGGGTCCTAATTCAACCAAACAAAAAAATTGACCTTTCTGGCCAAATCTCCTAGGCAGCTGCCTAGGGCTCCGAAGCGATCTCGTCATTCACTCATATTTCTCTCTAACAAGCTCTAATTTTTTTGAACCTTTTCCCATCTCAGTAATATTAAATAGGGCTATTATTGACCATGAATTTGGGTCCTAATTAAACCAAACAAAAAAATTGACCTTTCAGGCCAAATCTCCTAGGCAGCTGCCTAGGGCTTCGAAGCGATCTCGTCATTCACTCATATTTCTCTCTAACAAGCTCTAATTTTTCTGAACCTTTTCCCATCTCAGTAATATTATATAGGGCTATTATTAACCATGAATTGGGGTCCTAATTCAACCAAACAAAAAAATTGACCTTTCAGGCCAAATCTCCTAGGCAGCTGCCTAGGTCTCCGAAGCGATTTCGTAATTCACTCATATTTCTCTCTAACAAGCTCTAATTTTTTTGAACCTTTTCCCATCTCAGTAATATTATATAGGGCTATTATTGACCTTGAATTGGGGTCCAAATTCAACCAAACAAAAAAATTGACCTTTCAGGCCAAATCTCCTAGGCAGCTGCCAAGGGCTCCGAAGCGATTTCGTAATTCACTCATATTTCTCTCTAACTAGCTCTAATTTTTGTGAACCTCTTCCCATCTTAGTAATATTATATAGGGCTATTATTGACTATGAATTGGGGTCCTAATTCAACCAAACAAAAAAATTGACCTTTCAGGCCAAATCTCCTAGGCTGCTGCCTAGGGCTCCGAAGCGATCTCGTCATTCACTCATATTTCTCTCTAACAAGCTCTAATTTTTTTGAACCTTTTCCCATCTCAGTAATATTATATAGGGCTATTATTGACCATGAATTGGGGTCCTAGTTCAACCAAACAAAAAAATTGACCTTTCAGGCCAAATCTCCTAGGCAGCTGCCTAGGGCTTCGAAGCGATCTCGTCATTCACTCATATTTCTCTCTAACAAGCTCTAATTTTTCTGAACCTTTTCCCATCTCAGTAATATTATATAGGGCTATTATTGACCATGAATTGGGGTCCTAATTCAACCAAACAAAAAAATTGATCTTTCAGGCCAAATCTCCTAGGCAGCTGCCTAGGGCTCCGAAGCGATTTCGTAATTCACTCATATTTCTCTCTAACAAGCTCTAATTTTTTTGAACCTTTTCCCATCTCAGTAATATTCTATAGGGCTATTATTGACCATGAATTGGGTTCCTAATTTAACCAAACAAAAAAATTGACCTTTCAGGCCAAATCTCCTAGGCAGCTGCCTAGGGCTTCGAAGCGATCTCGTCATTCACTCATATTTCTCTCTAACAAGCTCTAATTTTTCTGAACCTTTTCCCATCTCAGTAATATTATATAGGGCTATTATTGACCATGAATTGGGGTCCTAATTCAACCAAACAAAAAAATTGATCTTTCAGGCCAAATCTCCTAGGCAGCTGCCTAGGGCTCCGAAGCGATTTCGTAATTCACTCATATTTCTCTCTAACAAGCTCAAATTTTTTTGAACCTTTTCCCATCTCAGTAATATTAAATAGGGCTATTATTGACCATGAATTTGGGTCCTAATTAAACCAAACAAAAAAATTGACCTTTCAGGCCAAATCTCCTAGGCAGCTGCCTAGGGCTTCGAAGCGATCTCGTCATTCACTCATATTTCTCTCTAACAAGCTCTAATTTTTCTGAACCTTTTCCCATCTCAGTAATATTATATAGGGCTATTATTGACCATGAATTGGGGTCCTAATTCAACCAAACAAAAAAATTGATCTTTCAGGCCAAATGTCCTAGGCAGCTGCCTAGGGCTCCGAAGCGATTTCGTAATTCACTCATATTTCTCTCTAACAAGCTCTAATTTTTTTGAACCTTTTCCCATCTCAGTAATATTCTATAGGGCTATTATTGACCATGAATTGGGTTCCTAATTTATCCAAACAAAAAAATTGACCTTTCAGGCCAAATCTCCTAGGCAGCTGCCTAGGTCTCCGTAGCGATTTCGTAATTCACTCATATTTCTCTCTAACAAGCTCTAATTTTTTTGAACCTCTTCCCATCTCAATAATATTATATAGGGCTATTATTGACTATGAATTGGGGTCCTAATTCAACCAAACAAAAAAATTGACCTTTCAGGCCAAATCTCCTAGGCTGCTGCTGCCTAGGGCTCCGAAGCGATCTCGTCATTCACTCATATTTCTCTCTAACAAGCTCTAATTTTTTTGAACCTTTTCCCATCTCAGTAATATTCTATAGGGCTATTATTGACCATGAATTGGGTTCCTAATTTATCCAAACAAAAAAATTGACCTTTCAGGCCAAATCTCCTAGGCAGCTGCCTAGGTCTCCGTAGCGATTTCGTAATTCACTCATATTTCTCTCTAACAAGCTCTAATTTTTTTGAACCTCTTCCCATCTCAATAATATTATATAGGGCTATTATTGACTATGAATTGGGGTCCTAATTCAACCAAACAAAAAAATTGACCTTTCAGGCCAAATCTCCTAGGCTGCTGCTGCCTAGGGCTCCGAAGCGATCTCGTCATTCACTCATATTTCTCTCTAACAAGCTCTAATTTTTTTGAACCTTTTCCCATCTCAGTAATATTAAATAGGGCTATTATTGACCATGAATTGGGGTCCTAATTCAACCAAACAAAAAAATTGACCTTTCAGGCCAAATCTCCTAGGCAGCTGCCTAGGGCTGCGAAGCGATCTCGTCATTCACTCATATTTCTCTCTAACAAGCTCTAATTTTTTTGAACCTTTTCCCATCTCAGTAATATTAAATAGGGCTATTATTGACCATGAATTGGGGTCCTAGTTCAACCAAACAAAAAAATTGACCTTTCAGGCCAAATCTCCTAGGCAGCTGCCTAGGGCTTCGAAGCGAACTCGTCATTCACTCATATTTCTCTCTAACAAGCTCTAATTTTTCTGATCCTTTTCCCATCTCAGTAATATTATATAGGGCTATTATTGACCATGAATTGGGGTCCTAATTCAACCAAACAAAAAAATTGATCTTTCAGGCCAAATGTCCTAGGCAGCTGCCTAGGGCTCCGAAGCGATTTCGTAATTCACTCATATTTCTCTCTAACAAGCTCTAATTTTTTTGAACCTTTTCCCATCTCAGTAATATTCTATAGGGCTATTATTGACCATGAATTGGGTTCCTAATTTATCCAAACAAAAAAATTGACCTTTCAGGCCAAATCTCCTAGGCAGCTGCCTAGGTCTCCGTAGCGATTTCGTAATTCACTCATATTTCTCTCTAACAAGCTCTAATTTTTTTGAACCTCTTCCCATCTCAATAATATTATATAGGGCTATTATTGACTATGAATTGGGGTCCTAATTCAACCAAACAAAAAAATTGACCTTTCAGGCCAAATCTCCTAGGCTGCTGCTGCCTAGGGCTCCGAAGCGATCTCGTCATTCACTCATATTTCTCTCTAACAAGCTCTAATTTTTTTGAACTTTTTCCCATATCAGTAATATTAAATAGGGCTATTATTGACCATGAATTGGGGTCCTAATTCAACCAAACAAAAAAATTGACCTTTCAGGCCAAATCTCCTAGGCAGCTGCCTAGGGCTGCGA
The DNA here is from genome assembly GCF_963169125.1 of Humulus lupulus. Classification (NCBI taxonomy): domain Eukaryota; kingdom Viridiplantae; phylum Streptophyta; class Magnoliopsida; order Rosales; family Cannabaceae; genus Humulus; species Humulus lupulus. The sequence continues at coordinate 288,398 of NC_084794.1, read as the reverse complement.
AGCGATCTCGTCATTCACTCATATTTCTCTCTAACAAGCTCTAATTTTTCTGAACCTTTTCCCATCTCAGTAATATTATATAGGGCTATTATTGACCATGAATTGGGGTCCTAATTTATCCAAACAAAAAAATTGACCTTTCAGGCCAAATCTCCTAGGCTGCTGCCTAGGGCTCCGAAGCGATCTCGTCATTCACTCATATTTCTCTCTAACAAGCTCTAATTTTTTTGAACCTTTTCCCATCTCAGTAATATTAAATAGGGCTATTATTGACCATGAATTGGGGTCCTAGTTCAACCAAACAAAAAAATTGACCTTTCAGGCCAAATCTCCTAGGCAGCTGCCTAGGGCTTCGAAGCGATCTCGTCATTCACTCATATTTCTCTCTAACAAGCTCTAATTTTTCTGAACCTTTTCCCATCTCAGTAATATTATATAGGGCTATTATTGACCATGAATTGGGGTCCTAATTCAACCAAACAAAAAAATTGATCTTTCAGGCCAAATCTCCTAGGCAGCTGCCTAGGGCTCCGAAGCGATTTCGTAATTCACTCATATTTCTCTCTAACAAGCTCTAATTTTTTTGAACCTTTTCCCATCTCAGTAATATTAAATAGGGCTATTATTGACCATGAATTTGGGTCCTAATTAAACCAAACAAAAAAATTGACCTTTCAGCCCAAATCTCCTAGGCAGCTGCCTAGGGCTTCGAAGCGATCTCGTCATTCACTCATATTTCTCTCTAACAAGCTCTAATTTTTCTGAACCTTTTCCCATCTCAGTAATATTATATAGGGCTATTATTGACCATGAATTGGGGTCCTAATTCAACCAAACAAAAAAATTGATCTTTCAGGCCAAATGTCCTAGGCAGCTGCCTAGGGCTCCGAAGCGATTTCGTAATTCACTCATATTTCTCTCTAACAAGCTCTAATTTTTTTGAACCTTTTCCCATCTCAGTAATATTCTATAGGGCTATTATTGACCATGAATTGGGTTCCTAATTTATCCAAACAAAAAAATTGACCTTTCAGGCCAAATCTCCTAGGCAGCTGCCTAGGTCTCCGTAGCGATTTCGTAATTCACTCATATTTCTCTCTAACAAGCTCTAATTTTTTTGAACCTCTTCCCATCTCAATAATATTATATAGGGCTATTATTGACTATGAATTGGGGTCCTAATTCAACCAAACAAAAAAATTGACCTTTCAGGCCAAATCTCCTAGGCTGCTGCTGCCTAGGGCTCCGAAGCGATCTCGTCATTCACTCATATTTCTCTCTAACAAGCTCTAATTTTTTTGAACCTTTTCCCATCTCAGTAATATTAAATAGGGCTATTATTGACCATGAATTGGGGTCCTAATTCAACCAAACAAAAAAATTGACCTTTCAGGCCAAATCTCCTAGGCAGCTGCCTAGGGCTGCGAAGCGATCTCGTCATTCACTCATATTTCTCTCTAACAAGCTCTAATTTTTTTGAACCTTTTCCCATCTCAGTAATATTAAATAGGGCTATTATTGACCATGAATTGGGGTCCTAGTTCAACCAAACAAAAAAATTGACCTTTCAGGCCAAATCTCCTAGGCAGCTGCCTAGGGCTTCGAAGCGAACTCGTCATTCACTCATATTTCTCTCTAACAAGCTCTAATTTTTCTGATCCTTTTCCCATCTCAGTAATATTATATAGGGCTATTATTGACCATGAATTGGGGTCCTAATTCAACCAAACAAAAAAATTGATCTTTCAGGCCAAATGTCCTAGGCAGCTGCCTAGGGCTCCGAAGCGATTTCGTAATTCACTCATATTTCTCTCTAACAAGCTCTAATTTTTTTGAACCTTTTCCCATCTCAGTAATATTCTATAGGGCTATTATTGACCAAGAATTGGGTTCCTAATTTATCCAAACAAAAAAATTGACCTTTCAGGCCAAATCTCCTAGGCAGCTGCCTAGGTCTCCGTAGCGATTTCGTAATTCACTCATATTTCTCTCTAACAAGCTCTAATTTTTTTGAACCTCTTCCCATCTCAATAATATTATATAGGGCTATTATTGACTATGAATTGGGGTCCTAATTCAACCAAACAAAAAAATTGACCTTTCAGGCCAAATCTCCTAGGCTGCTGCTGCCTAGGGCTCCGAAGCGATCTCGTCATTCACTCATATTTCTCTCTAACAAGCTCTAATTTTTTTGAACTTTTTCCCATATCAGTAATATTAAATAGGGCTATTATTGACCATGAATTGGGGTCCTAATTCAACCAAACAAAAAAATTGACCTTTCAGGCCAAATCTCCTAGGCAGCTGCCTAGGGCTGCGAAGCGATCTCGTCATTCACTCATATTTCTCTCTAACAAGCTCTAATTTTTCTGAACCTTTTCCCATCTCAGTAATATTATATAGGGCTATTATTGACCATGAATTGGGGTCCTAATTTATCCAAACAAAAAAATTGACCTTTCAGGCCAAATCTCCTAGGCTGCTGCCTAGGGCTCCGAAGCGATCTCGTCATTCACTCATATTTCTCTCTAACAAGCTCTAATTTTTTTGAACCTTTTCCCATCTCAGTAATATTAAATAGGGCTATTATTGACCATGAATTGGGGTCCTAATTCAACCAAACAAAAAAATTGACCTTTCAGGCCAAATCTCCTAGGCAGCTGCCTAGAGCTTCGAAGCGATCTCGTCATTCACTCATATTTCTCTCTAACAAGCTCTAATTTTTTTGAACCTCTTCCCATCTCAATAATATTATATAGGGCTATTATTGACCATGAATTGGGGTCCTAATTTATCCAAACAAAAAAATTGACCTTTCAGGCCAAATCTCCTAGGCAGCTGCCTAGGTCTCCGTAGCGATTTCGTAATTCACTCATATTTCTCTCTAACAAGCTCTAATTTTTTTGAACCTTTTCCCATCTCAGTAATATTAAATAGGGCTATTATTGACCATGAATTGGGTTCCTAATTTATCCAAACAAAAAAATTGACCTTTCAGGCCAAATCTCCTAGGCAGCTGCCTAGGTCTCCGTAGCGATTTCGTAATTCACTCATATTTCTCTCTAACAAGCTCTAATTTTTTTGAACCTCTTCCCATCTCAATAATATTATATAGGGCTATTATTGACTATGAATTGGGGTCCTAATTCAACCAAACAAAAAAATTGACCTTTCAGGCCAAATCTCCTAGGCTGCTGCCTAGGGCTCCGAAGCGATCTCGTCATTCACTCATATTTCTCTCTAACAAGCTCTAATTTTTTTGAACCTTTTCCCATCTCAGTAATATTAAATAGGGCTATTATTGACCATGAATTGGGGTCCTAATTCAACCAAACAAAAAAATTGACCTTTCAGGCCAAATCTCCTAGGCAGCCGCCTAGGGCTTCGAAGCGATCTCGTAATTCACTCATATTTCTCTCTAACAAGCTCTAATTTTTCTGAACCTTTTCCCATCTCAGTAATATTATATAGGGCTATTATTGACCATGAATTGGGGTCCTAATTCAACCAAACAAAAAAATTGATCTTTCAGGCCAAATCTCCGAGGCAGCTGCCTAGGTCTCCGAAGCGATTTCGTAATTCACTCATATTTCTCTCTAACAAGCTCTAATTTTTTTGAACCTTTTCCCATTTCAATTATATTATATAGGGCTATTATTGACCATGAATTGGGTTCCTAATTTATCCAAACAAAAAAATTGATCTTTCAGGCCAAATCTCCTAGGCAGCTGCCTAGGGCTTCGAAGCGATCTCGTCATTCACTTATATTTCTCTCTAACAAGCTCTAATTTTTCTGAACCTTTTCCCATCTCAGTAATATTATATAGGGCTATTATTGACCATGAATTGGGGTCCTAATTCAACCAAACAAAAAAATTGACCTTTCAGGCCAAATCTCCTAGGCAGCTGCCTAGGTCTCCGTAGCGATTTCGTAATTCACTCATATTTCTCTCTAACAAGATCTAATTTTTTTGAACCTTTTCCCATCTCAGTAATATTAAATAGGGCTATTATTGACCATGAATTGGGTTCCTAATTTATCCAAACAAAAAAATTGACCTTTCAGGCCAAATCTCCTAGGCAGCTGCCTAGGTCTCCGTAGCGATTTCGTAATTCACTCATATTTCTCTCTAACAAGCTCTAATTTTTTTGAACCTCTTCCCATCTCAATAATATTATATAGGGCTATTATTGACTATGAATTGGGGTCCTAATTCAACCAAACAAAAAAATTGACCTTTCAGGCCAAATCTCCTAGGCTGCTGCCTAGGGCTCCGAAGCGATCTCGTCATTCACTCATATTTCTCTCTAACAAGCTCTAATTTTTTTGAACCTTTTCCCATCTCAGTAATATTAAATAGGGCTATTATTGACCATGAATTGGGGTCCTAATTCAACCAAACAAAAAAATTGACCTTTCAGGCCAAATCTCCTAGGCAGCCGCCTAGGGCTTCGAAGCGATCTCGTAATTCACTCATATTTCTCTCTAACAAGCTCTAATTTTTCTGAACCTTTTCCCATCTCAGTAATATTATATAGGGCTATTATTGACCATGAATTGGGGTCCTAATTCAACCAAACAAAAAAATTGATCTTTCAGGCCAAATCTCCTAGGCAGCTGCCTAGGTCTCCGAAGCGATTTCGTAATTCACTCATATTTCTCTCTAACAAGCTCTAATTTTTTTGAACCTTTTCCCATTTCAATTATATTATATAGGGCTATTATTGACCATGAATTGGGTTCCTAATTTATCCAAACAAAAAAATTGATCTTTCAGGCCAAATCTCCTAGGCAGCTGCCTAGGGCTTCGAAGCGATCTCGTCATTCACTTATATTTCTCTCTAACAAGCTCTAATTTTTCTGAACCTTTTCCCATCTCAGTAATATTATATAGGGCTATTATTGACCATGAATTGGGGTCCTAATTCAACCAAACAAAAAAATTGACCTTTCAGGCCAAATCTCCTAGGCAGCTGCCTAGGGCTTCGAAGCGATCTCGTCATTCACTTATATTTCTCTCTAACAAGCTCTAATTTTTCTGAACCTTTTCCCATCTCAGTAATATTATATAGGGCTATTATTGACCATGAATTGGGGTCCTAATTTATCCAAACAAAAAAATTGACCTTTCAGGCCAAATCTCCTAGGCAGCTGCCTAGGTCTCCGTAGCGATTTCGTAATTCACTCATATTTCTCTCTAACAAGCTCTAATTTTTTTGAACCTCTTCCCATCTCAATAATATTATATAGGGCTATTATTGACTATGAATTGGGGTCCTAATTCAACCAAACAAAAAAATTGACCTTTCAGGCCAAATCTCCTAGGCTGCTGCTGCCTAGGGCTCCGAAGCGATCTCGTCATTCACTCATATTTCTCTCTAACAAGCTCTAATTTTTTTGAACCTTTTCCCATATCAGTAATATTAAATAGGGCTATTATTGACCATGAATTGGGGTCCTAATTCAACCAAACAAAAAAATTGACCTTTCAGGCCAAATCTCCTAGGCAGCTGCCTAGGGCTGCGAAGCGATCTCGTCATTCACTCATATTTCTCTCTAACAAGCTCTAATTTTTTTGAACCTTTTCCCATCTCAGTAATATTAAATAGGGCTATTATTGACCATGAATTGGAGTCCTAATTTAACCAAACAAAAAAATTGACCTTTCAGGCCAAATCTCCTAGGCAGCTGCCTAGGGCTTCGAAGCGATCTCGTCATTCACTCATATTTCTCTCTAACAAGCTCTAATTTTTCTGAACCTTTTCCCATCTCAGTAATATTATATAGGGCTATTATTGACCATGAATTGGGGTCCTAATTTATCCAAACAAAAAAATTGGCCTTTCAGGCCAAATCTCCTAGGCAGCTGCCTAGGTCTCCGTAGCGATTTCGTAATTCACTCATATTTCTCTCTAACAAGCTCTAATTTTTTTGAACCTTTTCCCATCTCAGTAATATTAAATAGGGCTATTATTGACCATGAATTGGGGTCCTAATTTAACCAAACAAAAAAATTGACCTTTCAGGCCAAATCTCCTAGGCAGCTGCCTAGGGCTTCGAAGCGATCTCGTCATTCACTCATATTTCTCTCTAACAAGCTCTAATTTTTCTGAACCTTTTCCCATCTCAGTAATATTATATAGGGCTATTATTGACCATGAATTGGGGTCCTAATTTATCCAAACAAAAAAATTGGCCTTTCAGGCCAAATCTCCTAGGCAGCTGCCTAGGTCTCCGTAGCGATTTCGTAATTCACTCATATTTCTCTCTAACAAGCTCTAATTTTTTTGAACCTTTTCCCATCTCAGTAATATTAAATAGGGCTATTATTGACCATGAATTGGGGTCCTAATTTAACCAAACAAAAAAATTGACCTTTCAGGCCAAATCTCCTAGGCAGCTGCCTAGGGCTTCGAAGCGATCTCGTCATTCACTCATATTTCTCTCTAACAAGCTCTAATTTTTCTGAACCTTTTCCCATCTCAGTAATATTATATAGGGCTATTATTGACCATGAATTGGGGTCCTAATTTATCCAAACAAAAAAATTGGCCTTTCAGGCCAAATCTCCTAGGCAGCTGCCTAGGTCTCCGTAGCGATTTCGTAATTCACTCATATTTCTCTCTAACAAGCTCTAATTTTTTTGAACCTTTTCCCATCTCAGTAATATTAAATAGGGCTATTATTGACCATGAATTGGGTTCCTAATTTATCCAAACAAAAAAATTGACCTTTCAGGCCAAATCTCCTAGGCAGCTGCCTAGGTCTCCGTAGCGATTTCGTAATTCACTCATATTTCTCTCTAGCAAGCTCTAATTTTTTTGAACCTCTTCCCATCTCAATAATATTATATAGGGCTATTATTGACTATGAATTGGGGTCCTAATTCAACCAAACAAAAAAATTGACCTTTCAGGCCAAATCTCCTAGGCTGCTGCTGCCTAGGGCTCCGAAGCGATCTCGTCATTCACTCATATTTCTCTCTAACAAGCTCTAATTTTTTTGAACCTTTTCCCATATCAGTAATATTAAATAGGGCTATTATTGACCATGAATTGGGGTCCTAATTCAACCAAACAAAAAAATTGACCTTTCAGGCCAAATCTCCTAGGCAGCTGCCTAGGGCTGCGAAGCGATCTCGTCATTCACTCATATTTCTCTCTTACAAGCTCTAATTTTTTTGAACCTTTTCCCATCTCAGTAATATTAAATAGGGCTATTATTGACCATGAATTGGGGTCCTAATTTAACCAGACAAAAAAATTGACCTTTCAGGCCAAATCTCCTAGGCAGCTGCCTAGGGCTTCGAAGCGATCTCGTCATTCACTCATATTTCTCTCTAACAAGCTCTAATTTTTCTGAACCTTTTCCCATCTCAGTAATATTATATAGGGCTATTATTGACCATGAATTGGGGTCCTAATTTATCCAAACAAAAAAATTGACCTTTCAGGCCAAATCTCCTAGGCTGCTGCCTAGGGCTCCGAAGCGATCTCGTCATTCACTCATATTTCTCTCTAACAAGCTCTAATTTTTTTGAACCTTTTCCCTTCTCAGTAATATTAAATAGGGCTATTATTGACCATGAATTGGGGTCCTAATTCAACCAAACAAAAAAATTGACCTTTCAGGCCAAATCTCCTAGGCAGCTGCCTAGAGCTTCGAAGCGATCTCGTCATTCACTCATATTTCTCTCTAACAAGCTCTAATTTTTTTGAACCTTTTCCCATCTCAGTAATATTAAATAGGGCTATTATTGACCATGAATTGGGTTCCTAATTTATCCAAACAAAAAAATTGACCATTCAGGCCAAATCTCCTAGGCAGCTGCCTAGGTCTCCGTAGCGATTTCGTAATTCACTCATATTTCTCTCTAACAAGCTCTAATTTTTTTGAACCTCTTCCCATCTCAATAATATTATATAGGGCTATTATTGACTATGAATTGGGGTCCTAATTCAACCAAACAAAAAAATTGACCTTTCAGGCCAAATCTCCTAGGCTGCTGCCTAGGGCTCCGAAGCGATCTCGTCATTCACTCATATTTCTCTCTAACAAGCTCTAATTTTTTTGAACCTTTTCCCATCTCAGTAATATTAAATAGGGCTATTATTGACCATGAATTGGGGTCCTAATTCAACCAAACAAAAAAATTGACCTTTCAGGCCAAATCTCCTAGGCAGCTGCCTAGGGCTTCGAAGCGATCTCGTAATTCACTCATATTTCTCTCTAACAAGCTCTAATTTTTCTGAACCTTTTCCCATCTCAGTAATATTATATAGGGCTATTATTGACCATGAATTGGGGTCCTAATTCAACCAAACAAAAAAATTGATCTTTCAGGCCAAATCTCCTAGGCAGCTGCCTAGGTCTCCGAAGCGATTTCGTAATTCACTCATATTTCTCTCTAACAAGCTCTAATTTTTTTGAACCTTTTCCCATCTCAATTATATTATATAGGGCTATTATTGACCATGAATTGGGTTCCTAATTTATCCAAACAAAAAAATTGATCTTTCAGGCCAAATCTCCTAGGCAGCTGCCTAGGGCTTCGAAGCGATCTCGTCATTCACTTATATTTCTCTCTAACAAGCTCTAATTTTTCTGAACCTTTTCCCATCTCAGTAATATTTTATAGGGCTATTATTGACCATGAATTGGGGTCCTAATTCAACCAAACAAAAAAATTGACCTTTCAGGCCAAATCTCCTAGGCAGCTGCCTAGGGCTTCGAAGCGATCTCGTCATTCACTTATATTTCTCTCTAACAAGCTCTAATTTTTCTGAACCTTTACCCATCTCAGTAATATTATATAGGGCTATTATTGACCATGAATTGGGGTCCTAATTTATCCAAACAAAAAAATTGTACTTTCAGGCCAAATCTCCTAGGCAGCTGCCTAGGTCTCCGTAGCGATTTCGTAATTCACTCATATTTCTCTCTAACAAGCTCTAATTTTTTTGAACCTCTTCCCATCTCAATAATATTATATAGGGCTATTATTGACTATGAATTGGGGTCCTAATTCAACCAAACAAAAAAATTGACCTTTCAGGCCAAATCTCCTAGGCAGCTGCTGCCTAGGGCTCCGAAGCGATCTCGTCATTCACTCATATTTCTCTCTAACAAGCTCTAATTTTTTTGAACCTTTTCCCATCTCAGTAATATTAAATAGGGCTATTATTGACCATGAATTGGGGTCCTAATTTAACCAGACAAAAAAATTGACCTTTCAGGCCAAATCTCCTAGGCAGCTGCCTAGGGCTTCGAAGCGATCTCGTCATTCACTCATATTTCTCTCTAACAAGCTCTAATTTTTCTGAACCTTTTCCCATCTCAGTAATATTATATAGGGCTATTATTGACCATGAATTGGGGTCCTAATTTATCCAAACAAAAAAATTGACCTTTCAGGCCAAATCTCCTAGGCTGCTGCCTAGGGCTCCGAAGCGATCTCGTCATTCACTCATATTTCTCTCTAACAAGCTCTAATTTTTTTGAACCTTTTCCCATCTCAGTAATATTAAATAGGGCTATTATTGACCATGAATTGGGGTCCTAATTCAACCAAACAAAAAAATTGACCTTTCAGGCCAAATCTCCTAGGCAGCTGCCTAGAGCTTCGAAGCGATCTCGTCATTCACTCATATTTCTCTCTAACAAGCTCTAATTTTTTTGAACCTTTTCCCATCTCAGTAATATTAAATAGGGCTATTATTGACCATGAATTGGGTTCCTAATTTATCCAAACAAAAAAATTGACCTTTCAGGCCAAATCTCCTAGGCAGCTGCCTAGGTCTCCGTAGCGATTTCGTAATTCACTCATATTTCTCTCTAACAAGCTCTAATTTTTTTGAACCTCTTCCCATCTCAATAATATTATATAGGGCTATTATTGACTATGAATTGGGGTCCTAATTCAACCAAACAAAAAAATTGACCTTTCAGGCCAAATCTCCTAGGCTGCTGCCTAGGGCTCCGAAGCGATCTCGTCATTCACTCATATTTCTCTCTAACAAGCTCTAATTTTTTTGAACCTTTTCCCATCTCAGTAATATTAAATAGGGCTATTATTGACCATGAATTGGGGTCCTAATTCAACCAAACAAAAAAATTGACCTTTCAGGCCAAATCTCCTAGGCAGCTGCCTAGGGCTTCGAAGCGATCTCGTAATTCACTCATATTTCTCTCTAACAAGCTCTAATTTTTCTGAACCTTTTCCCATCTCAGTAATATTATATAGGGCTATTATTGACCATGAATTGGGGTCCTAATTTATCCAAACAAAAAAATTGACCTTTCAGGCCAAATCTCCTAGGCAGCTGCCTAGGTCTCCGTAGCGATTTCGTAATTCACTCATATTTCTCTCTAACAAGCTCTAATTTTTTTGAACCTCTTCCCATCTCAATAATATTATATAGGGCTATTATTGACTATGAATTGGGGTCCTAATTCAACCAAACAAAAAAATTGACCTTTCAGGCCAAATCTCCTAGGAAGCTGCTGCCTAGGGCTCCGAAGCGATCTCGTCATTCACTCATATTTCTCTCTAACAAGCTCTAATTTTTTTGAACCTTTTCCCATCTCAGTAATATTAAATAGGGCTATTATTGACCATGAATTGGGGTCCTAATTTAACCAGACAAAAAAATTGACCTTTCAGGCCAAATCTCCTAGGCAGCTGCCTAGGGCTTCGAAGCGATCTCGTCATTCACTCATATTTCTCTCTAACAAGCTCTAATTTTTCTGAACCTTTTCCCATCTCAGTAATATTATATAGGGCTATTATTGACCATGAATTGGGGTCCTAATTTATCCAAACAAAAAAATTGACCTTTCAGGCCAAATCTCCTAGGCAGCTGCCTAGGTCTCCGTAGCGATTTCGTAATTCACTCATATTTCTCTCTAACAAGCTCTAATTTTTTTGAACCTCTTCCCATCTCAATAATATTATATAGGGCTATTATTGACTATGAATTGGGGTCCTAATTCAACCAAACAAAAAAATTGACCTTTCAGGCCAAATCTCCTAGGCTGCTGCCTAGGGCTCCGAAGCGATCTCGTCATTCACTCATATTTCTCTCTAACAAGCTCTAATTTTTTTGAACCTTTTCCCATCTCAGTAATATTAAATAGGGCTATTATTGACCATGAATTGGGGTCCTAATTCAACCAAACAAAAAAATTGACCTTTCAGGCCAAATCTCCTAGGCAGCTGCCTAGGGCTTCGAAGCGATCTCGTAATTCACTCATATTTCTCTCTAACAAGCTCTAATTTTTCTGAACCTTTTCCCATCTCAGTAATATTATATAGGGCTATTATTGACCATGAATTGGGGTCCTAATTCAACCAAACAAAAAAATTGATCTTTCAGGCCAAATCTCCTAGGCAGCTGCCTAGGTCTCCGAAGCGATTTCGTAATTCACTCATATTTCTCTCTAACAAGCTCTAATTTTTTTGAACCTTTTCCCATCTCAATTATATTATATAGGGCTATTATTGACCATGAATTGGGTTCCTAATTTATCCAAACAAAAAAATTGATCTTTCAGGCCAAATCTCCTAGGCAGCTGCCTAGGGAGATCGCTTCGAAGCCCTAGGCAGCTGCCTAGGAGATTTGGCCTGAAAGGTCAATTTTTTTGTTTGGTTGAACTAGGACCTCAATTCATGGTCAATAATAGCCCTATTTAATATTACTGAGATGGGAAAAGGTTAAAAAAAATTAGAGCTTGTTAGAGAGAAATATGAGTGAATGACGAGATCGCTTCGGAGCCCTAGGCAGCAGCCTAGGAGATTTGGCCTGAAAGGTCAATTTTTTTGTTTGGTTGAATTAGGACCCCAATTCATAGTCAATAATAGCCCTATATAATATTATTGAGATGGGAAGAGGTTCAAAAAAATTAGAGCTTGTTAGAGAGAAATATGAGTGAATTACGAAATCGCTACGGAGACCTAGGCAGCTGCCTAGGAGATTTGGCCTGAAAGGTCAATTTTTTTGTTTGGATAAATTAGGAACCCAATTCATGGTCAATAATAGCCCTATATAATATTACTGAGATGGGAAAAGGTTCAAAAAAATTAGAGCTTGTTAGAGAGAAATATGAGTGAATTACGAAATCGCTTCGGAGCCCTAAGCAGCTGCCTAGGAGATTTGGCCTGAAAGATCAATTTTTTTGTTTGGTTGAATTAGGACCCCAATTCATGGTCAACAATAGCCCTATATAATATTACTGAGATGGGAAAAGGTTCAGAAAAATTAGAGCTTGTTAGAGAGAAATATGAGTGAATGACGAGATCGCTTCGGAGCCCTAGGCAGCTGCCTAGGAGATTTGGCCAGAAAGGTCAATTTTTTTGTTTGGTTGAATTAGGACCCCAATTCATAGTCAATAATAGCCCTATATAATATTATTGAGATGGGAAGAGGTTCAAAAAAATTAGAGCTTGTTAGAGAGAAATATGAGTGAATTACGAAATCGCTACGGAGACCTAGGCAGCTGCCTAGGAGATTTGGCCTGAAAGGTCAATTTTTTTGTTTGGTTGAATTAGGACCCCAATTCATGGTCAATAATAGCCCTATTTAATATTACTGAGATGGGAAAAGGTTCAAAAAAATTAGAGCTTGTTAGAGAGAAATATGAGTGAATGACGAGATCGCTTCGGAGCCCTAGGCAGCAGCCTAGGAGATTTGGCCTGAAAGGTCAATTTTTTTGTTTGGTTGAATTAGGACCCCAATTCATAGTCAATAATAGCCCTATATAATATTATTGAGATGGGAAGAGGTTCAAAAAAATTAGAGCTTGTTAGAGAGAAATATGAGTGAATTACGAAATCGCTACGGAGACCTAGGCAGCTGCCTAGGAGATTTGGCCTGAAAGGTCAATTTTTTTGTTTGGATAAATTAGGAACCCAATTCATGGTCAATAATAGCCCTATAGAATATTACTGAGATGGGAAAAGGTTCAAAAAAATTAGAGCTTGTTAGAGAGAAATATGAGTGAATTACGAAATCGCTTCGGAGCCCTAGGCAGCTGCCTAGGAGATTTGGCCTGAAAGGTCAATTTTTTTGTTTGGTTAAATTAGGACCCCAATTCATGGTCAATAATAGCCCTATTTAATATTACTGAGATGGGAAAAGGTTCAAAAAAATTAGAGCTTGTTAGAGAGAAATATGAGTGAATGACGAGATCGCTTCGCAGCCCTAGGCAGCTGCCTAGGAGGTTTGGCCTGAAAGGTCAATTTTTTTGTTTGGTTGAATTAGGACCCCAATTCATGGTCAATAATAGCCCTATTTAATATTACTGAGATGGGAAAAGGTTCAAAAAAATTAGAGCTTGTTAGAGAGAAATATGAGTGAATGACGAGATCGCTTCGGAGCCCTAGGCAGCAGCAGCCTAGGAGATTTGGCCTGAAAGGTCAATTTTTTTGTTTGGTTGAATTAGGACCCCAATTCATAGTCAATAATAGCCCTATATAATATTATTGAGATGGGAAGAGGTTCAAAAAAATTAGAGCTTGTTAGAGAGAAATATGAGTGAATTACGAAATCGCTACGGAGACCTAGGCAGCTGCCTAGGAGATTTGGCCTGAAAGGTCAATTTTTTTGTTTGGATAAATTAGGAATCCAATTCATGGTCAATAATAGCCCTATAGAATATTACTGAGATGGGAAAAGATTCAAAAAAATTAGAGCTTGTTAGAGAGAAATATGAGTGAATGACGAGATCGCTTCGAAGCCCTAGGCAGCTGCCTAGGAGATTTGGCCTGAAAGGTCAATTTTTTTGTTTGGTTGAACTAGGACCTCAATTCATGGTCAATAATAGCCCTATTTAATATTACTGAGATGGGAAAAGGTTAAAAAAAATTAGAGCTTGTTAGAGAGAAATATGAGTGAATGACGAGATCGCTTCGGAGCCCTAGGCAGCAGCCTAGGAGATTTGGCCTGAAAGGTCAATTTTTTTGTTTGGTTGAATTAGGACCCCAATTCATAGTCAATAATAGCCCTATATAATATTATTGAGATGGGAAGAGGTTCAAAAAAATTAGAGCTTGTTAGAGAGAAATATGAGTGAATTACGAAATCGCTACGGAGACCTAGGCAGCTGCCTAGGAGATTTGGCCTGAAAGGTCAATTTTTTTGTTTGGATAAATTAGGAACCCAATTCATGGTCAATAATAGCCCTATATAATATTACTGAGATGGGAAAAGGTTCAAAAAAATTAGAGCTTGTTAGAGAGAAATATGAGTGAATTACGAAATCGCTTCGGAGCCCTAAGCAGCTGCCTAGGAGATTTGGCCTGAAAGATCAATTTTTTTGTTTGGTTGAATTAGGACCCCAATTCATGGTCAACAATAGCCCTATATAATATTACTGAGATGGGAAAAGGTTCAGAAAAATTAGAGCTTGTTAGAGAGAAATATGAGTGAATGACGAGATCGCTTCGGAGCCCTAGGCAGCTGCCTAGGAGATTTGGCCAGAAAGGTCAATTTTTTTGTTTGGTTGAATTAGGACCCCAATTCATAGTCAATAATAGCCCTATATAATATTATTGAGATGGGAAGAGGTTCAAAAAAATTAGAGCTTGTTAGAGAGAAATATGAGTGAATTACGAAATCGCTACGGAGACCTAGGCAGCTGCCTAGGAGATTTGGCCTGAAAGGTCAATTTTTTTGTTTGGTTGAATTAGGACCCCAATTCATGGTCAATAATAGCCCTATTTAATATTACTGAGATGGGAAAAGGTTCAAAAAAATTAGAGCTTGTTAGAGAGAAATATGAGTGAATGACGAGATCGCTTCGGAGCCCTAGGCAGCAGCCTAGGAGATTTGGCCTGAAAGGTCAATTTTTTTGTTTGGTTGAATTAGGACCCCAATTCATAGTCAATAATAGCCCTATATAATATTATTGAGATGGGAAGAGGTTCAAAAAAATTAGAGCTTGTTAGAGAGAAATATGAGTGAATTACGAAATCGCTACGGAGACCTAGGCAGCTGCCTAGGAGATTTGGCCTGAAAGGTCAATTTTTTTGTTTGGATAAATTAGGAACCCAATTCATGGTCAATAATAGCCCTATAGAATATTACTGAGATGGGAAAAGGTTCAAAAAAATTAGAGCTTGTTAGAGAGAAATATGAGTGAATTACGAAATCGCTTCGGAGCCCTAGGCAGCTGCCTAGGAGATTTGGCCTGAAAGGTCAATTTTTTTGTTTGGTTAAATTAGGACCCCAATTCATGGTCAATAATAGCCCTATTTAATATTACTGAGATGGGAAAAGGTTCAAAAAAATTAGAGCTTGTTAGAGAGAAATATGAGTGAATGACGAGATCGCTTCGCAGCCCTAGGCAGCTGCCTAGGAGGTTTGGCCTGAAAGGTCAATTTTTTTGTTTGGTTGAATTAGGACCCCAATTCATGGTCAATAATAGCCCTATTTAATATTACTGAGATGGGAAAAGGTTCAAAAAAATTAGAGCTTGTTAGAGAGAAATATGAGTGAATGACGAGATCGCTTCGGAGCCCTAGGCAGCAGCAGCCTAGGAGATTTGGCCTGAAAGGTCAATTTTTTTGTTTGGTTGAATTAGGACCCCAATTCATAGTCAATAATAGCCCTATATAATATTATTGAGATGGGAAGAGGTTCAAAAAAATTAGAGCTTGTTAGAGAGAAATATGAGTGAATTACGAAATCGCTACGGAGACCTAGGCAGCTGCCTAGGAGATTTGGCCTGAAAGGTCAATTTTTTTGTTTGGATAAATTAGGAACCCAATTCATGGTCAATAATAGCCCTATAGAATATTACTGAGATGGGAAAAGGTTCAAAAAAATTAGAGCTTGTTAGAGAGAAATATGAGTGAATTACGAAATCGCTTCGGAGCCCTAGGCAGCTGCCTAGGACATTTGGCCTGAAAGATCAATTTTTTTGTTTGGTTGAATTAGGACCCCAATTCATGGTCAATAATAGCCCTATATAATATTACTGAGATGGGAAAAGGTTCAGAAAAATTAGAGCTTGTTAGAGAGAAATATGAGTGAATGACGAGTTCGCTTCGAAGCCCTAGGCAGCTGCCTAGGAGATTTGGCCTGAAAGGTCAATTTTTTTGTTTGGTTGAACTAGGACCCCAATTCATGGTCAATAATAGCCCTATTTAATATTACTGAGATGGGAAAAGGATCAAAAAAATTAGAGCTTGTTAGAGAGAAATATGAGTGAATGACGAGATCGCTTCGGAGCCCTAGGCAGCTGCCTAGGAGATTAGGCCTGAAAGGTCAATTTTTTTGTTTGGTTGAATTAGGACGCCAATTCATAGTAAATAATAGCCCTATATAAAATTATTGAGATGGGAAAAGGTTCAAAAAAATTAGAGCTTGTTAGAGAGAAATATGAGTGAATTACGAGATCGCTTCGAAGCCCTTGGCAGCTGCCTAGGAGATTTGGCGTGAAAGGTCAATTTTTTTGTTTGGTTGAATTATGACCCCAATTCATAGTCAATAATAGCCCTATATAATATTATTGAGATGGGAAGAGGTTTAAAAAAATTAGAGCTTGTCAGAGAGAAATATGAGTGAATTACGAAATCGCTACGGAGACCTAGGCAGCTCCCTAGGAGATTTGGCCTGAAAGGTCAATTTTTTTGTTTGGATAAATTAGGAACCCAATTCATGGTCAATAATAGCCCTATAGAATATTACTGAGATGGGAAAAGGTTCAAAAAAATTAGAGCTTGTTAGAGAGAAATATGAGTGAATTACGAAATCGCTTCGGAGCCCTAGGCAGCTGCCTAGGAGATTTGGCCTGAAAGATCAATTTTTTTGTTTGGTTGAATTAGGACCCCAATTCATGGTCAATAATAGCCCTATATAATATTACTGAGATGGGAAAAGGTTCAGAAAAATTAGAGCTTGTTAGAGAGAAATATGAGTGAATGACGAGATCGCTTCGAAGCCCTAGGCAGCTGCCTAGGAGATTTGGCCTGAAAGGTCAATTTTTTTGTTTGGTTGTACTAGGACCCCAATTCATGGTCAATAATAGCCCTATTTAATATTACTGAGATGGGAAAAGGTTCAAAAAAATTAGTGCTTGTTAGAGAGAAATATGAGTGAATGACGAGATCGCTTCGGAGCCCTAGGTTGCAGCCTAGGAGATTTGGCCTGAAAGGTCAATTTTTTTGTTTGGTTGAATTAGGACCCCAATTCATAGTCAATAATAGCCCTATATAATATTACTAAGATGGGAAGAGGTTCAAAAAAATTAGAGCTAGTTAGAGAGAAATATGAGTGAATTACGAAATCGCTTCGGAGCCCTTGGCAACTGCCTAGGAGATTTGGCCTGAAAGGTCAATTTTTTTGTTTGGTTGAATTTGGACCCCAATTCAAGGTCAATAATAGCCCTATATAATATTACTGAGATGGGAAAAGGTTCAAAAAAATTAGAGCTTGTTAGAGAGAAATATGAGTGAATTACGAAATCGCTTCGGAGACCTAGGCAGCTGCCTAGGAGATTTGGCCTGAAAGGTCAATTTTTTTGTTTGGTTGAATTAGGACCCCAATTCATGGTCAATAATAGCCCTATATAATATTACTGAGATGGGAAAAGGTTCAGAAAAATTAGAGCTTGTTAGAGAGAAATATGAGTGAATGACGAGATCGCTTCGAAGCCCTAGGCAGCTGCCTAGGAGATTTGGCCTGAAAGGTCAATTTTTTGGTTTGGTTTAATTAGGACCCAAATTCATGGTCAATAATAGCCCTATTTATTATTACTGAGATGGGAAAAGGTTCAAAAAAATTAGAGCTTGTTAGAGAGAAATATGAGTGAATGACGAAATCGCTTCGGAGCCCTAGGCAGCTGCCTAGGACATTTGGCCTGAAAGATCAATTTTTTTGTTTGGTTGAATTAGGACCCCAATTCATGGTCAATAATAGCCCTATATAATATTACTGAGATGGGAAAAGGTTCAGAAAAATTAGAGCTTGTTAGAGAGAAATATGAGTGAATGACGAGTTCGCTTCGAAGCCCTAGGCAGCTGCCTAGGAGATTTGGCCTGAAAGGTCAATTTTTTTGTTTGGTTGAACTAGGACCCCAATTCATGGTCAATAATAGCCCTATTTAATATTACTGAGATGGGAAAAGGATCAAAAAAATTAGAGCTTGTTAGAGAGAAATATGAGTGAATGACGAGATCGCTTCGGAGCCCTAGGCAGCTGCCTAGGAGATTAGGCCTGAAAGGTCAATTTTTTTGTTTGGTTGAATTAGGACGCCAATTCATAGTAAATAATAGCCCTATATAAAATTATTGAGATGGGAAAAGGTTCAAAAAAATTAGAGCTTGTTAGAGAGAAATATGAGTGAATTACGAGATCGCTTCGAAGCCCTTGGCAGCTGCCTAGGAGATTTGGCGTGAAAGGTCAATTTTTTTGTTTGGTTGAATTATGACCCCAATTCATAGTCAATAATAGCCCTATATAATATTATTGAGATGGGAAGAGGTTTAAAAAAATTAGAGCTTGTCAGAGAGAAATATGAGTGAATTACGAAATCGCTACGGAGACCTAGGCAGCTGCCTAGGAGATTTGGCCTGAAAGGTCAATTTTTTTGTTTGGATAAATTAGGAACCCAATTCATGGTCAATAATAGCCCTATAGAATATTACTGAGATGGGAAAAGGTTCAAAAAAATTAGAGCTTGTTAGAGAGAAATATGAGTGAATTACGAAATCGCTTCGGAGCCCTAGGCAGCTGCCTAGGAGATTTGGCCTGAAAGATCAATTTTTTTGTTTGGTTGAATTAGGACCCCAATTCATGGTCAATAATAGCCCTATATAATATTACTGAGCTGGGAAAAGGTTCAGAAAAATTAGAGCTTGTTAGAGAGAAATATGAGTGAATGACGAGATCGCTTCGAAGCCCTAGGCAGCTGCCTAGGAGATTTGGCCTGAAAGGTCAATTTTTTTGTTTGGTTGTACTAGGACCCCAATTCATGGTCAATAATAGCCCTATTTAATATTACTGAGATGGGAAAAGGTTCAAAAAAATTAGAGCTTGTTAGAGAGAAATATGAGTGAATGACGAGATCGCTTCGGAGCCCTAGGTTGCAGCCTAGGAGATTTGGCCTGAAAGGTCAATTTTTTTGTTTGGTTGAATTAGGACCCCAATTCATAGTCAATAATAGCCCTATATAATATTACTAAGATGGGAAGAGGTTCAAAAAAATTAGAGCTAGTTAGAGAGAAATATGAGTGAATTACGAAATCGCTTCGGAGCCCTTGGCAACTGCCTAGGAGATTTGGCCTGAAAGGTCAATTTTTTTGTTTGGTTGAATTTGGACCCCAATTCAAGGTCAATAATAGCCCTATATAATATTACTGAGATGGGAAAAGGTTCAAAAAAATTAGAGCTTGTTAGAGAGAAATATGAGTGAATTACGAAATCGCTTCGGAGACCTAGGCAGCTGCCTAGGAGATTTGGCCTGAAAGGTCAATTTTTTTGTTTGGTTGAATTAGGACCCCAATTCATGGTCAATAATAGCCCTATATAATATTACTGAGATGGGAAAAGGTTCAGAAAAATTAGAGCTTGTTAGAGAGAAATATGAGTGAATGACGAGATCGCTTCGAAGCCCTAGGCAGCTGCCTAGGAGATTTGGCCTGAAAGGTCAATTTTTTGGTTTGGTTTAATTAGGACCCAAATTCATGGTCAATAATAGCCCTATTTAATATTACTGAGATGGGAAAAGGTTCAAAAAAATTAGAGCTTGTTAGAGAGAAATATGAGTGAATGACGAGATCGCTTCGAAGCCCTAGGCAGCTGCCTAGGAGATTTGGCCTGAAAGGTCAATTTTTTGGTTTGGTTTAATTAGGACCCAAATTCATGGTCAATAATAGCCCTATTTAATATTACTGAGATGGGAAAAGGTTCAAAAAAATTAGAGCTTGTTAGAGAGAAATATGAGTGAATGACGAGATCGCTTCGAAGCCCTAGGCAGCTGCCTAGGAGATTTGGCCTGAAAGATCAATTTTTTTGTTTGGTTGAATTAGGACCCCAATTCATGGTCAATAATAGCCCTATATAATATTACTGAGCTGGGAAAAGGTTCAGAAAAATTAGAGCTTGTTAGAGAGAAATATGAGTGAATGACGAGATCGCTTCGAAGCCCTAGGCAGCTGCCTAGGAGATTTGGCCTGAAAGGTCAATTTTTTTGTTTGGTTGTACTAGGACCCCAATTCATGGTCAATAATAGCCCTATTTAATATTACTGAGATGGGAAAAGGTTCAAAAAAATTAGAGCTTGTTAGAGAGAAATATGAGTGAATGACGAGATCGCTTCGGAGCCCTAGGTTGCAGCCTAGGAGATTTGGCCTGAAAGGTCAATTTTTTTGTTTGGTTGAATTAGGACCCCAATTCATAGTCAATAATAGCCCTATATAATATTACTAAGATGGGAAGAGGTTCAAAAAAATTAGAGCTAGTTAGAGAGAAATATGAGTGAATTACGAAATCGCTTCGGAGCCCTTGGCAACTGCCTAGGAGATTTGGCCTGAAAGGTCAATTTTTTTGTTTGGTTGAATTTGGACCCCAATTCAAGGTCAATAATAGCCCTATATAATATTACTGAGATGGGAAAAGGTTCAAAAAAATTAGAGCTTGTTAGAGAGAAATATGAGTGAATTACGAAATCGCTTCGGAGACCTAGGCAGCTGCCTAGGAGATTTGGCCTGAAAGGTCAATTTTTTTGTTTGGTTGAATTAGGACCCCAATTCATGGTCAATAATAGCCCTATATAATATTACTGAGATGGGAAAAGGTTCAGAAAAATTAGAGCTTGTTAGAGAGAAATATGAGTGAATGACGAGATCGCTTCGAAGCCCTAGGCAGCTGCCTAGGAGATTTGGCCTGAAAGGTCAATTTTTTGGTTTGGTTTAATTAGGACCCAAATTCATGGTCAATAATAGCCCTATTTAATATTACTGAGATGGGAAAAGGTTCAAAAAAATTAGAGCTTGTTAGAGAGAAATATGAGTGAATGACGAGATCGCTTCGAAGCCCTAGGCAGCTGCCTAGGAGATTTGGCCTGAAAGGTCAATTTTTTTGTTTGGTTGAACTAGGACCTCAATTCATGGTCAATAATAGCCCTATTTAATATTACTGAGATGGGAAAAGGTTAAAAAAAATTAGAGCTTGTTAGAGAGAAATATGAGTGAATGACGAGATCGCTTCGGAGCCCTAGGCAGCAGCCTAGGAGATTTGGCCTGAAAGGTCAATTTTTTTGTTTGGTTGAATTAGGACCCCAATTCATAGTCAATAATAGCCCTATATAATATTATTGAGATGGGAAGAGGTTCAAAAAAATTAGAGCTTGTTAGAGAGAAATATGAGTGAATTACGAAATCGCTACGGAGACCTAGGCAGCTGCCTAGGAGATTTGGCCTGAAAGGTCAATTTTTTTGTTTGGATAAATTAGGAACCCAATTCATGGTCAATAATAGCCCTATATAATATTACTGAGATGGGAAAAGGTTCAAAAAAATTAGAGCTTGTTAGAGAGAAATATGAGTGAATTACGAAATCGCTTCGGAGCCCTAAGCAGCTGCCTAGGAGATTTGGCCTGAAAGATCAATTTTTTTGTTTGGTTGAATTAGGACCCCAATTCATGGTCAACAATAGCCCTATATAATATTACTGAGATGGGAAAAGGTTCAGAAAAATTAGAGCTTGTTAGAGAGAAATATGAGTGAATGACGAGATCGCTTCGGAGCCCTAGGCAGCTGCCTAGGAGATTTGGCCAGAAAGGTCAATTTTTTTGTTTGGTTGAATTAGGACCCCAATTCATAGTCAATAATAGCCCTATATAATATTATTGAGATGGGAAGAGGTTCAAAAAAATTAGAGCTTGTTAGAGAGAAATATGAGTGAATTACGAAATCGCTACGGAGACCTAGGCAGCTGCCTAGGAGATTTGGCCTGAAAGGTCAATTTTTTTGTTTGGTTGAATTAGGACCCCAATTCATGGTCAATAATAGCCCTATTTAATATTACTGAGATGGGAAAAGGTTCAAAAAAATTAGAGCTTGTTAGAGAGAAATATGAGTGAATGACGAGATCGCTTCGGAGCCCTAGGCAGCAGCCTAGGAGATTTGGCCTGAAAGGTCAATTTTTTTGTTTGGTTGAATTAGGACCCCAATTCATAGTCAATAATAGCCCTATATAATATTATTGAGATGGGAAGAGGTTCAAAAAAATTAGAGCTTGTTAGAGAGAAATATGAGTGAATTACGAAATCGCTACGGAGACCTAGGCAGCTGCCTAGGAGATTTGGCCTGAAAGGTCAATTTTTTTGTTTGGATAAATTAGGAACCCAATTCATGGTCAATAATAGCCCTATATAATATTACTGAGATGGGAAAAGGTTCAAAAAAATTAGAGCTTGTTAGAGAGAAATATGAGTGAATTACGAAATCGCTTCGGAGCCCTAAGCAGCTGCCTAGGAGATTTGGCCTGAAAGATCAATTTTTTTGTTTGGTTGAATTAGGACCCCAATTCATGGTCAACAATAGCCCTATATAATATTACTGAGATGGGAAAAGGTTCAGAAAAATTAGAGCTTGTTAGAGAGAAATATGAGTGAATGACGAGATCGCTTCGGAGCCCTAGGCAGCTGCCTAGGAGATTTGGCCAGAAAGGTCAATTTTTTTGTTTGGTTGAATTAGGACCCCAATTCATAGTCAATAATAGCCCTATATAATATTATTGAGATGGGAAGAGGTTCAAAAAAATTAGAGCTTGTTAGAGAGAAATATGAGTGAATTACGAAATCGCTACGGAGACCTAGGCAGCTGCCTAGGAGATTTGGCCTGAAAGGTCAATTTTTTTGTTTGGAAAAATTAGGACCCCAATTCATGGTCAATAATAGCCCTATATAATATTACTGAGATGGGAAAAGGTTCAGAAAAATTAGAGCTTGTTAGAGAGAAATATAAGTGAATGACGAGATCGCTTCGAAGCCCTAGGCAGCTGCCTAGGAGATTTGGCCTGAAAGGTCAATTTTTTTGTTTGGTTGAATTAGGACCCCAATTCATGGTCAATAATAGCCCTATATAATATTACTGAGATGGGAAAAGGTTCAGAAAAATTAGAGCTTGTTAGAGAGAAATATAAGTGAATGACGAGATCGCTTCGAAGCCCTAGGCAGCTGCCTAGGAGATTTGGCCTGAAAGATCAATTTTTTTGTTTGGATAAATTAGGAACCCAATTCATGGTCAATAATAGCCCTATATAATATAATAGAGATGGGAAAAGGTTCAAAAAAATTAGAGCTTGTTAGAGAGAAATATGAGTGAATTACGAAATCGCTTCGGAGACCTAGGCAGCTGCCTAGGAGATTTGGCCTGAAAGATCAATTTTTTTGTTTGGTTGAATTAGGACCCCAATTCATGGTCAATAATAGCCCTATATAATATTACTGAGATGGGAAAAGGTTCAGAAAAATTAGAGCTTTTTAGAGAGAAATATGAGTGAATTACGAGATCGCTTCGAAGCCCTAGGCAGCTGCCTAGGAGATTTGGCCTGAAAGGTCAATTTTTTTGTTTGGTTGAATTAGGACCCCAATTCATGGTCAATAATAGCCCTATTTAATATTACTGAGATGGGAAAAGGTTCAAAAAAATTAGAGCTTGTTAGAGAGAAATATGAGTGAATGACGAGATCGCTTCGGAGCCCTAGGCAGCAGCCTAGGAGATTTGGCCTGAAAGGTCAATTTTTTTGTTTGGTTGAATTAGGACCCCAATTCATAGTCAATAATAGCCCTATATAATATTATTGAGATGGCAAGAGGTTCAAAAAAATTAGAGCTTGTTAGAGAGAAATATGAGTGAATTACGAAATCGCTACGGAGACCTAGGCAGCTGCCTAGGAGATTTGGCCTGAAAGGTCAATTTTTTTGTTTGGATAAATTAGGAACCCAATTCATGGTCAATAATAGCCCTATTTAATATTACTGAGATGGGAAAAGGTTCAAAAAAATTAGAGCTTGTTAGAGAGAAATATGAGTGAATTACGAAATCGCTACGGAGACCTAGGCAGCTGCCTAGGAGATTTGGCCTGAAAGGCCAATTTTTTTGTTTGGATAAATTAGGACCCCAATTCATGGTCAATAATAGCCCTATATAATATTACTGAGATGGGAAAAGGTTCAGAAAAATTAGAGCTTGTTAGAGAGAAATATGAGTGAATGACGAGATCGCTTCGAAGCCCTAGGCAGCTGCCTAGGAGATTTGGCCTGAAAGGTCAATTTTTTTGTTTGGTTAAATTAGGACCCCAATTCATGGTCAATAATAGCCCTATTTAATATTACTGAGATGGGAAAAGGTTCAAAAAAATTAGAGCTTGTTAGAGAGAAATATGAGTGAATGACGAGATCGCTTCGCAGCCCTAGGCAGCTGCCTAGGAGATTTGGCCTGAAAGGTCAATTTTTTTGTTTGGTTGAATTAGGACCCCAATTCATGGTCAATAATAGCCCTATTTAATATTACTGATATGGGAAAAGGTTCAAAAAAATTAGAGCTTGTTAGAGAGAAATATGAGTGAATGACGAGATCGCTTCGGAGCCCTAGGCAGCAGCAGCCTAGGAGATTTGGCCTGAAAGGTCAATTTTTTTGTTTGGTTGAATTAGGACCCCAATTCATAGTCAATAATAGCCCTATATAATATTATTGAGATGGGAAGAGGTTCAAAAAAATTAGAGCTTGTTAGAGAGAAATATGAGTGAATTACGAAATCGCTACGGAGACCTAGGCAGCTGCCTAGGAGATTTGGCCTGAAAGGTCAATTTTTTTGTTTGGATAAATTAGGACCCCAATTCATGGTCAATAATAGCCCTATATAATATTACTGAGATGGTAAAAGGTTCAGAAAAATTAGAGCTTGTTAGAGAGAAATATAAGTGAATGACGAGATCACTTCGAAGCCCTAGGCAGCTGCCTAGGAGATTTGGCCTGAAAGGTCAATTTTTTTGTTTGGTTGAATTAGGACCCCAATTCATGGTCAATAATAGCCCTATATAATATTACTGAGATGGGAAAAGGTTCAGAAAAATTAGAGCTTGTTAGAGAGAAATATAAGTGAATGACGAGATCGCTTCGAAGCCCTAGGCAGCTGCCTAGGAGATTTGGCCTGAAAGATCAATTTTTTTGTTTGGATAAATTAGGAACCCAATTCATGGTCAATAATAGCCCTATATAATATAATAGAGATGGGAAAAGGTTCAAAAAAATTAGAGCTTGTTAGAGAGAAATATGAGTGAATGACGAGATCGCTTCGAAGCCCTAGGCAGCTGCCTAGGAGATTTGGCCTGAAAGGTCAATTTTTTTGTTTGGTAGAATTAGGACCCCAATTCATGGTCAATAATAGCCCTATTTAATATTACTGAGATGGGAAAAGGTTCAAAAAAATTAGAGCTTGTTAGAGAGAAATATGAGTGAATTACGAAATCGCTTCGGAGACCTAGGCAGCTGCCTAGGAGATTTGGCCTGAAAGATCAATTTTTTTGTTTGGTTGAATTAGGACCCCAATTCATGGTCAATAATAGCCCTATATAATATTACTGAGATGGGAAAAGGTTCAGAAAAATTAGAGCTTTTTAGAGAGAAATATGAGTGAATTACGAGATCGCTTCGAAGCCCTAGGCAGCTGCCTAGGAGATTTGGCCTGAAAGGTCAATTTTTTTGTTTGGTTGAATTAGGACCCCAATTCATGGTCAATAATAGCCCTATTTAATATTACTGAGATGGGAAAAGGTTCAAAAAAATTAGAGCTTGTTAGAGAGAAATATGAGTGAATGACGAGATCGCTTCGGAGCCCTAGGCAGCAGCCTAGGAGATTTGGCCTGAAAGGTCAATTTTTTTGTTTGGTTGAATTAGGACCCCAATTCATAGTCAATAATAGCCCTATATAATATTATTGAGATGGCAAGAGGTTCAAAAAAATTAGAGCTTGTTAGAGAGAAATATGAGTGAATTACGAAATCGCTACGGAGACCTAGGCAGCTGCCTAGGAGATTTGGCCTGAAAGGTCAATTTTTTTGTTTGGATAAATTAGGAACCCAATTCATGGTCAATAATAGCCCTATTTAATATTACTGAGATGGGAAAAGGTTCAAAAAAATTAGAGCTTGTTAGAGAGAAATATGAGTGAATTACGAAATCGCTACGGAGACCTAGGCAGCTGCCTAGGAGATTTGGCCTGAAAGGCCAATTTTTTTGTTTGGATAAATTAGGACCCCAATTCATGGTCAATAATAGCCCTATATAATATTACTGAGATGGGAAAAGGTTCAGAAAAATTAGAGCTTGTTAGAGAGAAATATGAGTGAATGACGAGATCGCTTCGAAGCCCTAGGCAGCTGCCTAGGAGATTTGGCCTGAAAGGTCAATTTTTTTGTTTGGTTAAATTAGGACCCCAATTCATGGTCAATAATAGCCCTATTTAATATTACTGAGATGGGAAAAGGTTCAAAAAAATTAGAGCTTGTTAGAGAGAAATATGAGTGAATGACGAGATCGCTTCGCAGCCCTAGGCAGCTGCCTAGGAGATTTGGCCTGAAAGGTCAATTTTTTTGTTTGGTTGAATTAGGACCCCAATTCATGGTCAATAATAGCCCTATTTAATATTACTGATATGGGAAAAGGTTCAAAAAAATTAGAGCTTGTTAGAGAGAAATATGAGTGAATGACGAGATCGCTTCGGAGCCCTAGGCAGCAGCAGCCTAGGAGATTTGGCCTGAAAGGTCAATTTTTTTGTTTGGTTGAATTAGGACCCCAATTCATAGTCAATAATAGCCCTATATAATATTATTGAGATGGGAAGAGGTTCAAAAAAATTAGAGCTTGTTAGAGAGAAATATGAGTGAATTACGAAATCGCTACGGAGACCTAGGCAGCTGCCTAGGAGATTTGGCCTGAAAGGTCAATTTTTTTGTTTGGATAAATTAGGACCCCAATTCATGGTCAATAATAGCCCTATATAATATTACTGAGATGGTAAAAGGTTCAGAAAAATTAGAGCTTGTTAGAGAGAAATATAAGTGAATGACGAGATCACTTCGAAGCCCTAGGCAGCTGCCTAGGAGATTTGGCCTGAAAGGTCAATTTTTTTGTTTGGTTGAATTAGGACCCCAATTCATGGTCAATAATAGCCCTATATAATATTACTGAGATGGGAAAAGGTTCAGAAAAATTAGAGCTTGTTAGAGAGAAATATAAGTGAATGACGAGATCGCTTCGAAGCCCTAGGCAGCTGCCTAGGAGATTTGGCCTGAAAGATCAATTTTTTTGTTTGGATAAATTAGGAACCCAATTCATGGTCAATAATAGCCCTATATAATATAATAGAGATGGGAAAAGGTTCAAAAAAATTAGAGCTTGTTAGAGAGAAATATGAGTGAATTACGAAATCGCTTCGGAGACCTAGGCAGCTGCCTAGGAGATTTGGCCTGAAAGATCAATTTTTTTGTTTGGTTGAATTAGGACCCCAATTCATGGTCAATAATAGCCCTATATAATATTACTGAGATGGGAAAAGGTTCAGAAAAATTAGAGCTTGTTAGAGAGAAATATGAGTGAATGACGAGTTCGCTTCGGAGCCCTAGGCAGCTGCCTAGGAGATTTGGCCAGAAAGGTCAATTTTTTTGTTTGGTTGAATTAGGACCCCAATTCATAGTCAATAATAGCCCTATATAATATTATTGAGATGGGAAGAGGTTCAAAAAAATTAGAGCTTGTTAGAGAGAAATATGAGTGAATTACGAAATCGCTACGGAGACCTAGGCAGCTGCCTAGGAGATTTGGCCTGAAAGGTCAATTTTTTTGTTTGGATAAATTAGGACCCCAATTCATGGTCAATAATAGCCCTATATAATATTACTGAGATGGGAAAAGGTTCAGAAAAATTAGAGCTTGTTAGAGAGAAATATAAGTGAATGACGAGATCGCTTCGAAGCCCTAGGCAGCTGCCTAGGAGATTTGGCCTGAAAGGTCAATTTTTTTGTTTGGTTGAATTAGGACCCCAATTCATGGTCAATAATAGCCCTATATAATATTACTGAGATGGGAAAAGGTTCAGAAAAATTAGAGCTTGTTAGAGAGAAATATAAGTGAATGACGAGATCGCTTCGAAGCCCTAGGCAGCTGCCTAGGAGATTTGGCCTGAAAGATCAATTTTTTTGTTTGGATAAATTAGGAACCCAATTCATGGTCAATAATAGCCCTATATAATATAATTGAGATGGGAAAAGGTTCAAAAAAATTAGAGCTTGTTAGAGAGAAATATGAGTGAATTACGAAATCGCTTCGGAGACCTAGGCAGCTGCCTAGGAGATTTGGCCTGAAAGATCAATTTTTTTGTTTGGTTGAATTAGGACCCCAATTCATGGTCAATAATAGCCCTATATAATATTACTGAGATGGGAAAAGGTTCAGAAAAATTAGAGCTTGTTAGAGAGAAATATGAGTGAATTACGAGATCGCTTCGAAGCCCTAGGCAGCTGCCTAGGAGATTTGGCCTGAAAGGTCAATTTTTTTGTTTGGTTGAATTAGGACCCCAATTCATGGTCAATAATAGCCCTATATAATATTACTGAGATGGGAAAAGGTTCAGAAAAATTAGAGCTTGTTAGAGAGAAATATGAGTGAATGACGAGTTCGCTTCGGAGCCCTAGGCAGCTGCCTAGGAGATTTGGCCAGAAAGGTCAATTTTTTTGTTTGGTTGAATTAGGACCCCAATTCATAGTCAATAATAGCCCTATATAATATTATTGAGATGGGAAGAGGTTCAAAAAAATTAGAGCTTGTTAGAGAGAAATATGAGTGAATTACGAAATCGCTACGGAGACCTAGGCAGCTGCCTAGGAGATTTGGCCTGAAAGGTCAATTTTTTTGTTTGGATAAATTAGGACCCCAATTCATGGTCAATAATAGCCCTATATAATATTACTGAGATGGGAAAAGGTTCAGAAAAATTAGAGCTTGTTAGAGAGAAATATAAGTGAATGACGAGATCGCTTCGAAGCCCTAGGCAGCTGCCTAGGAGATTTGGCCTGAAAGGTCAATTTTTTTGTTTGGTTGAATTAGGACCCCAATTCATGGTCAATAATAGCCCTATATAATATTACTGAGATGGGAAAAGGTTCAGAAAAATTAGAGCTTGTTAGAGAGAAATATAAGTGAATGACGAGATCGCTTCGAAGCCCTAGGCAGCTGCCTAGGAGATTTGGCCTGAAAGATCAATTTTTTTGTTTGGATAAATTAGGAACCCAATTCATGGTCAATAATAGCCCTATATAATATAATTGAGATGGGAAAAGGTTCAAAAAAATTAGAGCTTGTTAGAGAGAAATATGAGTGAATTACGAAATCGCTTCGGAGACCTAGGCAGCTGCCTAGGAGATTTGGCCTGAAAGATCAATTTTTTTGTTTGGTTGAATTAGGACCCCAATTCATGGTCAATAATAGCCCTATATAATATTACTGAGATGGGAAAAGGTTCAGAAAAATTAGAGCTTGTTAGAGAGAAATATAAGTGAATGACGAGATCGCTTCGAAGCCCTAGGCAGCTGCCTAGGAGATTTGGCCTGAAAGATCAATTTTTTTGTTTGGATAAATTAGGAACCCAATTCATGGTCAATAATAGCCCTATATAATATAATTGAGATGGGAAAAGGTTCAAAAAAATTAGAGCTTGTTAGAGAGAAATATGAGTGAATTACGAAATCGCTTCGGAGACCTAGGCAGCTGCCTAGGAGATTTGGCCTGAAAGATCAATTTTTTTGTTTGGTTGAATTAGGACCCCAATTCATGGTCAATAATAGCCCTATATAATATTACTGAGATGGGAAAAGGTTCAGAAAAATTAGAGCTTTTTAGAGAGAAATATGAGTGAATTACGAGATCGCTTCGAAGCCCTAGGCAGCTGCCTAGGAGATTTGGCCTGAAAGGTCAATTTTTTTGTTTGGTTGAATTAGGACCCCAATTCATGGTCAATAATAGCCCTATTTAATATTACTGAGATGGGAAAAGGTTCAAAAAAATTAGAGCTTGTTAGAGAGAAATATGAGTGAATGACGAGATCGCTTCGGAGCCCTAGGCAGCAGCCTAGGAGATTTGGCCTGAAAGGTCAATTTTTTTGTTTGGTTGAATTAGGACCCCAATTCATAGTCAATAATAGCCCTATATAATATTATTGAGATGGCAAGAGGTTCAAAAAAATTAGAGCTTGTTAGAGAGAAATATGAGTGAATTACGAAATCGCTACGGAGACCTAGGCAGCTGCCTAGGAGATTTGGCCTGAAAGGTCAATTTTTTTGTTTGGATAAATTAGGAACCCAATTCATGGTCAATAATAGCCCTATTTAATATTACTGAGATGGGAAAAGGTTCAAAAAAATTAGAGCTTGTTAGAGAGAAATATGAGTGAATTACGAAATCGCTACGGAGACCTAGGCAGCTGCCTAGGAGATTTGGCCTGAAAGGCCAATTTTTTTGTTTGGATAAATTAGGACCCCAATTCATGGTCAATAATAGCCCTATATAATATTACTGAGATGGGAAAAGGTTCAGAAAAATTAGAGCTTGTTAGAGAGAAATATGAGTGAATGACGAGATCGCTTCGAAGCCCTAGGCAGCTGCCTAGGAGATTTGGCCTGAAAGGTCAATTTTTTTGTTTGGTTAAATTAGGACCCCAATTCATGGTCAATAATAGCCCTATTTAATATTACTGAGATGGGAAAAGGTTCAAAAAAATTAGAGCTTGTTAGAGAGAAATATGAGTGAATGACGAGATCGCTTCGCAGCCCTAGGCAGCTGCCTAGGAGATTTGGCCTGAAAGGTCAATTTTTTTGTTTGGTTGAATTAGGACCCCAATTCATGGTCAATAATAGCCCTATTTAATATTACTGATATGGGAAAAGGTTCAAAAAAATTAGAGCTTGTTAGAGAGAAATATGAGTGAATGACGAGATCGCTTCGGAGCCCTAGGCAGCAGCAGCCTAGGAGATTTGGCCTGAAAGGTCAATTTTTTTGTTTGGTTGAATTAGGACCCCAATTCATGGTCAATAATAGCCCTATATAATATTATTGAGATGGGAAGAGGTTCAAAAAAATTAGAGCTTGTTAGAGAGAAATATGAGTGAATTACGAAATCGCTACGGAGACCTAGGCAGCTGCCTAGGAGATTTGGCCTGAAAGGTCAATTTTTTTGTTTGGATAAATTAGGACCCCAATTCATGGTCAATAATAGCCCTATATAATATTACTGAGATGGTAAAAGGTTCAGAAAAATTAGAGCTTGTTAGAGAGAAATATAAGTGAATGACGAGATCACTTCGAAGCCCTAGGCAGCTGCCTAGGAGATTTGGCCTGAAAGGTCAATTTTTTTGTTTGGTTGAATTAGGACCCCAATTCATGGTCAATAATAGCCCTATATAATATTACTGAGATGGGAAAAGGTTCAGAAAAATTAGAGCTTGTTAGAGAGAAATATAAGTGAATGACGAGATCGCTTCGAAGCCCTAGGCAGCTGCCTAGGAGATTTGGCCTGAAAGATCAATTTTTTTGTTTGGATAAATTAGGAACCCAATTCATGGTCAATAATAGCCCTATATAATATAATAGAGATGGGAAAAGGTTCAAAAAAATTAGAGCTTGTTAGAGAGAAATATGAGTGAATTACGAAATCGCTTCGGAGACCTAGGCAGCTGCCTAGGAGATTTGGCCTGAAAGATCAATTTTTTTGTTTGGTTGAATTAGGACCCCAATTCATGGTCAATAATAGCCCTATATAATATTACTGAGATGGGAAAAGGTTCAGAAAAATTAGAGCTTGTTAGAGAGAAATATGAGTGAATGACGAGTTCGCTTCGGAGCCCTAGGCAGCTGCCTAGGAGATTTGGCCAGAAAGGTCAATTTTTTTGTTTGGTTGAATTAGGACCCCAATTCATAGTCAATAATAGCCCTATATAATATTATTGAGATGGGAAGAGGTTCAAAAAAATTAGAGCTTGTTAGAGAGAAATATGAGTGAATTACGAAATCGCTACGGAGACCTAGGCAGCTGCCTAGGAGATCTGGCCTGAAAGGTCAATTTTTTTGTTTGGATAAATTAGGACCCCAATTCATGGTCAATAATAGCCCTATATAATATTACTGAGATGGGAAAAGGTTCAGAAAAATTAGAGCTTGTTAGAGAGAAATATAAGTGAATGACGAGATCGCTTCGAAGCCCTAGGCAGCTGCCTAGGAGATTTGGCCTGAAAGGTCAATTTTTTTGTTTGGTTGAATTAGGACCCCAATTCATGGTCAATAATAGCCCTATATAATATTACTGAGATGGGAAAAGGTTCAGAAAAATTAGAGCTTGTTAGAGAGAAATATAAGTGAATGACGAGATCGCTTCGAAGCCCTAGGCAGCTGCCTAGGAGATTTGGCCTGAAAGATCAATTTTTTTGTTTGGATAAATTAGGAACCCAATTCATGGTCAATAATAGCCCTATACAATATAATTGAGATGGGAAAAGGTTCAAAAAAATTAGAGCTTGTTAGAGAGAAATATGAGTGAATTACGAAATCGCTTCGGAGACCTAGGCAGCTGCCTAGGAGATTTGGCCTGAAAGATCAATTTTTTTGTTTGGTTGAATTAGGACCCCAATTCATGGTCAATAATAGCCCTATATAATATTACTGAGATGGGAAAAGGTTCAGAAAAATTAGAGCTTGTTAGAGAGAAATATGAGTGAATTACGAGATCGCTTCGAAGCCCTAGGCAGCTGCCTAGGAGATTTGGCCTGAAAGGTCAATTTTTTTGTTTGGTTGAATTAGGACCCCAATTCATGGTCAATAATAGCCCTATTTAATATTACTGAGATGGGAAAAGGTTCAAAAAAATTAGAGCTTGTTAGAGAGAAATATGAGTGAATGACGAGATCGCTTCGGAGACCTAGGCAGCAGCCTAGGAGATTTGGCCTGAAAGGTCAATTTTTTTGTTTGGTTGAATTAGGACCCCAATTCATAGTCAATAATAGCCCTATATAATATTATTGAGATGGCAAGAGGTTCAAAAAAATTAGAGCTTGTTAGAGAGAAATATGAGTGAATTACGAAATCGCTACGGAGACCTAGGCAGCTGCCTAGGAGATTTGGCCTGAAAGGTCAATTTTTTTGTTTGGATAAATTAGGAACCCAATTCATGGTCAATAATAGCCCTATTTAATATTACTGAGATGGGAAAAGGTTCAAAAAAATTAGAGCTTGTTAGAGAGAAATATGAGTGAATTACGAAATCGCTACGGAGACCTAGGCAGCTGCCTAGGAGATTTGGCCTGAAAGGCCAATTTTTTTGTTTGGATAAATTAGGACCCCAATTCATGGTCAATAATAGCCCTATATAATATTACTGAGATGGGAAAAGGTTCAGAAAAATTAGAGCTTGTTAGAGAGAAATATGAGTGAATGACGAGATCGCTTCGAAGCCCTAGGCAGCTGCCTAGGAGATTTGGCCTGAAAGGTCAATTTTTTTGTTTGGTTAAATTAGGACCCCAATTCATGGTCAATAATAGCCCTATTTAATATTACTGAGATGGGAAAAGGTTCAAAAAAATTAGAGCTTGTTAGAGAGAAATATGAGTGAATGACGAGATCGCTTCGGAGCCCTAGGCAGCAGCAGCCTAGGAGATTTGGCCTGAAAGGTCAATTTTTTTGTTTGGTTGAATTAGGACCCCAATTCATAGTCAATAATAGCCCTATATAATATTATTGAGATGGGAAGAGGTTCAAAAAAATTAGAGCTTGTTAGAGAGAAATATGAGTGAATTACGAAATCGCTACGGAGACCTAGGCAGCTGCCTAGGAGATTTGGCCTGAAAGGTCAATTTTTTTGTTTGGATAAATTAGGACCCCAATTCATGGTCAATAATAGCCCTATATAATATTACTGAGATGGGAAAAGGTTCAGAAAAATTAGAGCTTGTTAGAGAGAAATATAAGTGAATGACGAGATCGCTTCGAAGCCCTAGGCAGCTGCCTAGGAGATTTGGCCTGAAAGGTCAATTTTTTTGTTTGGTTGAATTAGGACCCCAATTCATGGTCAATAATAGCCCTATAAAATATTACTGAGATGGGAAAAGGTTCAGAAAAATTAGAGCTTGTTAGAGAGAAATATAAGTGAATGACGAGATCGCTTCGAAGCCCTAGGCAGCTGCCTAGGAGATTTGGCCTGAAAGATCAATTTTTTTGTTTGGATAAATTAGGAACCCAATTCATGGTCAATAATAGCCCTATATAATATAATTGAGATGGGAAAAGGTTCAAAAAAATTAGAGCTTGTTAGAGAGAAATATGAGTGAATTACGAAATCGCTTCGGAGACCTAGGCAGCTGCCTAGGAGATTTGGCCTGAAAGATCAATTTTTTTGTTTGGTTGAATTAGGACCCCAATTCATGGTCAATAATAGCCCTATATAATATTACTGAGATGGGAAAAGGTTCAGAAAAATTAGAGCTTGTTAGAGAGAAATATGAGTGAATTACGAGATCGCTTCGAAGCCCTAGGCAGCTGCCTAGGAGATTTGGCCTGAAAAGTCTATTTTTTTGTTTGGTTGAATTAGGACCCCAATTCATGGTCAATAATAGCCCTATATAATATTATTGAGATGGGAACAGGTTCAAAAAAATTAGAGCTTGTTCAAGAGAAATATGAGTGAATTACGAGATCGCTTCGGAGCCCTGGGCAGCCGCCTAGGATATTTGGCCTGAAAGGTCAATTTTTTTGTTTGGTTGAATTAGGACCCCAATTCATGGTCAATAATGGCCCTATATAATATTATTGAGATGGGAAAAGGTTCAAAAAAATTAGAGCTAGTTAGGGAGAAATATGAGTGAATTACGAGATCGCTACGGAGCCCTAGGCAGCTGCCAAGAGATTTGGCCTGAAAGGTCAATTTTTTTGTTAGGGTGAATTAGGACCCCAATTCATGGTCAATAATAGCCCTATATAATATTATTGAGATGGGAACAGGTTCAAAAAAATTAGAGCTTGTTCAAGAGAAATATGAGTGAATTACGAAATCGCTTCGGAACCCTAGGCAGCTGCCTAGGAGATTTGGCCTGAAAAGTCTATTTTTTTGTTTGGTTGAATTCGGACCCCAATTCATGGTCAATAATAGCCCTATAAAATATTATTGAGATTGGAAAAGGTTCAAAAAAATTAGAGTTTGTTAAAGAGAAATATGAGTGAATTACGAAATCGCTTCGGAGCCCTAGGCAGCAGCTTAGGAGATTTGGGCTGAAAGGTCAATTTTTTTGTTTGGTTGAATTAGGACCCCAATTCATGGTCAATGATAGCCCTATATAATATTATTGAGATGGGAAATGGTTCAAAAAAATTAGAGCTTGTTAAAGAGAAATATGAGTGAATTACGAAATCGCTTCGGAGCCCTAGGCAGCTACCTAGGAGATTTGGGCTGAAAGGTCAAAAAAAAATTTTGGTTGAATTAGGACCCCAATTCATGGTCAATGATAGCCCTATATAATATTATTGAGATGGGAAATGGTTCAAAAAAATTAGAGCTAATTAGAGTGAAATATGAGTGATTTACGAGATCGCTTCGGAGCCCTAGGCAGCTGCATAGGAGATTTGGCCTGAAAGGTCAATTTTTTTGGTTGGTTGAATTAGGACCCCAATTCATGGTCAATAATAGCCCAATATAATTTTATTGAGATGGGAAAAGGTTCAAAAAAATTAGAGCTTGTTAGGGAGAAATATGAGTGAATTACGAGATCGATACGGAGCCCAAGGCAGCACGCCTAGGAGATTTGGCCTGAAAGGTCAATTTTTTTGTTTGGTTGAATTAGGACCCCAATTCATGGTCAATAATAGCCCTATATAATATTATTGAGATGGGAAAAGGTTCAAAAAAATTAGAGCTTGTAAGAGAGAAATATGAGTGAATTACGAAATCGCTTCGGAACCCTAGGCAGCTGCCTAGGAGATTTTGCCTGAAAAGTCTATTTTTTTGTTTGGTTGAATTAGGACCCCAATTCATGGTCAATAATAGCCCTATAAAATATTATTGAGATTGGAAAAGGTTCAAAAATATTAGAGCTTGTTAAAGAGAAATATGAGTGAATTACGAAATCGCTTCGGAGCCCTAGGCTGCTTCCTAGGAGATGTGGGCTGAAAGGTCAATTTTTTGTTGTTGGTTGAATTAGGACCCCAATTCATGGTCAATGATAGACCTATATAATATTATTGAGATGGGAAATGGATCAAAAAATTAGAGCTAATTAGAGTGAAATATGAGTGATTTACGAGATCGCTTCGGAGCCCTAGGCAGCAGCCTAGGAGATTTGGCCTGAAAGGTCAATTTTTTTGTTTGGTTGAATTAGGACCCCAATTCATGGTCAATAATAGCCCTATATAATATTATTGAGATGGGAACAGGTTCAAAAAAATTAGAGCTTGTTCAAGAGAAATATGAGTGAATTACGAGATCGCTTCGGAGCCCTGGGCAGCCGCCTAGGAGATTTGGCCTGAAAGGTCAATTTTTTTGTTTGGTTGAATTAGGACCCCAATTCATGGTCAATAATGGCCCTATATAATATTATTGAGATGGGAAGAGGTTCAAAAAAATTAGAGCTAGTTAGGGAGAAATATGAGTGAATTACGAGATCGCTACGGAGCCCTAGGCTGCGGCTAAGAGATTTGGCCTGAAAGGGCAATTTTTTTGTTAGGGTGAATTAGGACCCCAATTCATGGTCAATAATAGCCCTATATAATATTATTGAGATGGGAACAGGTTCAAAAAAATTAGAGCTTGTTCAAGAGAAATATGAGTGAATTACGAAATCGCTTCGGAACCCTAGGCAGCTGCCTAGGACATTTGGCCTGAAAAGTCTATTTTTTTGTTTGGTTGAATTAGGACCCCAATTCATGGTCAATAATAGCCCTAAAAAATATTATTGAGATTGGAAAAGGTTCAAAAAAATTAGAGCTTGTTAAAGAGAAATATGAGTGAATTACGAAATCGCTTCGGAGCCCTAGGCAGCCTAGGAGATTTGGGCTGAAAGGTCAATTTTTTTGTTTGGTTGAATTTGGACCCAAATTCATGGTCAATAATAGCCCTATATAATATAATTGAGATGGGAAATGGTTCAAAAAAATTAGAGCATGTTAAAGAGAAATATGAGTGAATTACGAAATCGCTTCGGTGCCCTAGGCAGCTGCCTAGGAGATTTGGCCTGAAAGGTCAATTTTTTTGTTTTGTTGAATTAGGACCCCAATTCATGGTCAATAATAGCCCAATATAATTTTATTGAGATGGGAAAAGGTTCAAAAAAATTAGAGCTTGTTAGGGAGAAATATGAGTGAATTACGAGATCTCTTCGGAGCCCTAGGCAACCGCCTAGGAGATTTGGCCTGAAAGGTCAATTTTTTTGTTTGGTTGAATTAGGACACCAATTCATGGTCAATAATAGCCCTATATAATATTATTGAGATGGGAAACGGTTCAAAAAAATTAGAGCTAGTTAGGGAGAAATATGAGTGAATTACGAGATCGCTACGGAGCCCTAGGCAGCCGCCAAGGAGATTTGGCCTGAAAGGTCAATTTTTTTGTTTGGTTGAATTAGGACCCCAATTAATGGTCAATAATTGCCCAATATAATTTTATTGAGAAGGGAAAAGGTTCAAAAAAATTAGAGCTTGTTAGAGAGAAATATGAGTGAATTACGAAATCGATTCGGAGCCCTAGGCAGCAGCCTAGGAGATTTGGCGTGAAAAGTCAATTTTTTTGTTTGGTTGAATTAGGACCCCAATTCATAGTCAATAATAGCCCAATATAATTTTATTGAGATGGGAAAAGGTTCAAAAAAATTAGAGCTTGTTAGGGAGAAATATGAGTGAATTACGAGATCGCTTCGGTGCCCTAGGCAGCCGCCTAGGAGATTTGGCCTGAAAGGTCAATTTTTTTGTTTGGTTGAATTAGGACCCCAATTCATGGTCAATAATAGCCCAATATAATTTTATTGA
Organism: Humulus lupulus; assembly: GCF_963169125.1. Lineage (NCBI taxonomy): Eukaryota > Viridiplantae > Streptophyta > Magnoliopsida > Rosales > Cannabaceae > Humulus > Humulus lupulus. The sequence goes on along the minus strand of NC_084794.1, from coordinate 250,338 downwards.
GATGGGAAAAGGTTCAAAAATATTAGAGCTTGTTAGGGAGAAATATGAGTGAATTACGAGATCGCTACGGAGCCCTAGGCTGCTGCCTAGGAGATTTGGGATGAAAGTTCAATTTTTTTTTTTGGTTATATTAGGACCCCAATTCATGGTCAATGATAGCCCTATATAATATTATTGAGATGGGAAATGGTTCAAAAAAATTAGAGCTAATTAGAGTGAAATATGAGTGATTTACGAGATCACTTCGGAGCCCTAGGCAGCTGCCTAGGAGATTTGGCCTGAAAGGTCAATATTTTTGTTTGGTTGAATTAGGACCCCAATTCATGGTCAATAATAGCCCAATATATTTTTATTGAGATGGGAAAAGGTTCAAAAAATTAGAGATTGTTAGGGAGAAATATGAGTGAATTACGAGATCGCTTCGGAGCCCTAGGGAGCCGCCTAGGAGATTTGGCCTGAAAGGTCAATTTTTTTGTTTGGTTGAATTAGGACCCCAATTCATGGTCAAAAATTGCCCAATATGATTTTATTGAGATGTGAAAAGGTTCAAAAAAATTAGAGCTTGTTAGGGAGAAATATGAGTGAATTACGAGATCGCTTCGGAGCCCTAGGCAGCCGCCTATGAGATTTGGCCTGAAAGGTCAATTTTTTTGTTTGGTTGAATTAGGACCGCAATTCATGGTCAATAATAGCCCTATATAATATTATTGAGATGGGAAAAGGTTCAAAAAAATTATTGCTTGTTAGAGAGAAATATGAGTGAATTACGAAATCGCTTCGGAGCCCTAAGCAGCTGCCTAGGAGATTTGGCCTGAAAAGTCTATTTTTTTGTTTGGTTGAATTAGGACCCCAATTCATGGTCAATAATAGCCCTATATAATATTATTGAGATGGGAAAAGGTTCAAAAAAAGTTGGAGCTTGTTAGGGAGAAATATGAGTGAATTACGAGATCGCTTCGGAGCCCTAGGCAGCCGCCTAGGAGATTTGGCCTGAAAGGTCAATTTTTTTTTTTGGTTGAATTAGGACCCCAATTAATGGTCAATAATTTCCCAATATAATTTTATTGAGATGGGAAAAGGTTCAAAAAAATTAGAGCTTGTTAGAGAGAAATATGAGGGAATTACGAAATCGCTTCGGAGCCCTAGGCAGCTGCCTAGGAGATTTGGCCAGAAAAGTCAATTTTTTTGTTTGGTTGAATTAGGACCCCAATTCATGGTCAATAATAGCCCTATATAATATAATTGAGATGGGAAAAGGTTCAAAAAAATTAGAGCTTGTTAGAGAGAAATATGAGTGAATTACGAAATCGCTTCGGAGCCCTAGGCAGCAGCCTAGGAGATTTGGCGTGAAAGGTCAATTTTTTTGTTTGGTTGAATTAGGACCCCAATTCATGGTCAATAATAGCCCAATATAATTTTATTGAGATGGGAAAAGTTTCAAAAAAAATTAGATCTTGTTAGGGAGAAATATGAGTGAATTACGAGATCGCTTCGGAGCCCTAGGCAACCGCCTAGGAGATTTGGCCTGAAAGGTCAATTTTTTTGTTTGGTTGAATTAGGACCCCAATTCATGGTCAATAATAGCCCTATATAATATTATTGAGATGGGAAAAGGTTCAAAAAAATTAGAGCTTGTTAGAGAGAAATATGAGGGAATTACGAAATCGCTTCGGAGCCCTAGGCAGCTGCCTAGGAGATTTGGCCTGAAAAGTCTATTTTTTTGTTTGGTTGAATTAGGACCACAATTCATGGTCAATAATAGCCCTATATAATATTATTGAGATGGGAAAAGGTTCAAAAAAATTAGGGCTTGTTAAAGGGAAATATGAGTGAATTACGAAATCGCTTCGGAGCCCTAGGTAGCTGCCTAGGAGATTTGGCCTAAAAGGTCAATTTTTTTGTTTGGTTGAATTAGGACCCCAATTCATGGTCAATAATAGCCCAATATAATTTTATTGAGATGGGAAAAGTTTCAAAAAAAATTAGATCTTGTTAGGGAGAAATATGAGTGAATTACGAGATCGCTTCGGAGCCCTAGGCAACCGCCTAGGAGATTTGGCCTGAAAGGTCAATTTTTTTGTTTGGTTGAATTAGGACCCCAATTCATGGTCAATAATAGCCCTATATAATATTATTGAGATGGGAAAAGGTTCAAAAAAATTAGAGCTTGTTAGAGAGAAATATGAGGGAATTACGAAATCGCTTCGGAGCCCTAGGCTGCTGCCTAGGAGATTTGGCCTGAAAAGTCTATTTTTTTGTTTGGTTGAATTAGGACCCCAATTCATGGTCAATAATAGCCCTATATAATATTATTGAGATGGGAAAAGGTTCAAAAAAATTAGAGCTTGTTAAAGGGAAATATGAGTGAATTACGAAATCGCTTCGGAGCCCTAGGTAGCTGCCTAGGAGATTTGGCCTGAAAGGTCAATTTTTTTGTTTGGTTGAGTTAGGACCCCAATTCATGGTCAATGATAGCTCTATATAATATTATTGAGATGGGAAAAGGTTCAAAAAAATTAGAGCTTGTTAGAGAGAAATATGAGTGAATTACGAGATCGCTTCGGAGCCCTAGGCAGCCGCCTAGGAAATTTGGCCTGAAAGGTCAATTTTTTTGTTTGGTTGAATTAGGACCCCAATTCATGGTCAATAATAGTCCTATATAATATTATTGAGATGGGAAAAGGTTCAAAAAAATTAGAGTTTGTTAGAGAGAAATATGAGTGAATTACGAAATCGCTTCGGAACCCTGGGCAGCTGCCTAGGAGATTTGGCCTGAAAAGTCTATTTTTTTGTTTGGTAGAATTAGGACCCCAATCCATGGTCAATAATAGCCCTATATAATATTATTGAGATGGGAAAAGGTTAAAAAAAATTAGAGCTTGTTAGAGAGAAATATGAGTGAATTACGAAATCTCTTCGGAGCCCTAGGCAGCAGCCTAGGAGAATTGGCGTGAAAGGTCAATTTTTTTGTTTGGTTGAATTAGGACCCCAATTCATGGTCAATAATAGCCCTATATAATTTTATTGAGATGGGAAAAGGTTCAAAAAAATTAGAGCTTGTTAGGGAGAAATATGAGTGAACTACGATATCGCTTCGGAGCCCTAGGCAGCCGCCTAGGAGATTTCGCCTGAAAGGTCAAATTTTTTGTTTGGTTGAATTAGGACCCCAATTCATGGTCAATAATAGCCATATATAATATTATTGAAATGGGAAAAGGTTCAAAAAAATTAGAGCTTGTTAGAGAGAATTATGAGTGAATTACGAAATCGCTTCGGAGCCCTAAGCAGCTGCCTAGGAGATTTGGCCTGAAAGGTCGATATTTTTGTTTGGTTGAATTAGGACCCCAATTCATGGTCAATTATAGCCCTATATAATATTATTGATATGGGAAAAGGTTCAAAAAAATTAGATCTTGTTAGAGAGGAATATGAGTGAATTACGAGATCGCTTCAGAGCCCTAGGCAGCTGCCTAGGAGATTTGGCCCGAAAGGTCCATTTTTTTGTTTGTTTGAATTAGGACCCCAATTCATGGTCAATAATAGCCCTATATAATATTATTGATATGGGAAAAGGTTCAAAAAAATTAGATCTTGTTAGAGAGGAATAAGAGTGAATTACGAGATCGCTTCGAAGCCCTAGGCAGCTGCCTAGGAGATTTGGGATGAAAGGTCAATTTTTTTGTTTGGTTGAATTAGGACCCCAATTCATGGTCAATAATAGCCCTATATAATATTATTGATATGGGAAAAGGTTCAAAAAAATTAGATCTTGTTAGAGAGGAATAAGAGTGAATTACGAGATCGCTTCGAAGCCCTAGGCAGCTGCCTAGGAGATTTGGGATGAAAGGTCAATTTTTTTGTTTGGTTGAATTAGGACCCCAATTCATGGTCAATGATAGCCCTATATAATATTATTGAGATGGGAAATGGTTCAAAAAAATTAGAGCTAATTAGAGTGAAATATGAGTGATTTACGAGATCGCTTCGGAGCCCTAGGCAGCTGCCTAGGAGATTTGGCCTGAAAGGTCAATTTTATTGTTTGGTTGAATTAGGACCCCAATTCATGGTCAATAATAGCCCAATATATTTTTATTGAGATGGGAAAAGGTTCAAAAAAATTAGAGATTGTTAGGGAGAAATATGAGTGAATTACGAGATCGCTTCGGAGCCCTAGGCAGCCGCCTAGGAGATTTGGCCTGAAAAGTCAATTTTTTTGTTTGGTTGAATTAGGACCCCAGTTAATGGTCAAAAATTGCCCAATATAATTTTATTGAGATGGGAAAAGGTTCAAAAAAATTAGAGCTTGTTAGAGAGAAATATGAGTGAATTACGAAATCACTTCGGAGCCCTAGGCAGCAGCCTAGGAGATTTGGCGTGAAAGGTCAATTTTTTTGTTTGGTTGAATTAGGACCCCAATTCATGGTCAATAATAGCCTAATATGATTTTATTGAGATGGGAAAAGGTTCAAAAAAATTAGAGCTTGTTAGGGAGAAATATGAGTGAATTACGAGATCGCTTCGGACCCCTAGGCAGCCGCCTAAGAGATTTGGCCTGAAAGGTCAATTTTTTTGTTTGGTTGAATTAGGACCCCAATTCATGGTCAATAATAGCCCTATATAATATTATTGAGATGGGAAAAGGTTCAAAAAAATTATTGCTTGTTAGAGAGAAATATGAGTGAATTACGAAATCGCTTCGGAGCCCTAAGCAGCAGCCTAGGAGATTTGGCCTGAAAAGTCTATTTTTTTGTTTGGTTGAATTAGGACCCCAATTCATGGTCAATAATAGCCCTATATAATATTATTGAGATGGGAGAAGGTTCAAAAAAAGTTGGAGCTTGTTAGGGAGAAATATGAGTGAATTACGAGATCGCTTCGGAGCCCTAGGCAGCCGCCAAGGAGATTTGGCCTGAAAGGTCAATTTTTTTTTTGGTTGAATTAGGACCCCAATTAATGGTCAATAATTGCCCAATATAATTTTATTGAGATGGGAAAAGGTTCAAAAAAATTAGAGCTTGTTAGGGAGAAATATGAGTGAATTACGAGATCGCTTCGGAGCCCTAGGCAGCCGCCTAGGAGATTTGACCCCAAAGGTCAATTTTTTTGTTTGGTTGAATTAGGACCCCAATTCATGGTCAATAATAGCCATATATAATATTTTTGAAATGGGAAAAGGTTCAAAAAAATTAGAGCTTGTTAGAGAGAATTATGAGTGAATTACGAGATCGCTTCGGAGCCCTAGGCAGCTGCCTAGGAGATTTGGCCCGAAAGGTCCATTTTTTTGTTTGGTTGAATTAGGACCCCAATTCATGGTCAATAATAGCCCTATATAATATTATTGATATGGGAAAAGGTTCAAAAAAATTAGATCTTGTTAGAGAGGAATAAGAGTGAATTACGAGATCGCTTCGAAGCCCTAGGCATCTGCCTAGGAGATTTGGGATGAAAGGTCAATTTTTTTGTTTGGTTGAATTAGGACCCCAATTCATGGTCAATAATAGCCCTATATAATATTATTGAAATGGGAAAAGGTTCAAAAAAATTAGATCTTGTTAGAGAGGAATAAGAGTGAATTACGAGATCGCTTCGAAGCCCTAGGCAGCTGCCTAGGAGATTTGGGATGAAAGGTCAATTTTTTTGTTTGGTTGAATTAGGACCCCAATTCATGGTCAATAATAGCCCTATATAATATTATTGATATGGGAAAAGGTTCAAAAAAGTTAGATCTTGTTAGAGAGGAATAAGAGTGAATTACGAGATCGCTTCGAAGCCCTAGGCAGCTGCCTAGGAGATTTGGGATGAAAGGTCAATTTTTTTGTTTGGTTGAATTAGGACCCCAATTCATGGTCAATGATAGCCCTATATAATATTATTGAGATGGGAAAAGGTTCAAAAAAATTATAGCTTGTTAGAGAGAATTATGAGTGAATTACGAAATCGCTTCGGAGCCCTAAGCAGCTGCCTAGGAGATTTGGCCTGAAAGGTTGATTTTTTTGTTTGGTTGAATTAGGACCCCAATTCATGGTCAATAATAGCCCTATATAATATTATTGATATGGGAAAAGGTTCAAAAAAATTAGATCTTGTTAGAGAGGAATATGAGAGAATTACGAGATCGCTTCGGAGCCCTAGGCAGCTGCCTAGGAGATTTGGCCCGAAAGGTCCATTTTTTTGTTTGGTTGAATTAGGACCCCAATTCATGGTCAATAATAGCCCTATATAATATTATTGATATGGGAAAAGGTTCAAAAAAATTAGATCTTGTTAGAGAGGAATAAGAGTGAATTACGAGATCGCTTCGAAGCCCTAGGCAGCTGCCTAGGAGATTTGGGATGAAAGGTCAATTTTTTTGTTTGGTTGAATTAGGACCCCAATTCATGGTCAATAATAGCCCTATATAATATTATTGATATGGGAAAAGGTTCAAAAAAATTAGATCTTGTTAGAGAGGAATAAGAGTGAATTACGAGATCGCTTCGAAGCCCTAGGCAGCTGCCTAGGAGATTTGGGATGAAAGGTCAATTTTTTTGTTTGGGTGAATTAGGACCCCAATTCATGGTCAATGATAGCCCTATATAATATTATTGAGATGGGAAATGGTTCAAAAAAATTAGAGCTAATTAGAGTGAAATATGAGTGATTTACGAGATCGCTTCGGAGCCCTAGGCAGCTGCCTAGGAGATTTGGCCTGAAAGGTCAATTTTTTTGTTTGGTTGAATTAGGACCCCAATTCATGGTCAATAATAGCCCAATATATTTTTATTGAGATGGCAAAAGGTTCAAAAAAATTAGAGATTGTTTGGGAGAAATATGAGTGAATTACGAGATCGCTTCGGAGCCCTAGGCAGCCGCCTAGGAGATTTGGCCTGAAAGGTCAATTTTTTTGTTTGGTTGAATTAGGACCCCAGTTAATGGTCAATAATTGCCCAATATAATTTTATTGAGATGGGAAAAGGTTCAAAAAAATTAGAGCTTGTTAGAGAGAAATATGAGTGAATTACGAAATCACTTCGGAGCCCTAGGCAGCAGCCTAGGAGATTTGGCGTGAAAGGTCAATTTTTTTGCTTGGTTGAATTAGGACCCCAATTCATGGTCAATAATAGCCCAATATGATTTTATTGAGATGGGAAAAGGTTCAAAAAAATTAGAGCTTGTTAGGGAGAAATATGAGTGAATTACGAGATCGCTTCGGAGCCCTAGGCAGCCGCCTAGGAGATTTGGCCTGAAAGGTCAATTTTTTTGTTTGGTTGAATTAGGACCCCAATTCATGGTCAATAATAGCCCTATATAATATTATTGAGATGGGAAAAGGTTCAAAAAAATTATTGCTTGTTAGAGAGAAATATGAGTGAATTACGAAATCGCTTCGGAGCCCTATGCAGCTGCCTAGGAGATTTGGCCTGAAAAGTCTATTTTTTTGTTTGGTTGAATTAGGACCCCAATTCATGGTCAATAATAGCCCTATATAATATTATTGAGATGGGAGAAGGTTCAAAAAAAGTTGGAGCTTGTTAGGGAGAAATATGAGTGAATTACGAGATCGCTTCGGAGCCCTAGGCAGCCGCCTAGGAGATTTGGCCCCAAAGGTCAATTTTTTTGTTTGGTTGAATTAGGACCCCAATTCATGGTCAATAATAGCCCTATATAATATTATTGAGATGGGAAAAGGTTCAAAAAAATTAGAGCTTGTTAGAGAGAAATATGAGTGAATTACGAAATCGCTTCGGAACCCTGGGCAGCTACCTAGGAGATTTGGCCTGAAAAGTCTATTTTTTTGTTTGGTAGAATTAGGACCCCAATCCTCGGTCAATAATAGCCCTATATAATATTATTGAGATGGGAAAATTTTCAAAAAAATTAGAGCTTGTTAGAGAGAAATATGAGTGAATTACGAAATCGCTTCGGAGCCCAAGGCAGCAGCCTAGGAGAATTGGCGTGAAAGGTCAATTTTTTTGTTTGGTTGAATTAGGACCCCAATTCATGGTCAATAATAGCCCTATATAATTTTATTGAGATGGGAAAAGGTTCAAAAAAATTAGAGCTTGTTAGGGAGAAATATGAGTGAATTACGATATCGCTTCGGAGCCCTAGGCAGCCGCCTAGGAGATTTCGCCTGAAAGGTCAATTTTTTTGTTTGGTTGAATTAGGACCCCAATTCATGGTCAATAATAGCCATATATAATATTATTGAAATGGGAAAAGGTTCAAAAAAATTAGAGCTTGTTAGAGAGAAATATGAGTGAATTACGAAATCGCTTCGGAGCCTTAAGCAGCTGCCTAGGAGATTTGGCCTGAAAGGTCGATTTTTTTGTTTGGTTGAATTAGGACCCCAATTCATGGTCAATAATAGACCTATATAATATTAATGATATGGGAAAAGGTTCAAAAAAATTAGATCTTGTTGGAGAGGAATATGTGTGAATTACGAGATCGCTTCGGAGCCATAGGCAGCTGCCTAGGAGATTTGGCCCGAAAGGTCAATTTTTTTGTTAGGTTGAATTAGGACCCCAATTCATGGTCAATAATAGCCCTATATAATATTATTGAGATGGGAAAAGGTTCAAAAAAATTAGAGCTTGTTATAGAGAAATAAGAGTGAATTACGAAATCGCTTCGGAGCCCTAGGCAGCAGCCCAGGAGATTTGGCGTGAAAGGTCAATTTTTTTGTTTGGTTGAATTAGGACCCCAATTCAAGGTCAATAATAGCCGTATATAATTTTATTGATATGGGAAAAGGTTCAAAAAAATTAGAGCTTGTTAGGGAGAAATATGAGAGAATTACGAGATCGCTTCGGAGCCCTAGGCAGCCGCCTTGGAGATTTGGCCTGAAAGGACAATTTTTTTGTTTGGTTGAATTAGGACCCCAATTCATGGTCAATAATAGCCCTATATAATATTATTGAAATGGGAAAAGGTTCAAAAAAATTAGAGCTTGTTAGAGAGAAATATGAGTGAATTACGAAATCGCTTCGGAGCCCTAAGCAGCAGCCTAGGAGATTTGGCCTGAAAGGTCAATTTTTTTGTTTGGTTGAATTAGGACCCCAATTCATGGTCAATAATAGCCCAATATAATTTTATTGAGATGGGAAAAGGTTAAAAAATATTAGAGCTTGTTACGGAGAAATATGAGTGAATTACGAGATCGCTACGGAGCCCTAGGCAGCCGCCTAGGAGATTTGGCCTGAAAGGTCAATTTTTTTGTTTGGTTGAATTAGGACCCCAATTCATTGTCAATAATTTCCCTATATAATATTATTGAGATGGGAAAAGGTTAAAAAAAATTAGAGCTTGTTAGAGAGAAATATGAGTGAATTACGAAATCGCTCCGGAACCCTAGGCTGCTGCCTAGGAGATTTGGGATGAGAGTTCAATTTTTTTTTTTGGTTGAATTAGGACCCCAATTCATGGTCAATGATAGCCCTATATAATATTATAGAGATGGGAAATGGTTCAAAAAAATTAGAGCTAATTAGAGTGAAATATGAGTGATTTACGAGATCACTTCGGAGCCCTAGGCAGCTGCCTAGGAGATTTGGCCTGAAAGGTCAATATTTTTGTTTGGTTGAATTAGGACCCCAATTCATGGTCAATAATAGCCCAATATATTTTTATTGAGATGGGAAAAGGTTCAAAAAATTAGAGATTGTTAGGGAGAAATATGAGTGAATTACGAGATCGCTTCGGAGCCCTAGGGAGCCGCCTAGGAGATTTGGCCTGAAAGGTCAATTTTTTTGTTTGGTTGAATTAGGACCCCAATTCATGGTCAATAATTGCCCAATATGATTTTATTGAGATGTGAAAAGGTTCAAAAAAATTAGAGCTTGTTAGGGAGAAATATGAGTGAATTACGAGATCGCTTCGGAGCCCTAGGCAGCCGCCTATGAGATTTGGCCTGAAAGGTCAATTTTTTTGTTTGGTTGAATTAGGACCCCAATTCATGGTCAATAATAGCCCTATATAATATTATTGAGATGGGAAAAGGTTCAAAAAAATTATTGCTTGTTAGAGAGAAATATGAGTGAATTACGAAATCGCTTCGGAGCCCTAAGCAGCTGCCTAGGAGATTTGGCCTGAAAAGTCTATTTTTTTGTTTGGTTGAATTAGGACCCCAATTCATGGTCAATAATAGCCCTATATAATATTATTGAGATGGGAAAAGGTTCAAAAAAAGTTGGAGCTTGTTAGGGAGAAATATGAGTGAATTACGAGATCGCTTCGGAGCCCTAGGCAGCCGCCTAGGAGATTTGGCCTGAAAGGTCAATTTTTTTTTTGGTTGAATTAGGACCCCAATTAATGGTCAATAATTGCCCAATATAATTTTATTGAGATGGGAAAAGGTTCAAAAAAATTAGAGCTTGTTAGAGAGAAATATGAGGGAATTACGAAATCGCTTCGGAGCCCTAGGCAGCTGCCTAGGAGATTTGGCCAGAAAAGTCAATTTTTTTGTTTGGTTGAATTAGGACCCCAATTCATGGTCAATAATAGCCCTATATAATATAATTGAGATGGGAAAAGGTTCAAAAAAATTAGAGCTTGTTAGAGAGAAATATGAGTGAATTACGAGATCGCTTCGGAGCCCTAGGCAGCCGCCTAGGAGATTTGGCTTGAAAGGTCAATTTTTTTTTTGGTTGAATTAGGACCCCAATTAATGGTCAATAATTGCCCAATATAATTTTATTGAGATGGGAAAAGGTTCAAAAAAATTAGAGCTTGTTAGGGAGAAATATGAGTGAATTACGAGATCGCTTCGGAGCCCTAGGCAGCCGCCAAGGAGATTTGGCCCCAAAGGTCAATTTTTTTGTTTGGTTAAATTAGGACCCCAATTCATGGTCAATAATAGCCCTATATAATATTATTGATATGGGAAAAGGTTCAAAAAAATTAGATCTTGTTAGAGAGGAATAAGAGTGAATTACGAGATCGCTTCGAAGCCCTAGGCAGCTGCCTAGGAGATTTGGGATGAAAGGTCAATTTTTTTGTTTGGTTGAATTAGGACCCCAATTCATGGTCAATGATAGCCCTATATAATATTATTGAGATGGGAAAAGGTTCAAAAAAATTATTGCTTGTTAGAGAGAATTATGAGTGAATTACGAAATCGCTTCGGAGCCCTAAGCAGCTGCCTAGGAGATTTGGCCTGAAAGGTTGATTTTTTTGTTTGGTTGAATTAGGACCCCAATTCATGGTCAATAATAGCCCTATATAATATTATTGATATGGGAAAAGGTTCAAAAAAATTAGATCTTGTTAGAGAGGAATATGAGAGAATTACGAGATCGCTTCGGAGCCCTAGGCAGCTGCCTAGGAGATTTGGCCCGAAAGGTCCATTTTTTTGTTTGGTTGAATTAGGACCCCAATTCATGGTCAATAATAGCCCTATATAATATTATTGATATGGGAAAAGGTTCAAAAAAATTAGATCTTGTTAGAGAGGAATAAGAGTGAATTACGAGATCGCTTCGAAGACCTAGGCAGCTGCCTAGGAGATTTGGGATGAAAGGTCAATTTTTTTGTTTGGTTGAATTAGGACCCCAATTCATGGTCAATGATAGCCCTATATAATATTATTGAGATGGGAAAAGGTTCAAAAAAATTATTGCTTGTTAGAGAGAATTATGAGTGAATTACGAAATCGCTTCGGAGCCCTAAGCAGCTGCCTAGGAGATTTGGCCTGAAAGGTTGATTTTTTTGTTTGGTTGAATTAGGACCCCAATTCATGGTCAATAATAGCCCTATATAATATTATTGATATGGGAAAAGGTTCAAAAAAATTAGATCTTGTTAGAGAGGAATATGAGAGAATTACGAGATCGCTTCGGAGCCCTAGGCAGCTGCCTAGGAGATTTGGCCCGAAAGGTCAATTTTTTTGTTTGGTTGAATTAGGACCCCAATTCATGGTCAATAATAGCCCTATATAATATTATTGATATGGGAAAAGGTTCAAAAAAATTAGATCTTGTTAGAGAGGAATAAGAGTGAATTACGAGATCGCTTCGAAGCCCTAGGCAGCTGCCTAGGAGATTTGGGATGAAAGGTCAATTTTTTTGTTTGGTTGAATTAGGACCCCAATTCATGGTCAATGATAGCCCTATATAATATTATTGAGATGGGAAAAGGTTCAAAAAAATTATTGCTTGTTAGAGAGAATTATGAGTGAATTACGAAATCGCTTCGGAGCCCTAAGCAGCTGCCTAGGAGATTTGGCCTGAAAGGTTGATTTTTTTGTTTGGTTGAATTAGGACCCCAATTCATGGTCAATAATAGCCATATATAATATTATTGAAATGGGAAAAGGTTCAAAAAAATTAGATCTTGTTAGAGAGGAATAAGAGTGAATTACGAGATCGCTTCGAAGCCCTAGGCAGCTGCCTAGGAGATTTGGGATGAAAGGTCAATTTTTTTGTTTGGTTGAATTAGGACCCCAATTCATGGTCAATAATAGCCCTATATAATATTATTGATATGGGAAAAGGTTCAAAAAAATTAGATCTTGTTAGAGAGGAATAAGAGTGAATTACGAGATCGCTTCGAAGCCCTAGGCAGCTGCCTAGGAGATTTGGGATGAAAGGTCAATTTTTTTGTTTGGTTGAATTAGGACCCCAATTCATGGTCAATGATAGCCCTATATAATATTATTGAGATGGGAAATGGTTCAAAAAAATTATTGCTTGTTAGAGAGAATTATGAGTGAATTACGAAATCGCTTCGGAGACCTAAGCAGCTGCCTAGGAGATTTGGCCTGAAAGGTTGATTTTTTTGTTTGGTTGAATTAGGACCCCAATTCATGGTCAATAATAGCCCTATATAATATTATTGATATGGGAAAAGGTTCAAAAAAATTAGATCTTGTTAGAGAGGAATATGAGAGAATTACGAGATCGCTTCGGAGCCCTAGGCAGCTGCCTAGGAGATTTGGCCCGAAAGGTCCATTTTTTTGTTTGGTTGAATTAGGACCCCAATTCATGGTCAATAATAGCCCTATATAATATTATTGATATGGGAAAAGGTTCAAAAAAATTAGATCTTGTTAGAGAGGAATAAGAGTGAATTACGAGATCGCTTCGAAGCCCTAGGCAGCTGCCTAGGAGATTTGGGATGAAAGGTCAATTTTTTTGTTTGGTTGAATTAGGACCCCAATTCATGGTCAATGATAGCCCTATATAATATTATTGAGATGGGAAAAGGTTCAAAAAAATTATTGCTTGTTAGAGAGAATTATGAGTGAATTACGAAATCGCTTCGGAGCCCTAAGCAGCTGCCTAGGAGATTTGGCCTGAAAGGTTGATTTTTTTGTTTGGTTGAATTAGGACCCCAATTCATGGTCAATAATAGCCATATATAATATTATTGAAATGGGAAAAGGTTCAAAAAAATTAGATCTTGTTAGAGAGGAATAAGAGTGAATTACGAGATCGCTTCGAAGCCCTAGGCAGCTGCCTAGGAGATTTGGGATGAAAGGTCAATTTTTTTGTTTGGTTGAATTAGGACCCCAATTCATGGTCAATAATAGCCCTATATAATATTATTGATATGGGAAAAGGTTCAAAAAAATTAGATCTTGTTAGAGAGGAATAAGAGTGAATTACGAGATCGCTTCGAAGCCCTAGGCAGCTGCCTAGGAGATTTGGGATGAAAGGTCAATTTTTTTGTTTGGTTGAATTAGGACCCCAATTCATGGTCAATGATAGCCCTATATAATATTATTGAGATGGGAAATGGTTCAAAAAAATTATTGCTTGTTAGAGAGAATTATGAGTGAATTACGAAATCGCTTCGGAGCCCTAAGCAGCTGCCTAGGAGATTTGGCCTGAAAGGTTGATTTTTTTGTTTGGTTGAATTAGGACCCCAATTCATGGTCAATAATAGCCCTATATAATATTATTGATATGGGAAAAGGTTCAAAAAAATTAGATCTTGTTAGAGAGGAATATGAGAGAATTACGAGATCGCTTCGGAGCCCTAGGCAGCTGCCTAGGAGATTTGGCCCGAAAGGTCAATTTTTTTGTTTGGTTGAATTAGGACCCCAATTCATGGTCAATAATAGCCCTATATAATATTATTGATATGGGAAAAGGTTCAAAAAAATTAGATCTTGTTAGAGAGGAATAAGAGTGAATTACGAGATCGCTTCGAAGCCCTAGGCTGCTGCCTAGGAGATTTGGGATGAAAGGTCAATTTTTTTGTTTGGTTGAATTAGGACCCCAATTCATGGTCAATGATAGCCCTATATAATATTATTGAGATGGGAAAAGGTTCAAAAAAATTATTGCTTGTTAGAGAGAATTATGAGTGAATTACGAAATCGCTTCGGAGCCCTAAGCAGCTGCCTAGGAGATTTGGCCTGAAAGGTTGATTTTTTTGTTTGGTTGAATTAGGACCCCAATTCATGGTCAATAATAGCCATATATAATATTATTGAAATGGGAAAAGGTTCAAAAAAATTAGATCTTGTTAGAGAGGAATAAGAGTGAATTACGAGATCGCTTCGAAGCCCTAGGCAGCTGCCTAGGAGATTTGGGATGAAAGGTCAATTTTTTTGTTTGGTTGAATTAGGACCCCAATTCATGGTCAATAATAGCCCTATATAATATTATTGATATGGGAAAAGGTTCAAAAAAATTAGATCTTGTTAGAGAGGAATAAGAGTGAATTACGAGATCGCTTCGAAGCCCTAGGCAGCTGCCTAGGAGATTTGGGATGAAAGGTCAATTTTTTTGTTTGGTTGAATTAGGACCCCAATTCATGGTCAATGATAGCCCTATATAATATTATTGAGATGGGAAATGGTTCAAAAAAATTATTGCTTGTTAGAGAGAATTATGAGTGAATTACGAAATCGCTTCGGAGACCTAAGCAGCTGCCTAGGAGATTTGGCCTGAAAGGTTGATTTTTTTGTTTGGTTGAATTAGGACCCCAATTCATGGTCAATAATAGCCATATATAATATTATTGAAATGGGAAAAGGTTCAAAAAAATTAGATCTTGTTAGAGAGGAATAAGAGTGAATTACGAGATCGCTTCGAAGCCCTAGGCAGCTGCCTAGGAGATTTGGGATGAAAGGTCAATTTTTTTGTTTGGTTGAATTAGGACCCCAATTCATGGTCAATAATAGCCCTATATAATATTATTGATATGGGAAAAGGTTCAAAAAAATTAGATCTTGTTAGAGAGGAATAAGAGTGAATTACGAGATCGCTTCGAAGCCCTAGGCAGCTGCCTAGGAGATTTGGGATGAAAGGTCAATTTTTTTGTTTGGTTGAATTAGGACCCCAATTCATGGTCAATGATAGCCCTATATAATATTATTGAGATGGGAAATGGTTCAAAAAAATTATTGCTTGTTAGAGAGAATTATGAGTGAATTACGAAATCGCTTCGGAGCCCTAAGCAGCTGCCTAGGAGATTTGGCCTGAAAGGTTGATTTTTTTGTTTGGTTGAATTAGGACCCCAATTCATGGTCAATAATAGCCCTATATAATATTATTGATATGGGAAAAGTTTCAAAAAAATTAGATCTTGTTAGAGAGGAATATGAGAGAATTACGAGATCGCTTCGGAGCCCTAGGCAGCTGCCTAGGAGATTTGGCCCGAAAGGTCAATTTTTTTGTTTGGTTGAATTAGGACCCCAATTCATGGTCAATAATAGCCCTATATAATATTATTGATATGGGAAAAGGTTCAAAAAAATTAGATCTTGTTAGAGAGGAATAAGAGTGAATTACGAGATCGCTTCGAAGCCCTAGGCTGCTGCCTAGGAGATTTGGGATGAAAGGTCAATTTTTTTGTTTGGTTGAATTAGGACCCCAATTCATGGTCAATGATAGCCCTATATAATATTATTGAGATGGGAAAAGGTTCAAAAAAATTATTGCTTGTTAGAGAGAATTATGAGTGAATTACGAAATCGCTTCGGAGCCCTAAGCAGCTGCCTAGGAGATTTGGCCTGAAAGGTTGATTTTTTTGTTTGGTTGAATTAGGACCCCAATTCATGGTCAATAATAGCCATATATAATATTATTGAAATGGGAAAAGGTTCAAAAAAATTAGATCTTGTTAGAGAGGAATAAGAGTGAATTACGAGATCGCTTCGAAGCCCTAGGCAGCTGCCTAGGAGATTTGGGATGAAAGGTCAATTTTTTTGTTTGGTTGAATTAGGACCCCAATTCATGGTCAATAATAGCCCTATATAATATTATTGATATGGGAAAAGGTTCAAAAAAATTAGATCTTGTTAGAGAGGAATAAGAGTGAATTACGAGATCGCTTCGAAGCCCTAGGCAGCTGCCTAGGAGATTTGGGATGAAAGGTCAATTTTTTTGTTTGGTTGAATTAGGACCCCAATTCATGGTCAATGATAGCCCTATAAAATATTATTGAGATGGGAAATGGTTCAAAAAAATTATTGCTTGTTAGAGAGAATTATGAGTGAATTACGAAATCGCTTCGGAGACCTAAGCAGCTGCCTAGGAGATTTGGCCTGAAAGGTTGATTTTTTTGTTTGGTTGAATTAGGACCCCAATTCATGGTCAATAATAGCCCTATATAATATTATTGATATGGGAAAAGGTTCAAAAAAATTAGATCTTGTTAGAGAGGAATATGAGAGAATTACGAGATCGCTTCGGAGCCCTAGGCAGCTGCCTAGGAGATTTGGCCCGAAAGGTCAATTTTTTTGTTTGGTTGAATTAGGACCCCAATTCATGGTCAATAATAGCCATATATAATATTATTGAAATGGGAAAAGGTTCAAAAAAATTAGATCTTGTTAGAGAGGAATAAGAGTGAATTACGAGATCGCTTCGAAGCCCTAGGCAGCTGCCTAGGAGATTTGGGATGAAAGGTCAATTTTTTTGTTTGGTTGAATTAGGACCCCAATTCATGGTCAATAATAGCCCTATATAATATTATTGATATGGGAAAAGGTTCAAAAAAATTAGATCTTGTTAGAGAGGAATAAGAGTGAATTACGAGATCGCTTCGAAGCCCTAGGCAGCTGCCTAGGAGATTTGGGATGAAAGGTCAATTTTTTTGTTTGGTTGAATTAGGACCCCAATTCATGGTCAATGATAGCCCTATATAATATTATTGAGATGGGAAATGGTTCAAAAAAATTATTGCTTGTTAGAGAGAATTATGAGTGAATTACGAAATCGCTTCGGAGCCCTAAGCAGCTGCCTAGGAGATTTGGCCTGAAAGGTTGATTTTTTTGTTTGGTTGAATTAGGACCCCAATTCATGGTCAATAATAGCCCTATATAATATTATTGATATGGGAAAAGGTTCAAAAAAATTAGATCTTGTTAGAGAGGAATATGAGAGAATTACGAGATCGCTTCGGAGCCCTAGGCAGCTGCCTAGGAGATTTGGCCCGAAAGGTCAATTTTTTTGTTTGGTTGAATTAGGACCCCAATTCATGGTCAATAATAGCCCTATATAATATTATTGATATGGGAAAAGGTTCAAAAAAATTAGATCTTGTTAGAGAGGAATAAGAGTGAATTACGAGATCGCTTCGAAGCCCTAGGCTGCTGCCTAGGAGATTTGGGATGAAAGGTCAATTTTTTTGTTTGGTTGAATTAGGACCCCAATTCATGGTCAATGATAGCCCTATATAATATTATTGAGATGGGAAAAGGTTCAAAAAAATTATTGCTTGTTAGAGAGAATTATGAGTGAATTACGAAATCGCTTCGGAGCCCTAAGCAGCTGCCTAGGAGATTTGGCCTGAAAGGTTGATTTTTTTGTTTGGTTGAATTAGGACCCCAATTCATGGTCAATAATAGCCATATATAATATTATTGAAATGGGAAAAGGTTCAAAAAAATTAGATCTTGTTAGAGAGGAATAAGAGTGAATTACGAGATCGCTTCGAAGCCCTAGGCAGCTGCCTAGGAGATTTGGGATGAAAGGTCAATTTTTTTGTTTGGTTGAATTAGGACCCCAATTCATGGTCAATAATAGCCCTATATAATATTATTGATATGGGAAAAGGTTCAAAAAAATTAGATCTTGTTAGAGAGGAATAAGAGTGAATTACGAGATCGCTTCGAAGCCCTAGGCAGCTGCCAAGGAGATTTGGGATGAAAGGTCAATTTTTTTGTTTGGTTGAATTAGGACCCCAATTCATGGTCAATGATAGCCCTATATAATATTATTGAGATGGGAAATGGTTCAAAAAAATTATTGCTTGTTAGAGAGAATTATGAGTGAATTACGAAATCGCTTCGGAGACCTAAGCAGCTGCCTAGGAGATTTGGCCTGAAAGGTTGATTTTTTTGTTTGGTTGAATTAGGACCCCAATTCATGGTCAATAATAGCCATATATAATATTATTGAAATGGGAAAAGGTTCAAAAAAATTAGATCTTGTTAGAGAGGAATAAGAGTGAATTACGAGATCGCTTCGAAGCCCTAGGCAGCTGCCTAGGAGATTTGGGATGAAAGGTCAATTTTTTTGTTTGGTTGAATTAGGACCCCAATTCATGGTCAATAATAGCCCTATATAATATTATTGATATGGGAAAAGGTTCAAAAAAATTAGATCTTGTTAGAGAGGAATAAGAGTGAATTACGAGATCGCTTCGAAGCCCTAGGCAGCTGCCTAGGAGATTTGGGATGAAAGGTCAATTTTTTTGTTTGGTTGAATTAGGACCCCAATTCATGGTCAATGATAGCCCTATATAATATTATTGAGATGGGAAATGGTTCAAAAAAATTATTGCTTGTTAGAGAGAATTATGAGTGAATTACGAAATCGCTTCGGAGCCCTAAGCAGCTGCCTAGGAGATTTGGCCTGAAAGGTTGATTTTTTTGTTTGGTTGAATTAGGACCCCAATTCATGGTCAATAATAGCCCTATATAATATTATTGATATGGGAAAAGTTTCAAAAAAATTAGATCTTGTTAGAGAGGAATATGAGAGAATTACGAGATCGCTTCGGAGCCCTAGGCAGCTGCCTAGGAGATTTGGCCCGAAAGGTCAATTTTTTTGTTTGGTTGAATTAGGACCCCAATTCATGGTCAATAATAGCCCTATATAATATTATTGATATGGGAAAAGGTTCAAAAAAATTAGATCTTGTTAGAGAGGAATAAGAGTGAATTACGAGATCGCTTCGAAGCCCTAGGCTGCTGCCTAGGAGATTTGGGATGAAAGGTCAATTTTTTTGTTTGGTTGAATTAGGACCCCAATTCATGGTCAATGATAGCCCTATATAATATTATTGAGATGGGAAAAGGTTCAAAAAAATTATTGCTTGTTAGAGAGAATTATGAGTGAATTACGAAATCGCTTCGGAGCCCTAAGCAGCTGCCTAGGAGATTTGGCCTGAAAGGTTGATTTTTTTGTTTGGTTGAATTAGGACCCCAATTCATGGTCAATAATAGCCATATATAATATTATTGAAATGGGAAAAGGTTCAAAAAAATTAGATCTTGTTAGAGAGGAATAAGAGTGAATTACGAGATCGCTTCGAAGCCCTAGGCAGCTGCCTAGGAGATTTGGGATGAAAGGTCAATTTTTTTGTTTGGTTGAATTAGGACCCCAATTCATGGTCAATAATAGCCCTATATAATATTATTGATATGGGAAAAGGTTCAAAAAAATTAGATCTTGTTAGAGAGGAATAAGAGTGAATTACGAGATCGCTTCGAAGCCCTAGGCAGCTGCCTAGGAGATTTGGGATGAAAGGTCAATTTTTTTGTTTGGTTGAATTAGGACCCCAATTCATTGTCAATGATAGCCCTATATAATATTATTGAGATGGGAAATGGTTCAAAAAAATTATTGCTTGTTAGAGAGAATTATGAGTGAATTACGAAATCGCTTCGGAGACCTAAGCAGCTGCCTAGGAGATTTGGCCTGAAAGGTTGATTTTTTTGTTTGGTTGAATTAGGACCCCAATTCATGGTCAATAATAGCCCTATATAATATTATTGATATGGGAAAAGGTTCAAAAAAATTAGATCTTGTTAGAGAGGAATATGAGAGAATTACGAGATCGCTTCGGAGCCCTAGGCAGCTGCCTAGGAGATTTGGCCCGAAAGGTCAATTTTTTTGTTTGGTTGAATTAGGACCCCAATTCATGGTCAATAATAGCCCTATATAATATTATTGATATGGGAAAAGGTTCAAAAAAATTAGATCTTGTTAGAGAGGAATAAGAGTGAATTACGAGATCGCTTCGAAGCCCTAGGCAGCTGCCTAGGAGATTTGGGATGAAAGGTCAATTTTTTTGTTTGGTTGAATTAGGACCCCAATTCATGGTCAATGATAGCCCTATATAATATTATTGAGATGGGAAAAGGTTCAAAAAAATTATTGCTTGTTAGAGAGAATTATGAGTGAATTACGAAATCGCTTCGGAGCCCTAAGCAGCTGCCTAGGAGATTTGGCCTGAAAGGTTGATTTTTTTGTTTGGTTGAATTAGGACCCCAATTCATGGTCAATAATAGCCATATATAATATTATTGAAATGGGAAAAGGTTCAAAAAAATTAGATCTTGTTAGAGAGGAATAAGAGTGAATTACGAGATCGCTTCGAAGCCCTAGGCAGCTGCCTAGGAGATTTGGGATGAAAGGTCAATTTTTTTGTTTGGTTGAATTAGGACCCCAATTCATGGTCAATAATAGCCCTATATAATATTATTGATATGGGAAAAGGTTCAAAAAAATTAGATCTTGTTAGAGAGGAATAAGAGTGAATTACGAGATCGCTTCGAAGCCCTAGGCAGCTGCCTAGGAGATTTGGGATGAAAGGTCAATTTTTTTGTTTGGTTGAATTAGGACCCCAATTCATGGTCAATGATAGCCCTATATAATATTATTGAGATGGGAAATGGTTCAAAAAAATTATTGCTTGTTAGAGAGAATTATGAGTGAATTACGAAATCGCTTCGGAGCCCTAAGCAGCTGCCTAGGAGATTTGGCCTGAAAGGTTGATTTTTTTGTTTGGTTGAATTAGGACCCCAATTCATGGTCAATAATAGCCCTATATAATATTATTGATATGGGAAAAGGTTCAAAAAAATTAGATCTTGTTAGAGAGGAATATGAGAGAATTACGAGATCGCTTCGGAGCCCTAGGCAGCTGCCTAGGAGATTTGGCCCGAAAGGTCAATTTTTTTGTTTGGTTGAATTAGGACCCCAATTCATGGTCAATAATAGCCCTATATAATATTATTGATATGGGAAAAGGTTCAAAAAAATTAGATCTTGTTAGAGAGGAATAAGAGTGAATTACGAGATCGCTTCGAAGCCCTAGGCAGCTGCCTAGGAGATTTGGGATGAAAGGTCAATTTTTTTGTTTGGTTGAATTAGGACCCCAATTCATGGTCAATGATAGCCCTATATAATATTATTGAGATGGGAAAAGGTTCAAAAAAATTATTGCTTGTTAGAGAGAATTATGAGTGAATTACGAAATCGCTTCGGAGCCCTAAGCAGCTGCCTAGGAGATTTGGCCTGAAAGGTTGATTTTTTTGTTTGGTTGAATTAGGACCCCAATTCATGGTCAATAATAGCCATATATAATATTATTGAAATGGGAAAAGGTTCAAAAAAATTAGATCTTGTTAGAGAGGAATAAGAGTGAATTACGAGATCGCTTCGAAGCCCTAGGCAGCTGCCTAGGAGATTTGGGATGAAAGGCCAATTTTTTTGTTTGGTTGAATTAGGACCCCAATTCATGGTCAATAATAGCCCTATATAATATTATTGATATGGGAAAAGGTTCAAAAAAATTAGATCTTGTTAGAGAGGAATAAGAGTGAATTACGAGATCGCTTCGAAGCCCTAGGCAGCTGCCTAGGAGATTTGGGATGAAAGGTCAATTTTTTTGTTTGGTTGAATTAGGACCCCAATTCATGGTCAATGATAGCCCTATATAATATTATTGAGATGGGAAATGGTTCAAAAAAATTATTGCTTGTTAGAGAGAATTATGAGTGAATTACGAAATCGCTTCGGAGCCCTAAGCAGCTGCCTAGGAGATTTGGCCTGAAAGGTTGATTTTTTTGTTTGGTTGAATTAGGACCCCAATTCATGGTCAATAATAGCCCTATATAATATTATTGATATGGGAAAAGGTTCAAAAAAATTAGATCTTGTTAGAGAGGAATATGAGAGAATTACGAGATCGCTTCGGAGCCCTAGGCAGCTGCCTAGGAGATTTGGCCCGAAAGGTCAATTTTTTTGTTTGGTTGAATTAGGACCCCAATTCATGGTCAATAATAGCCCTATATAATATTATTGATATGGGAAAAGGTTCAAAAAAATTAGATCTTGTTAGAGAGGAATAAGAGTGAATTACGAGATCGCTTCGAAGCCCTAGGCAGCTGCCTAGGAGATTTGGGATGAAAGGTCAATTTTTTTGTTTGGTTGAATTAGGACCCCAATTCATGGTCAATGATAGCCCTATATAATATTATTGAGATGGGAAAAGGTTCAAAAAAATTATTGCTTGTTAGAGAGAATTATGAGTGAATTACGAAATCGCTTCGGAGCCCTAAGCAGCTGCCTAGGAGATTTGGCCTGAAAGGTTGATTTTTTTGTTTGGTTGAATTAGGACCCCAATTCATGGTCAATAATAGCCATATATAATATTATTGAAATGGGAAAAGGTTCAAAAAAATTAGATCTTGTTAGAGAGGAATAAGAGTGAATTACGAGATCGCTTCGAAGCCCTAGGCAGCTGCCTAGGAGATTTGGGATGAAAGGCCAATTTTTTTGTTTGGTTGAATTAGGACCCCAATTCATGGTCAATAATAGCCCTATATAATATTATTGATATGGGAAAAGGTTCAAAAAAATTAGATCTTGTTAGAGAGGAATAAGAGTGAATTACGAGATCGCTTCGAAGCCCTAGGCAGCTGCCTAGGAGATTTGGGATGAAAGGTCAATTTTTTTGTTTGGTTGAATTAGGACCCCAATTCATGGTCAATGAGAGCCCTATATAATATTATTGAGATGGGAAATGGTTCAAAAAAATTAGAGCTAATTAGAGTGAAATATGAGTGATTTACGAGATCGCTTCGGAGCCCTAGGCAGCTGCCTAGGAGATTTGGCCTGAAAGGTCAATTTTTTTGTTTGGTTGAATTAGGACCCCAATTCATGGACAATAATAGCCCAATATATTTTTATTGAGATGGCAAAAGGTTCAAAAAAATTAGAGATTGTTAGGGAGAAATATGAGTGAATTACGAGATCGCTTCGGAGGCCTAAGCAGCCGCCTAGGAGATTTGGCCTGAAAGGTCAATTTTTTTGTTTGGTTGAATTAGGACCCCAGTTAATGGTCAATAATTTCACAATATAATTTTATTGAGATGTGAAAAGGTTCAAAAAAATTAGAGCTTGTTAGAGAGAAATATGAGTGAATTACGAAATCACTTCGGAGCCCTAGGCAGCAGCCTAGGAGATTTGGCGTGAAAGGTCAATTTTTTTGTTCGGTTGAATTAGGACCCCAATTCATGGTCAATAATAGCCCAATATGATTTTATTGAGATGGGAAAAGGTTCAAAAAAATTAGAGATTGTTAGGGAGAAATATGAGTGAATTACGAGATCGCTTCGGAGCCCTAGGCAGCCGCCTAGGAGATTTGGCCTGAAAGGTCAATTTTTTTGTTTGGTTGAATTAGGACCCCAGTTAATGGTCAATAATTTCACAATATAATTTTATTGAGATGGGAAAAGGTTCAAAAAAATTAGAGCTTGTTAGAGAGAAATATGAGTGAATTACGAAATCACTTCGGAGCCCTAGGCAGCAGCCTAGGATATTTGGCGTGAAAGGTCAATTTTTTTGTTTGGTTGAATTAGGACCCCAATTCATGGTCAATAATAGCCCAATATGATTTTATTGAGATGGGAAAAGGTTCAAAAAAATTAGAGCTTGTTAGGGAGAAATAAGAGTGAATTACGAGATCGCTTCGAAGCCCTAGGCAGCTGCCTTGGAGATTTGGGATGAAAGGTCAATTTTTTTGTTTGGTTGAATTAGGACCCCAATTCATGGTCAATAATAGCCCTATATAATATTATTGATATGGGAAAAGGTTCAAAAAAATTAGATCTTGTTAGAGAGGAATAAGAGTGAATTACGAGATCGCTTCGAAGCCCTAGGCAGCTGCCTAGGAGATTTGGGATGAAAGGTCAATTTTTTTGTTTGGTTGAATTAGGACCCCAATTCATGGTCAATGATAGCCCTATATAATATTATTGAGATGGGAAAAGGTTCAAAAAAATTATTGCTTGTTAGAGAGAATTATGAGTGAATTACGAAATCGCTTCGGAGCCCTAAGCAGCTGCCTAGGAGATTTGGCCTGAAAGGTTGATTTTTTTGTTTGGTTGAATTAGGACCCCAATTCATGGTCAATAATAGCCCTATATAATATTATTGATATGGGAAAAGGTTCAAAAAAATTAGATCTTGTTAGAGAGGAATATGAGAGAATTACGAGATCGCTTCGGAGCCCTAGGCAGCTGCCTAGGAGATTTGGCCCGAAAGGTCCATTTTTTTGTTTGGTTGAATTAGGACCCCAATTCATGGTCAATAATAGCCCTATATAATATTATTGATATGGGAAAAGGTTCAAAAAAATTAGATCTTGTTAGAGAGGAATAAGAGTGAATTACGAGATCGCTTCGAAGCCCTAGGCAGCTGCCTAGGAGATTTGGGATGAAAGGTCAATTTTTTTGTTTGGTTGAATTAGGACCCCAATTCATGGTCAATGATAGCCCTATATAATATTATTGAGATGGGAAAAGGTTCAAAAAAATTATTGCTTGTTAGAGAGAATTATGAGTGAATTACGAAATCGCTTCGGAGCCCTAAGCAGCTGCCTAGGAGATTTGGCCTGAAAGGTTGATTTTTTTGTTTGGTTGAATTAGGACCCCAATTCATGGTCAATAATAGCCCTATATAATATTATTGATATGGGAAAAGGTTCAAAAAAATTAGATCTTGTTAGAGAGGAATATGAGAGAATTACGAGATCGCTTCGGAGCCCTAGGCAGCTGCCTAGGAGATTTGGCCCGAAAGGTCAATTTTTTTGTTTGGTTGAATTAGGACCCCAATTCATGGTCAATAATAGCCCTATATAATATTATTGATATGGGAAAAGGTTCAAAAAAATTAGATCTTGTTAGAGAGGAATAAGAGTGAATTACGAGATCGCTTCGAAGCCCTAGGCAGCTGCCTAGGAGATTTGGGATGAAAGGTCAATTTTTTTGTTTGGTTGAATTAGGACCCCAATTCATGGTCAATGATAGCCCTATATAATATTATTGAGATGGGAAAAGGTTCAAAAAAATTATTGCTTGTTAGAGAGAATTATGAGTGAATTACGAAATCGCTTCGGAGCCCTAAGCAGCTGCCTAGGAGATTTGGCCTGAAAGGTTGATTTTTTTGTTTGGTTGAATTAGGACCCCAATTCATGGTCAATAATAGCCATATATAATATTATTGAAATGGGAAAAGGTTCAAAAAAATTAGATCTTGTTAGAGAGGAATAAGAGTGAATTACGAGATCGCTTCGAAGCCCTAGGCAGCTGCCTAGGAGATTTGGGATGAAAGGTCAATTTTTTTGTTTGGTTGAATTAGGACCCCAATTCATGGTCAATAATAGCCCTATATAATATTATTGATATGG
The DNA here is from genome assembly GCF_963169125.1 of Humulus lupulus. Lineage (NCBI taxonomy): Eukaryota > Viridiplantae > Streptophyta > Magnoliopsida > Rosales > Cannabaceae > Humulus > Humulus lupulus. The sequence goes on along the minus strand of NC_084794.1, from coordinate 224,700 downwards.
GAAAAGGTTCAAAAAAATTAGATCTTGTTAGAGAGGAATAAGAGTGAATTACGAGATCGCTTCGAAGCCCTAGGCAGCTGCCTAGGAGATTTGGGATGAAAGGTCAATTTTTTTGTTTGGTTGAATTAGGACCCCAATTCATGGTCAATGATAGCCCTATATAATATTATTGAGATGGGAAATGGTTCAAAAAAATTATTGCTTGTTAGAGAGAATTATGAGTGAATTACGAAATCGCTTCGGAGACCTAAGCAGCTGCCTAGGAGATTTGGCCTGAAAGGTTGATTTTTTTGTTTGGTTGAATTAGGACCCCAATTCATGGTCAATAATAGCCATATATAATATTATTGAAATGGGAAAAGGTTCAAAAAAATTAGATCTTGTTAGAGAGGAATAAGAGTGAATTACGAGATCGCTTCGAAGCCCTAGGCAGCTGCCTAGGAGATTTGGGATGAAAGGTCAATTTTTTTGTTTGGTTGAATTAGGACCCCAATTCATGGTCAATAATAGCCCTATATAATATTATTGATATGGGAAAAGGTTCAAAAAAATTAGATCTTGTTAGAGAGGAATAAGAGTGAATTACGAGATCGCTTCGAAGCCCTAGGCAGCTGCCTAGGAGATTTGGGATGAAAGGTCAATTTTTTTGTTTGGTTGAATTAGGACCCCAATTCATGGTCAATGATAGCCCTATATAATATTATTGAGATGGGAAATGGTTCAAAAAAATTATTGCTTGTTAGAGAGAATTATGAGTGAATTACGAAATCGCTTCGGAGCCCTAAGCAGCTGCCTAGGAGATTTGGCCTGAAAGGTTGATTTTTTTGTTTGGTTGAATTAGGACCCCAATTCATGGTCAATAATAGCCCTATATAATATTATTGATATGGGAAAAGGTTCAAAAAAATTAGATCTTGTTAGAGAGGAATATGAGAGAATTACGAGATCGCTTCGGAGCCCTAGGCAGCTGCCTAGGAGATTTGGCCCGAAAGGTCAATTTTTTTGTTTGGTTGAATTAGGACCCCAATTCATGGTCAATAATAGCCCTATATAATATTATTGATATGGGAAAAGGTTCAAAAAAATTAGATCTTGTTAGAGAGGAATAAGAGTGAATTACGAGATCGCTTCGAAGCCCTAGGCTGCTGCCTAGGAGATTTGGGATGAAAGGTCAATTTTTTTGTTTGGTTGAATTAGGACCCCAATTCATGGTCAATGATAGCCCTATATAATATTATTGAGATGGGAAAAGGTTCAAAAAAATTATTGCTTGTTAGAGAGAATTATGAGTGAATTACGAAATCGCTTCGGAGCCCTAAGCAGCTGCCTAGGAGATTTGGCCTGAAAGGTTGATTTTTTTGTTTGGTTGAATTAGGACCCCAATTCATGGTCAATAATAGCCATATATAATATTATTGAAATGGGAAAAGGTTCAAAAAAATTAGATCTTGTTAGAGAGGAATAAGAGTGAATTACGAGATCGCTTCGAAGCCCTAGGCAGCTGCCTAGGAGATTTGGGATGAAAGGTCAATTTTTTTGTTTGGTTGAATTAGGACCCCAATTCATGGTCAATAATAGCCCTATATAATATTATTGATATGGGAAAAGGTTCAAAAAAATTAGATCTTGTTAGAGAGGAATAAGAGTGAATTACGAGATCGCTTCGAAGCCCTAGGCAGCTGCCTAGGAGATTTGGGATGAAAGGTCAATTTTTTTGTTTGGTTGAATTAGGACCCCAATTCATGGTCAATGATAGCCCTATATAATATTATTGAGATGGGAAATGGTTCAAAAAAATTATTGCTTGTTAGAGAGAATTATGAGTGAATTACGAAATCGCTTCGGAGCCCTAAGCAGCTGCCTAGGAGATTTGGCCTGAAAGGTTGATTTTTTTGTTTGGTTGAATTAGGACCCCAATTCATGGTCAATAATAGCCCTATATAATATTATTGATATGGGAAAAGGTTCAAAAAAATTAGATCTTGTTAGAGAGGAATATGAGAGAATTACGAGATCGCTTCGGAGCCCTAGGCAGCTGCCTAGGAGATTTGGCCCGAAAGGTCAATTGTTTTGTTTGGTTGAATTAGGACCCCAATTCATGGTCAATAATAGCCCTATATAATATTATTGATATGGGAAAAGGTTCAAAAAAATTAGATCTTGTTAGAGAGGAATAAGAGTGAATTACGAGATCGCTTCGAAGCCCTAGGCAGCTGCCTAGGAGATTTGGGATGAAAGGTCAATTTTTTTGTTTGGTTGAATTAGGACCCCAATTCATGGTCAATAATAGCCCTATATAATATTATTGATATGGGAAAAGGTTCAAAAAAATTAGATCTTGTTAGAGAGGAATAAGAGTGAATTACGAGATCGCTTCGAAGCCCTAGGCAGCTGCCTAGGAGATTTGGGATGAAAGGTCAATTTTTTTGTTTGGTTGAATTAGGACCCCAATTCATGGTCAATGATAGCCCTATATAATATTATTGAGATGGGAAATGGTTCAAAAAAATTATTGCTTGTTAGAGAGAATTATGAGTGAATTACGAAATCGCTTCGGAGCCCTAAGCAGCTGCCTAGGAGATTTGGCCTGAAAGGTTGATTTTTTTGTTTGGTTGAATTAGGACCCCAATTCATGGTCAATAATAGCCCTATATAATATTATTGATATGGGAAAAGGTTCAAAAAAATTAGATCTTGTTAGAGAGGAATATGAGAGAATTACGAGATCGCTTCGGAGCCCTAGGCAGCTGCCTAGGAGATTTGGCCCGAAAGGTCAATTTTTTTGTTTGGTTGAATTAGGACCCCAATTCATGGTCAATAATAGCCCTATATAATATTATTGATATGGGAAAAGGTTCAAAAAAATTAGATCTTGTTAGAGAGGAATAAGAGTGAATTACGAGATCGCTTCGAAGCCCTAGGCAGCTGCCTAGGAGATTTGGGATGAAAGGTCAATTTTTTTGTTTGGTTGAATTAGGACCCCAATTCATGGTCAATGAGAGCCCTATATAATATTATTGAGATGGGAAATGGTTCAAAAAAATTAGAGCTAATTAGAGTGAAATATGAGTGATTTACGAGATCGCTTCGGAGCCCTAGGCAGCTGCCTAGGAGATTTGGCCTGAAAGGTCAATTTTTTTGTTTGGTTGAATTAGGACCCCAATTCATGGTCAATAATAGCCCAATATATTTTTATTGAGATGGCAAAAGGATCAAAAAAATTAGAGATTGTTAGGGAGAAATATGAGTGAATTACGAGATCGCTTCGGAGGCCTAAGCAGCCGCCTAGGAGATTTGGCCTGAAAGGTCAATTTTTTTGTTTGGTTGAATTAGGACCCCAGTTAATGGTCAATAATTTCACAATATAATTTTATTGAGATGTGAAAAGGTTCAAAAAAATTAGAGCTTGTTAGAGAGAAATATGAGTGAATTACGAAATCACTTCGGAGCCCAAGGCAGCAGCCTAGGAGATTTGGCGTGAAAGGTCAATTTTTTTGTTCGGTTGAATTAGGACCCCAATTCATGGTCAATAATAGCCCAATATGATTTTATTGAGATGGGAAAAGGTTCAAAAAAATTAGAGATTGTTAGGGAGAAATATGAGTGAATTACGAGATCGCTTCGGAGCCCTAGGCAGCCGCCTAGGAGATTTGGCCGGAAAGGTCAATTTTTTTGTTTGGTTGAATTAGGACCCCAGTTAATGGTCAATAATTTCACAATATAATTTTATTGAGATGGGAAAAGGTTCAAAAAAATTAGAGCTTGTTAGAGAGAAATATGAGTGAATTACGAAATCACTTCGGAGCCCTAGGCAGCAGCCTAGGATATTTGGCGTGAAAGGTCAATTTTTTTGTTTGGTTGAATTAGGACCCCAATTCATGGTCAATAATAGCCCAATATGATTTTATTGAGATGGGAAAAGGTTCAAAAAAATTAGAGCTTGTTAGGGAGAAATATGAGTGAATTACGAGATCGCTTCGGAGCCCTAGGCAGCCGCCTAGGAGATTTGGCCTGAAAGGTCAATTTTTTTGTTTGGTTGAATTAGGACCCCAATTCATGGTCAATAATAGCCCTATATAATATTATTGAGATGGGAAAAGGTTCAAAAAAATTATTGCTTGTTAGAGAGAAATATGAGTGAATTACGAAATCGCTTCGGAGCCCTAAGCAGCTGCCTAGGAGATTTGGCCTGAAAAGTCTATTTTTTTGTTTGGTTGAATTAGGACCCCAATTCATGGTCAATAATAGCCCTATATAATATTATTGAGATGGGAGAAGGTTCAAAAAAAGTTGGAGCTTGTTAGGGAGAAATATGAGTGAATTACGAGATCGCTTCGGAGCCCTAGGCAGCCGCCTAGGAGATTTTGCCCCAAAGGTCAATTTTTTTGTTTGGTTGAATTAGGACCCCAATTCATGGTCAATAATAGACATATATAATATTATTGAAATGGGAAAAGGTTCAAAAAAATTAGATCTTGTTAGAGAGGAATAAGAGTGAATTACGAGATCGCTTCGAAGCCCTAGGCAGCTGCCTAGGAGATTTGGGATGAAAGGTCAATTTTTTTGTTTGGTTGAATTAGGACCCCAATTCATGGTCAATAATAGCCCTATATAATATTATTGATATGGGAAAAGGTTCAAAAAAATTAGATCTTGTTAGAGAGGAATAAGAGTGAATTACGAGATCGCTTCGAAGCCCTAGGCAGCTGCCTAGGAGATTTGGGATGAAAGGTCAATTTTTTTGTTTGGTTGAATTAGGACCCCAATTCATGGTCAATGATAGCCCTATATAATATTATTGAGATGGGAAAAGGTTCAAAAAAATTTTTGCTTGTTAGAGAGAATTATGAGTGAATTACGAAATCGCTTCGGAGCCCTAAGCAGCTGCCTAGGAGATTTGGCCTGAAAGGTTGATTTTTTTGTTTGGTTGAATTAGGACCCCAATTCATGGTCAATAATAGCCCTATATAATATTATTGATATGGGAAAAGGTTCAAAAAAATTAGATCTTGTTAGAGAGGAATATGAGAGAATTACGAGATCGCTTCGGAGCCCTAGGCAGCTGCCTAGGAGATTTGGCCCGAAAGGTCCATTTTTTTGTTTGGTTGAATTAGGACCCCAATTCATGGTCAATAATAGCCATATATAATATTATTGAAATGGGAAAAGGTTCAAAAAAATTAGATCTTGTTAGAGAGGAATAAGAGTGAATTACGAGATCGCTTCGAAGCCCTAGGCAGCTGCCTAGGAGATTTGGGATGAAAGGCCAATTTTTTTGTTTGGTTGAATTAGGACCCCAATTCATGGTCAATAATAGCCCTATATAATATTATTGATATGGGAAAAGGTTCAAAAAAATTAGATCTTGTTAGAGAGGAATAAGAGTGAATTACGAGATCGCTTCGAAGCCCTAGGCAGCTGCCTAGGAGATTTGGGATGAAAGGTCAATTTTTTTGTTTGGTTGAATTAGGACCCCAATTCATGGTCAATAATAGCCCTATATAATATTATTGATATGGGAAAAGGTTCAAAAAAATTAGATCTTGTTAGAGAGGAATAAGAGTGAATTACGAGATCGCTTCGAAGCCCTAGGCAGCTGCCTAGGAGATTTGGGATGAAAGGTCAATTTTTTTGTTTGGTTGAATTAGGACCCCAATTCATGGTCAATGATAGTCCTATATAATATTATTGAGATGGGAAATGGTTCAAAAAAATTATTGCTTGTTAGAGAGAATTATGAGTGAATTACGAAATCGCTTCGGAGACCTAAGCAGCTGCCTAGGAGATTTGGCCTGAAAGGTTGATTTTTTTGTTTGGTTGAATTAGGACCCCAATTCATGGTCAATAATAGCCCTATATAATATTATTGATATGGGAAAAGGTTCAAAAAAATTAGATCTTGTTAGAGAGGAATATGAGAGAATTACGAGATCGCTTCGGAGCCCTAGGCAGCTGCCTAGGAGATTTGGCCCGAAAGGTCCATTTTTTTGTTTGGTTGAATTAGGACCCCAATTCATGGTCAATAATAGCCCTATATAATATTATTGATATGGGAAAAGGTTCAAAAAAATTAGATCTTGTTAGAGAGGAATAAGAGTGAATTACGAGATCGCTTCGAAGCCCTAGGCAGCTGCCTAGGAGATTTGGGATGAATGGTCAATTTTTTTGTTTGGTTGAATTAGGACCCCAATTCATGGTCAATGATAGCCCTATATAATATTATTGAGATGGGAAATGGTTCAAAAAAATTATTGCTTGTTAGAGAGAATTATGAGTGAATTACGAAATCGCTTCGGAGCCCTAAGCAGCTGCCTAGGAGATTTGGCCTGAAAGGTTGATTTTTTTGTTTGGTTGAATTAGGACCCCAATTCATGGTCAATAATAGCCCTATATAATATTATTGATATGGGAAAAGGTTCAAAAAAATTAGATCTTGTTAGAGAGGAATATGAGAGAATTACGAGATCGCTTCGGAGCCCTAGGCAGCTGCCTAGGAGATTTGGCCCGAAAGGTCAATTTTTTTGTTTGGTTGAATTAGGACCCCAATTCATGGTCAATAATAGCCCTATATAATATTATTGATATGGGAAAAGGTTCAAAAAAATTAGATCTTGTTAGAGAGGAATAAGAGTGAATTACGAGATCGCTTCGAAGCCCTAGGCAGCTGCCTAGGAGATTTGGGATGAAAGGTCAATTTTTTTGTTTGGTTGAATTAGGACCCCAATTCATGGTCAATGATAGCCCTATATAATATTATTGAGATGGGAAAAGGTTCAAAAAAATTATTGCTTGTTAGAGAGAATTATGAGTGAATTACGAAATCGCTTCGGAGCCCTAAGCAGCTGCCTAGGAGATTTGGCCTGAAAGGTTGATTTTTTTGTTTGGTTGAATTAGGACCCCAATTCATGGTCAATAATAGCCATATATAATATTATTGAAATGGGAAAAGGTTCAAAAAAATTAGATCTTGTTAGAGAGGAATAAGAGTGAATTACGAGATCGCTTCGAAGCCCTAGGCAGCTGCCTAGGAGATTTGGGATGAAAGGCCAATTTTTTTGTTTGGTTGAATTAGGACCCCAATTCATGGTCAATAATAGCCCTATATAATATTATTGATATGGGAAAAGGTTCAAAAAAATTAGATCTTGTTAGAGAGGAATAAGAGTGAATTACGAGATCGCTTCGAAGCCCTAGGCAGCTGCCTAGGAGATTTGGGATGAAAGGTCATTTTTTTTGTTTGGTTGAATTAGGACCCCAATTCATGGTCAATGAGAGCCCTATATAATATTATTGAGATGGGAAATGGTTCAAAAAAATTAGAGCTAATTAGAGTGAAATATGAGTGATTTACGAGATCGCTTCGGAGCCCTAGGCAGCTGCCTAGGAGATTTGGCCTGAAAGGTCAATTTTTTTGTTTGGTTGAATTAGGACCCCAGTTAATGGTCAATAATAGCCCAATATATTTTTATTGAGATGTGAAAAGGTTCAAAAAAATTAGAGCTTGTTAGAGAGAAATATGAGTGAATTACGAAATCACTTCGGAGCCCTAGGCAGCAGCCTAGGAGATTTGGCGTGAAAGGTCAATTTTTTTGTTCGGTTGAATTAGGACCCCAATTCATGGTCAATAATAGCCCAATATGATTTTATTGAGATGGGAAAAGGTTCAAAAAAATTAGAGATTGTTAGGGAGAAATATGAGTGAATTACGAGATCGCTTCGGAGCCCTAGGCAGCCGCCTAGGAGATTTGGCCTGAAAGGTCAATTTTTTTGTTTGGTTGAATTAGGACCCCAGTTAATGGTCAATAATTTCACAATATAATTTTATTGAGATGGGAAAAGGTTCAAAAAAATTAGAGCTTGTTAGAGAGAAATATGAGTGAATTACGAAATCACTTCCGAGCCCTAGGCAGCAGCCTAGGATATTTGGCGTGAAAGGTCAATTTTTTTGTTTGGTTGAATTAGGACCCCAATTCATGGTCAATAATAGCCCAATATGATTTTATTGAGATGGGAAAAGGTTCAAAAAAATTAGAGCTTGTTAGGGAGAAATATGAGTGAATTACGAGATCGCTTCGGAGCCCTAGGCAGCCGCCTAGGAGATTTGGCCTGAAAGGTCAATTTTTTTGTTTGGTTGAATTAGGACCCCAATTCATGGTCAATAATAGCCCTATATAATATTATTGAGATGGGAAAAGGTTCAAAAAAATTATTGCTTGTTAGAGAGAAATATGAGTGAATTACGAAATCGCTTCGGAGCCCTAAGCAGCTGCCTAGGAGATTTGGCCTGAAAAGTCTATTTTTTTGTTTGGTTGAATTAGGACCCCAATTCATGGTCAATAATAGCCCTATATAATATTATTGAGATGGGAGAAGGTTCAAAAAAAGTTGGAGCTTGTTAGGGAGAAATATGAGTGAATTACGAGATCGCTTCGGAGCCCTAGGCAGCCGCCTAGGAGATTTTGCCCCAAAGGTCAATTTTTTTGTTTGGTTGAATTAGGACCCCAATTCATGGTCAATAATAGACATATATAATATTATTGAAATGGGAAAAGGTTCAAAAAAATTAGATCTTGTTAGAGAGGAATAAGAGTGAATTACGAGATCGCTTCGAAGCCCTAGGCAGCTGCCTAGGAGATTTGGGATGAAAGGTCAATTTTTTTGTTTGGTTGAATTAGGACCCCAATTCATGGTCAATAATAGCCCTATATAATATTATTGATATGGGAAAAGGTTCAAAAAAATTAGATCTTGTTAGAGAGGAATAAGAGTGAATTACGAGATCGCTTCGAAGCCCTAGGCAGCTGCCTAGGAGATTTGGGATGAAAGGTCAATTTTTTTGTTTGGTTGAATTAGGACCCCAATTCATGGTCAATGATAGCCCTATATAATATTATTGAGATGGGAAAAGGTTCAAAAAAATTTTTGCTTGTTAGAGAGAATTATGAGTGAATTACGAAATCGCTTCGGAGCCCTAAGCAGCTGCCTAGGAGATTTGGCCTGAAAGGTTGATTTTTTTGTTTGGTTGAATTAGGACCCCAATTCATGGTCAATAATAGCCCTATATAATATTATTGATATGGGAAAAGGTTCAAAAAAATTAGATCTTGTTAGAGAGGAATATGAGAGAATTACGAGATCGCTTCGGAGCCCTAGGCAGCTGCCTAGGAGATTTGGCCCGAAAGGTCCATTTTTTTGTTTGGTTGAATTAGGACCCCAATTCATGGTCAATAATAGCCATATATAATATTATTGAAATGGGAAAAGGTTCAAAAAAATTAGATCTTGTTAGAGAGGAATAAGAGTGAATTACGAGATCGCTTCGAAGCCCTAGGCAGCTGCCTAGGAGATTTGGGATGAAAGGCCAATTTTTTTGTTTGGTTGAATTAGGACCCCAATTCATGGTCAATAATAGCCCTATATAATATTATTGATATGGGAAAAGGTTCAAAAAAATTAGATCTTGTTAGAGAGGAATAAGAGTGAATTACGAGATCGCTTCGAAGCCCTAGGCAGCTGCCTAGGAGATTTGGGATGAAAGGTCAATTTTTTTGTTTGGTTGAATTAGGACCCCAATTCATGGTCAATAATAGCCCTATATAATATTATTGATATGGGAAAAGGTTCAAAAAAATTAGATCTTGTTAGAGAGGAATAAGAGTGAATTACGAGATCGCTTCGAAGCCCTAGGCAGCTGCCTAGGAGATTTGGGATGAAAGGTCAATTTTTTTGTTTGGTTGAATTAGGACCCCAATTCATGGTCAATGATAGTCCTATATAATATTATTGAGATGGGAAATGGTTCAAAAAAATTATTGCTTGTTAGAGAGAATTATGAGTGAATTACGAAATCGCTTCGGAGACCTAAGCAGCTGCCTAGGAGATTTGGCCTGAAAGGTTGATTTTTTTGTTTGGTTGAATTAGGACCCCAATTCATGGTCAATAATAGCCCTATATAATATTATTGATATGGGAAAAGGTTCAAAAAAATTAGATCTTGTTAGAGAGGAATATGAGAGAATTACGAGATCGCTTCGGAGCCCTAGGCAGCTGCCTAGGAGATTTGGCCCGAAAGGTCCATTTTTCTGTTTGGTTGAATTAGGACCCCAATTCATGGTCAATAATAGCCCTATATAATATTATTGATATGGGAAAAGGTTCAAAAAAATTAGATCTTGTTAGAGAGGAATAAGAGTGAATTACGAGATCGCTTCGAAGCCCTAGGCAGCTGCCTAGGAGATTTGGGATGAAAGGTCAATTTTTTTGTTTGGTTGAATTAGGACCCCAATTCATGGTCAATGATAGCCCTATATAATATTATTGAGATGGGAAAAGGTTCAAAAAAATTATTGCTTGTTAGAGAGAATTATGAGTGAATTACGAAATCGCTTCGGAGCCCTAAGCAGCTGCCTAGGAGATTTGGCCTGAAAGGTTGATTTTTTTGTTTGGTTGAATTAGGACCCCAATTCATGCTCAATAATAGCCATATATAATATTATTGAAATGGGAAAAGGTTCAAAAAAATTAGATCTTGTTAGAGAGGAATAAGAGTGAATTACGAGATCGCTTCGAAGCCCTAGGCAGCTGCCTAGGAGATTTGGGATGAAAGGTCAATTTTTTTGTTTGGTTGAATTAGGACCCCAATTCATGGTCAATAATAGCCCTATATAATATTATTGATATGGGAAAAGGTTCAAAAAAATTAGATCTTGTTAGAGAGGAATAAGAGTGAATTACGAGATCGCTTCGAAGCCCTAGGCAGCTGCCTAGGAGATTTGGGATGAAAGGTCAATTTTTTTGTTTGGTTGAATTAGGACCCCAATTCATGGTCAATGATAGCCCTATATAATATTATTGAGATGGGAAATGGTTCAAAAAAATTATTGCTTGTTAGAGAGAATTATGAGTGAATTACGAAATCGCTTCGGAGCCCTAAGCAGCTGCCTAGGAGATTTGGCCTGAAAGGTTGATTTTTTTGTTTGGTTGAATTAGGACCCCAATTCATGGTCAATAATAGCCCTATATAATATTATTGATATGGGAAAAGGTTCAAAAAAATTAGATCTTGTTAGAGAGGAATATGAGAGAATTACGAGATCGCTTCGGAGCCCTAGGCAGCTGCCTAGGAGATTTGGCCCGAAAGGTCAATTTTTTTGTTTGGTTGAATTAGGACCCCAATTCATGGTCAATAATAGCCCTATATAATATTATTGATATGGGAAAAGGTTCAAAAAAATTAGATCTTGTTAGAGAGGAATAAGAGTGAATTACGAGATCGCTTCGAAGCCCTAGGCTGCTGCCTAAGAGATTTGGGATGAAAGGTCAATTTTTTTGTTTGGTTGAATTAGGACCCCAATTCATGGTCAATGATAGCCCTATATAATATTATTGAGATGGGAAAAGGTTCAAAAAAATTATTGCTTGTTAGAGAGAATTATGAGTGAATTACGAAATCGCTTCGGAGCCCTAAGCAGCTGCCTAGGAGATTTGGCCTGAAAGGTTGATTTTTTTGTTTGGTTGAATTAGGACCCCAATTCATGGTCAATAATAGCCATATATAATATTATTGAAATGGGAAAAGGTTCAAAAAAATTAGATCTTGTTAGAGAGGAATAAGAGTGAATTACGAGATCGCTTCGAAGCCCTAGGCAGCTGCCTAGGAGATTTGGGATGAAAGGTCAATTTTTTTGTTTGGTTGAATTAGGACCCCAATTCATGGTCAATGATAGCCCTATATAATATTATTGAGATGGGAAATGGTTCAAAAAAATTATTGCTTGTTAGAGAGAATTATGAGTGAATTACGAAATCGCTTCGGAGACCTAAGCAGCTGCCTAGGAGATTTGGCCTGAAAGGTTGATTTTTTTGTTTGGTTGAATTAGGACCCCAATTCATGGTCAATAATAGCCCTATATAATATTATTGATATGGGAAAAGGTTCAAAAAAATTAGATCTTGTTAGAGAGGAATATGAGAGAATTACGAGATCGCTTCGGAGCCCTAGGCAGCTGCCTAGGAGATTTGGCCCGAAAGGTCAATTTTTTTGTTTGGTTGAATTAGGACCCCAATTCATGGTCAATAATAGCCCTATATAATATTATTGATATGGGAAAAGGTTCAAAAAAATTAGATCTTGTTAGAGAGGAATAAGAGTGAATTACGAGATCGCTTCGAAGCCCTAGGCAGCTGCCTAGGAGATTTGGGATGAAAGGTCAATTTTTTTGTTTGGTTGAATTAGGACCCCAATTCATGGTCAATGATAGCCCTATATAATATTATTGAGATGGGAAAAGGTTCAAAAAAATTATTGCTTGTTAGAGAGAATTATGAGTGAATTACGAAATCGCTTCGGAGCCCTAAGCAGCTGCCTAGGAGATTTGGCCTGAAAGGTTGATTTTTTTGTTTGGTTGAATTAGGACCCCAATTCATGGTCAATAATAGCCATATATAATATTATTGAAATGGGAAAAGGTTCAAAAAAATTAGATCTTGTTAGAGAGGAATAAGAGTGAATTACGAGATCGCTTCGCAGCCCTAGGCAGCTGCCTAGGAGATTTGGGATGAAAGGTCAATTTTTTTGTTTGGTTGAATTAGGACCCCAATTCATGGTCAATAATAGCCCTATATAATATTATTGATATGGGAAAAGGTTCAAAAAAATTAGATCTTGTTAGAGAGGAATAAGAGTGAATTACGAGATCGCTTCGAAGCCCTAGGCAGCTGCCTAGGAGATTTGGGATGAAAGGTCAATTTTTTTGTTTGGTTGAATTAGGACCCCAATTCATGGTCAATGATAGCCCTATATAATATTATTGAGATGGGAAATGGTTCAAAAAAATTATTGCTTGTTAGAGAGAATTATGAGTGAATTACGAAATCGCTTCGGAGCCCTAAGCAGCTGCCTAGGAGATTTGGCCTGAAAGGTTGATTTTTTTGTTTGGTTGAATTAGGACCCCAATTCATGGTCAATAATAGCCCTATATAATATTATTGATATGGGAAAAGGTTCAAAAAAATTAGATCTTGTTAGAGAGGAATATGAGAGAATTACGAGATCGCTTCGGAGCCCTAGGCAGCTGCCTAGGAGATTTGGCCCGAAAGGTCAATTTTTTTGTTTGGTTGAATTAGGACCCCAATTCATGGTCAATAATAGCCCTATATAATATTATTGATATGGGAAAAGGTTCAAAAAAATTAGATCTTGTTAGAGAGGAATAAGAGTGAATTACGAGATCGCTTCGAAGCCCTAGGCAGCTGCCTAGGAGATTTGGGATGAAAGGTCAATTTTTTTGTTTGGTTGAATTAGGACCCCAATTCATGGTCAATGATAGCCCTATATAATATTATTGAGATGGGAAAAGGTTCAAAAAAATTATTGCTTGTTAGAGAGAATTATGAGTGAATTACGAAATCGCTTCGGAGCCCTAAGCAGCTGCCTAGGAGATTTGGCCTGAAAGGTTGATTTTTTTGTTTGGTTGAATTAGGACCCCAATTCATGGTCAATAATAGCCATATATAATATTATTGAAATGGGAAAAGGTTCAAAAAAATTAGATCTTGTTAGAGAGGAATAAGAGTGAATTACGAGATCGCTTCGAAGCCCTAGGCAGCTGCCTAGGAGATTTGGGATGAAAGGTCAATTTTTTTGTTTGGTTGAATTAGGACCCCAATTCATGGTCAATAATAGCCCTATATAATATTATTGATATGGGAAAAGGTTCAAAAAAATTAGATCTTGTTAGAGAGGAATAAGAGTGAATTACGAGATCGCTTCGAAGCCCTAGGCAGCTGCCTAGGAGATTTGGGATGAAAGGTCAATTTTTTTGTTTGGTTGAATTAGGACCCCAATTCATGGTCAATGATAGCCCTATATAATATTATTGAGATGGGAAATGGTTCAAAAAAATTATTGCTTGTTAGAGAGAATTATGAGTGAATTACGAAATCGCTTCGGAGCCCTAAGCAGCTGCCTAGGAGATTTGGCCTGAAAGGTTGATTTTTTTGTTTGGTTGAATTAGGACCCCAATTCATGGTCAATAATAGCCCTATATAATATTATTGATATGGGAAAAGGTTCAAAAAAATTAGATCTTGTTAGAGAGGAATATGAGAGAATTACGAGATCGCTTCGGAGCCCTAGCCAGCTGCCTAGGAGATTTGGCCCGAAAGGTCAATTTTTTTGTTTGGTTGAATTAGGACCCCAATTCATGGTCAATAATAGCCCTATATAATATTATTGATATGGGAAAAGGTTCAAAAAAATTAGATCTTGTTAGAGAGGAATAAGAGTGAATTACGAGATCGCTTCGAAGCCCTAGGCAGCTGCCTAGGAGATTTGGGATGAAAGGTCAATTTTTTTGTTTGGTTGAATTAGGACCCCAATTCATGGTCAATGATAGCCCTATATAATATTATTGAGATGGGAAAAGGTTCAAAAAAATTATTGCTTGTTAGAGAGAATTATGAGTGAATTACGAAATCGCTTCGGAGCCCTAAGCAGCTGCCTAGGAGATTTGGCCTGAAAGGTTGATTTTTTTGTTTGGTTGAATTAGGACCCCAATTCATGGTCAATAATAGCCATATATAATATTATTGAAATGGGAAAAGGTTCAAAAAAATTAGATCTTGTTAGAGAGGAATAAGAGTGAATTACGAGATCGCTTCGAAGCCCTAGGCAGCTGCCTAGGAGATTTGGGATGAAAGGCCAATTTTTTTGTTTGGTTGAATTAGGACCCCAATTCATGGTCAATAATAGCCCTATATAATATTATTGATATGGGAAAAGGTTCAAAAAAATTAGATCTTGTTAGAGAGGAATAAGAGTGAATTACGAGATCGCTTCGAAGCCCTAGGCAGCTGCCTAGGAGATTTGGGATGAAAGGTCAATTTTTTTGTTTGGTTGAATTAGGACCCCAATTCATGGTCAATGATAGCCCTATATAATATTATTGAGATGGGAAATGGTTCAAAAAAATTAGAGCTAATTAGAGTGAAATATGAGTGATTTACGAGATCGCTTCGGAGCCCTAGGCAGCTGCCTAGGAGATTTGGCCTGAAAGGTCAATTTTTTTGTTTGGTTGAATTAGGACCCCAATCCATGGTCAATAATAGCCCAATATATTTTTATTGAGATGGCAAAAGGTTCAAAAAAATTAGAGATTGTTAGGGAGAAATATGAGTGAATTACGAGATCGCTTCGGAGGCCTAAGCAGCCGCCTAGGAGATTTGGCCTGAAAGGTCAATTTTTTTGTTTGGTTGAATTAGGACCCCAGTTAATGGTCAATAATTTCACAATATAATTTTATTGAGATGTGAAAAGGTTCAAAAAAATTAGAGCTTGTTAGAGAGAAATATGAGTGAATTACGAAATCACTTCGGAGCCCTAGGCAGCAGCCTAGGAGATTTGGCGTGAAAGGTCAATTTTTTTGTTTGGTTGAATTAGGACCCCAATTCATGGTCAATAATAGCCCAATATGATTTTATTGAGATGGGAAAAGGTTCAAAAAAATTAGAGATTGTTAGGGAGAAATATGAGTGAATTACGAGATCGCTTCGGAGCCCTAGGCAGCCGCCTAGGAGATTTGGCCTGAAAGGTCAATTTTTTTGTTTGGTTGAATTAGGACCCCAGTTAATGGTCAATAATTTCACAATATAATTTTATTGAGATGGGAAAAGGTTCAAAAAAATTAGAGCTTGTTAGAGAGAAATATGAGTGAATTACGAAATCACTTCGGAGCCCTAGGCAGCAGCCTAGGATATTTGGCGTGAAAGGTCAATTTTTTTGTTTGGTTGAATTAGGACCCCAATTCATGGTCAATAATAGCCCAATATGATTTTATTGAGATGGGAAAAGGTTCAAAAAAATTAGAGCTTGTTAGGGAGAAATATGAGTGAATTACGAGATCGCTTCGGAGCCCTAGGCAGCCGCCTAGGAGATTTGGCCTGAAAGGTCAATTTTTTTGTTTGGTTGAATTAGGACCCCAATTCATGGTCAATAATAGCCCTATATAATATTATTGAGATGGGAAAAGGTTCAAAAAAATTATTGCTTGTTAGAGAGAAATATGAGTGAATTACGAAATCGCTTCGGAGCCCTAAGCAGCTGCCTAGGAGATTTGGCCTGAAAAGTCTATTTTTTTGTTTGGTTGAATTAGGACCCCAATTCATGGTCAATAATAGCCCTATATAATATTATTGAGATGGGAGAAGGTTCAAAAAAAGTTGGAGCTTGTTAGGGAGAAATATGAGTGAATTACGAGATCGCTTCGGAGCCCTAGGCAGCCGCCTAGGAGATTTGGCCCCAAAGGTCAATTTTTTTGTTTGGTTGAATTAGGACCCCAATTCATGGTCAATAATAGCCATATATAATATTATTGAAATGGGAAAAGGTTCAAAAAAATTAGATCTTGTTAGAGAGGAATAAGAGTGAATTACGAGATCGCTTCGAAGCCCTAGGCAGCTGCCTAGGAGATTTGGGATGAAAGGTCAATTTTTTTGTTTGGTTGAATTAGGACCCCAATTCATGGTCAATAATAGCCCTATATAATATTATTGATATGGGAAAAGGTTCAAAAAAATTAGATCTTGTTAGAGAGGAATAAGAGTGAATTACGAGATCGCTTCGAAGCCCTAGGCAGCTGCCTAGGAGATTTGGGATGAAAGGTCAATTTTTTTGTTTGGTTGAATTAGGACCCCAATTCATGGTCAATGATAGCCCTATATAATATTATTGATATGGGAAAAGGTTCAAAAAAATTATTGCTTGTTAGAGAGAATTATGAGTGAATTACGAAATCGCTTCGGAGCCCTAAGCAGCTGCCTAGGAGATTTGGCCTGAAAGGTTGATTTTTTTGTTTGGTTGAATTAGGACCCCAATTCATGGTCAATAATAGCCCTATATAATATTATTGATATGGGAAAAGGTTCAAAAAAATTAGATCTTGTTAGAGAGGAATATGAGAGAATTACGAGATCGCTTCGGAGCCCTAGGCAGCTGCCTAGGAGATTTGGCCCGAAAGGTCCATTTTTTTGTTTGGTTGAATTACGACCCCAATTCATGGTCAATAATAGCCCTATATAATATTATTGATATGGGAAAAGGTTCAAAAAAATTAGATCTTGTTACAGAGGAATAAGAGTGAATTACGAGATCGCTTCGAAGCCCTAGGCAGCTGCCTAGGAGATTTGGGATGAAAGGTCAATTTTTTTGTTTGGTTGAATTAGGACCCCAATTCATGGTCAATAATAGCCCTATATAATATTATTGATATGGGAAAAGGTTCAAAAAAATTAGATCTTGTTAGAGAGGAATAAGAGTGAATTACGAGATCGCTTCGAAGCCCTAGGCAGCTGCCTAGGAGATTTGGGATGAAAGGTCAATTTTTTTGTTTGGTTGAATTAGGACCCCAATTCATGGTCAATGATAGCCCTATATAATATTATTGAGATGGGAAATGGTTCAAAAAAATTAGAGCTAATTAGAGTGAAATATGAGTGATTTACGAGATCGCTTCGGAGCCCTAGGCAGCTGCCTAGGAGATTTGGCCTGAAAGGTCAATTTTTTTGTTTGGTTGAATTAGGACCCCAATTCATGGTCAATAATAGCCCAATATATTTTTATTGAGATGGCAAAAGGTTCAAAAAAATTAGAGATTGTTAGGGAGAAATATGAGTGAATTACGAGATCGCTTCGGAGCCCTAGGCAGCCGCCTAGGAGATTTGGCCTGAAAGGTCAATTTTTTTGTTTGGTTGAATTAGGACCCCAGTTAATGGTCAATAATTTCCCAATATAATTTTATTGAGATGGGAAAAGGTTCAAAAAAATTAGAGCTTGTTAGAGAGAAATATGAGTGAATTACGAAATCACTTCGGAGCCCTAGGCAGCAGCCTAGGAGATTTGGCGTGAAAGGTCAATTTTTTTGTTTGGTTGAATTAGGACCCCAATTCATGGTCAATAATAGCCCAATATGATTTTATTGAGATGGGAAAAGGTTCAAAAAAATTAGAGCTTGTTAGGGAGAAATATGAGTGAATTACGAGATCGCTTCGGAGCCCTAGGCAGCCGCCTAGGAGATTTGGCCTGAAAGGTCAATTTTTTTGTTTGGTTGAATTAGGACCCCAATTCATGGTTAATAATAGCCCTATATAATATTATTGAGATGGGAAAAGGTTCAAAAAAATTATTGCTTGTTAGAGAGAAATATGAGTGAATTACGAAATCGCTTCGGAGCCCTAAGCAGCTGCCTAGGAGATTTGGCCTGAAAAGTCTATTTTTTTGTTTGGTTGAATTAGGACCCCAATTCATGGTCAATAATAGCCCTATATAATATTATTGAGATGGGAGAAGGTTCAAAAAAAGTTGGATCTTGTTAGGGAGAAATATGAGTGAATTACGAGATCGCTTCGGAGCCCTAGGCAGCCGCCTAGGAGATTTGGCCCCAAAGGTCAATTTTTTTGTTTGGTTGAATTAGGACCCCAATTCATGGTCAATAATAGCCCTATATAATATTATTGAGATGGGAAAAGGTTCAAAAAAATTAGAGCTTGTTAGAGAGAAATATGAGTGAATTACGAAATCGCTTCGGAACCCTGGGCAGCTACCTAGGAGATTTGGCCTGAAAAGTCTATTTTTTTGTTTGGTAGAATTAGGACCGCAATCCTCGGTCAATAATAGCCCTATATAATATTATTGAGATGGGAAAATTTTCAAAAAAATTAGAGCTTGTTAGAGAGAAATATGAGTGAATTACGAAATCGCTTCGGAGCCCAAGGCAGCAGCCTAGGAGAATTGGCGTGAAAGGTCAATTTTTTTGTTTGGTTGAATTAGGACCCCAATTCATGGTCAATAATAGCCCTATATAATTTTATTGAGATGGGAAAAGGTTCAAAAAAATTAGAGCTTGTTAGGGAGAAATATGAGTGAATTACGATATCGCTTCGGAGCCCTAGGCAGCCGCCTAGGAGATTTCGCCTGAAAGGTCAATTTTTTTGTTTGGGTGAATTAGGACCCCAATTCATGGTCAATAATAGCCATATATAATATTATTGAAATGGGAAAAGGTTCAAAAAAATTAGAGCTTGTTAGAGAGAAATATGAGTGAATTACGAAATCGCTTCGGAGCCTTAAGCAGCTGCCTAGGAGATTTGGCCTGAAAGGTCGATTTTTTTGTTTGTTTGAATTAGGACCCCAATTCATGGTCAATAATAGACCTATATAATATTAATGATATGGGAAAAGGTTCAAAAAAATTAGATCTTGTTGGAGAGGAATATGTGTGAATTACGAGATCGCTTCGGAGCCATAGGCAGCTGCCTAGGAGATTTGGCCCGAAAGGTCAATTTTTTTGTTTGGTTGAATTAGGACCCCAATTCATGGTCAATAATAGCCCTATATAATATTATTGAGATGTGAAAAGGTTCAAAAAAATTAGAGCTTGTTAGAGAGAAATATGAGTGAATTACGAAATCGCTTCGGAGCCCTAGGCAGCAGCCTAGGAGATTTGGCGTGAAAGGTCAATTTTTTTGTTTGGTTGAATTAGGACCCCAATTCATGGTCAATAATAGCCCAATATAATTTTATTGAGATGGGAAAAGGTTCAAAAAAAATTAGAGCTTGTTAGGGAGAAATATCAGTGAATTACGAGATCGCTTCGGAGCCCTAGGCAGCCGCCTAGGAGATTTGGGCTGAAAGGTCAATTTTTTTGTTTGGTTGAATTAGGACCCCAATTCATGGTCAATAATAGCCCTATATAATATTATTGAGATGGGAAAAGGTTCAAAAAAATTAGAGCTTGTTAGAGAGAAATATGAGTGAATTACGAAATCGCTTCGGAGCCCTAGGCAGCTGCCTAGGAGATTTGGCCTGAAAAGTCAATTTTTTTGTTTGGTTGAATTAGGACCCCAATTCATGGTCAATAATAGCCCAATATAATTTTATCGAGATGGGAAAAGGTTCAAAAAAATTAGAGCTTGTTAGGGAGAAATATGAGGGAATTACGAGATCGCTTCGGAGCCCTAGGCTGCCGCCTAGGAGATTTGGCCTGAAAGGTCAATTTTTTTGTTTGGTTGAATTAGGAACCCAATTAATGGTCAATAATTCCCCAATATAATTTTATTGAGATGGGAAAAGGTTCAAAAAAATTAGAGCTTGTTAGAGAGAAATATGAGTGAATTACGAAATCGCTTCGGAGCCCTAGGCAGCAGCCTAGGAGATTTGGCGTAAAAGGTCAATTTTTTTGTTTGGTTGAATTAGGACCCCAATTCATGGTCAATAATAGCCCAATATAATTTTATTGAGATGGGAAAAGGTTCAAAAAAATTAGAGCTTGTCCGGGAGAAATATGAGTGAATTACGAGATCGCTTCGGAGCCCTAGGCTGCCGCCTAGGAGATTTGGCCTGAAAGGTCAATTTTTTTGTTTGGTTGAATTAGGACCCCAATTCATGGTCAATAATAGCCCTATATAATATTATTGACATGGGAAAAGGTTCAAAAAAATTAGAGCTAGTTAGGGAGAAATATGAGTGAATTACGAGATCGCTACGGAGCCCTAGGCAGCTGCCAAGAGATTTGGCCTGAAAGGTCAATTTTTTTGTTAGGTTGAATTAGGACCCCAATTCATGGTCAATAATGGCCCTATATAATATTATTGAGATGGGAACAGGTTCAAAAAAATTAGAGCTTGTTCAAGAGAAATATGAGTGAATTACGAAATCGCTTCGGAACCCTAGGCAGCTGCCTAGGAGATTTGGCCTGAAAAGTCTATTTTTTTGTTTGGTTGAATTAGGACCCCAATTCATGGTCAATAATAGCCCTATATAATATTATTGAGATGGGAAAAGGTTCAAAAAAATTAGAGCTTGTTAAAGAGATATATGAGTGAATTACGAAATCGCTGCGGAGCCCTAGGCAGCTTCCTAGGAGATTTGGGCTGAAAGGTCAATTTTTTTTTTGGTTGAATTAGGACCCCAATTCATGGTCAATGATAGCCCTATATAATATTATTGAGATGGGAAATGGTGCAAAAAAATTAGAGCTAATTAGAGTGAAATATGAGTGATTTACGAGATCGCTTCGGAGCCCTAGGCAGCCGCCTAGGAGATTTGGCCTGAAAGGTCAATTTTTTTTTTTGGTAGAATTAGGACCCCAATTAATGGTCAATAATTGCCCAATATAATTTTATTGAGATCGGAAAAGGTTCAAAAAAATTAGAGCTTGTTAAAGAGAAATATGAGTGAATTACGGAATCGCTTCGGAACCCTAGGCAGCTGCCTAAGAGATTTGGCCTTAAAGGTCAATTTTTTTGTTTGGTTGAATTAGGACCCCAATTCATGGTCAATAATAGCCCAATATAATTTTATTGAGATGGGAAAAGGTTCAAAAAAATTAGAGTTTGTTAGGGAGAAATATGAGTGAATTACGAGATCGCTTCGGAGCCCTAGGCAGCCGCCTAGGAGATTTGGCCTGAAAGGTCAATTTTTTTGTTTGGTTGAATTAGGACGTCAATTAATGGTCAATAATTGCCCAATATAATTTTATTGAGATGGGAAAAGGTTCAAAAAAATTAGAGCTTGTTAGAGAGAAATATGAGTGAATTACGAAATCGCTTCGGAGCCCTAGGCAGCAGCCTAGGAGATTTGGCGTGAAAGGTCAATTTTTTTGTTTGGTTGAATTAGGACCCCAATTCATGGTCAATAGTAGCCCAATATAATTTTATTGAGATGGGAAAAGGTTCAAAAAAATTAGAGCTTGTTAGGGTGAAATATGAGTGAATTACGAGATCGCTTCGGAGCCCTAGGCAGCCGCCTAGGAGATTTGGCCTGAAAGGTCAATTTTTTTTTTTGGTTGAATTAGGACCCCAATTAATGGTCAATAATTGCCCAATATAATTTTATTGTGATCGGAAAAGGTTCAAAAAAATTAGAGCTTGTTAAAGAGAAATATGAGTGAATTACGGAATCGCTTCGGAGCCCTAGGCAGCTGCCTAAGAGATTTGGCCTGAAAGGTCAATTTTTTTGTTTGGTTGAATTAGGACCCCAATTCATGGTCAATAATAGCCCTATATAATATTATTGACATGGGAAAAGGTTCAAAAAAATTAGAGCTAGTTAGGGAGAAATATGAGTGAATTACGAGATCGCTACGGAGCCCTAGGCAGCTGCCAAGAGATTTGGCCTGAAAGGTCAATTTTTTTGTTAGGATGAATTAGGACCCCAATTCATCGTCAATAATGGCCCTATATAATATTATTGAGATGGGAACAGGTTCAAAAAAATTAGAGCTTGTTCAAGAGAAATATGAGTGAATTACGAAATCGCTTCGGAGCCCTAAGCAGCTGCCTAGGAGATTTGGCCTGAAAAGTCTATTTTTTTGTTTGGTTGAATTAGGACCCTAATTCATGGTCAATAATAGCCCTATATAATATTATTGAGATGGGAGAAGGTTCAAAAAAAGTTGGAGCTTGTTAGGGAGAAATATGAGTGAATTACGAGATCGCTTCGGAGCCCTAGGCAGCCGCCTAGGAGATTTGGCCCCAAAGGTCAATTTTTTTGTTTGGTTGAATTAGGACCCCAATTCATGGTCAATAATAGCCATATATAATATTATTGAAATGGGAAAAGGTTCAAAAAATTTAGATCTTGTTAGAGAGGAATAAGAGTGAATTACGAGATCGCTTCGAAGCCCTAGGCAGCTGCCTAGGAGATTTGGGATGAAAGGTCAATTTTTTTGTTTGGTTGAATTAGGACCCCAATTCATGGTCAATAATAGCCCTATATAATATTATTGATATGGGAAAAGGTTCAAAAAAATTAGATCTTGTTAGAGAGGAATAAGAGTGAATTACGAGATCGCTTCGAAGCCCTTGGCAGCTGCCTAGGAGATTTGGGATGAAAGGTCAATTTTTTTGTTTGGTTGAATTAGGACCCCAATTCATGGTCAATGATAGCCCTATATAATATTATTGAGATGGGAAAAGGTTCAAAAAAATTATTGCTTGTTAGAGAGAATTATGAGTGAATTACGAAATCGCTTCGGAGCCCTAAGCAGCTGCCTAGGAGATTTGGCCTGAAAGGTTGATTTTTTTGTTTGGTTGAATTAGGACCCCAATTCATGGTCAATAATAGCCCTATATAATATTATTGATATGGGAAAAGGTTCAAAAAAATTAGATCTTGTTAGAGAGGAATATGAGAGAATTACGAGATCACTTCGGAGCCCTAGGCAGCTGCCTAGGAGATTTGGCCCGAAAGGTCCATTTTTTTGTTTGGTTGAATTAGGACCCCAATTCAGGGTCAATAATAGCCCTATATAATATTATTGATATGGGAAAAGGTTCAAAAAAATTAGATCTTGTTACAGAGGAATAAGAGTGAATTACGAGATCGCTTCGAAGCCCTAGGCAGCTGCCTAGGAGATTTGGGATGAAAGGTCAATTTTTTTGTTTGGTTGAATTAGGACCCCAATTCATGGTCAATAATAGCCCTATATAATATTATTGATATGGGAAAAGGTTCAAAAAAATTAGATCTTGTTAGAGAGGAATAAGAGTGAATTACGAGATCGCTTCGAAGCCCTAGGCAGCTGCCTAGGAGATTTGGGATGAAAGGTCAATTTTTTTGTTTGGTTGAATTAGGACCCCAATTCATGGTCAATGATAGCCCTATATAATATTATTGAGATGGGAAATGGTTCAAAAAAATTAGAGCTAATTAGAGTGAAATATGAGTGATTTACGAGATCGCTTCGGAGCCCTAGGCAGCTGCCTAGGAGATTTGGCCTGAAAGGTCAATTTTTTTGTTTGGTTGAATTAGGACCCCAATTCATGGTCAATAATAGCCCAATATATTTTTATTGAGATGGCAAAAGGTTCAAAAAAATTAGAGATTGTTAGGGAGAAATATGAGTGAATTACGAGATCGCTTCGGAGCCCTAGGCAGCCGCCTAGGAGATTTGGCCTGAAAGGTCAATTTTTTTGTTTGGTTGAATTAGGACCCCAGTTAATGGTCAATAATTTCCCAATATAATTTTATTGAGATGGGAAAAGGTTCAAAAAAATTAGAGCTTGTTAGAGAGAAATATGAGTGAATTACGAAATCACTTCGGAGCCCTAGGCAGCAGCCTAGGAGATTTGGCGTGAAAGGTCAATTTTTTTGTTTGGTTGAATTAGGACCCCAATTCATGGTCAATAATAGCCCAATATGATTTTATTGAGATGGGAAAAGGTTCAAAAAAATTAGAGCTTGTTAGGGAGAAATATGAGTGAATTACGAGATCGCTTCGGAGCCCTAGGCAGCCGCCTAGGAGATTTGGCCTGAAAGGTCAATTTTTTTGTTTGGTTGAATTAGGACCCCAATTCATGGTCAATAATAGCCCTATATAATATTATTGAGATGGGAGAAGGTTCAAAAAAAGTTGGATCTTGTTAGGGAGAAATATGAGTGAATTACGAGATCGCTTCGGAGCCCTAGGCAGCCGCCTAGGAGATTTGGCCCCAAAGGTCAATTTTTTTGTTTGGTTGAATTAGGACCCCAATTCATGGTCAATAATAGCCCTATATAATATTATTGAGATGGGAAAAGGTTCAAAAAAATTAGAGCTTGTTAGAGAGAAATATGAGTGAATTACGAAATCGCTTCGGAACCCTGGGCAGCTACCTAGGAGATTTGGCCTGAAAAGTCTATTTTTTTGTTTGGTAGAATTAGGACCCCAATCCTCGGTCAATAATAGCCCTATATAATATTATTGAGATGGGAAAATTTTCAAAAAAATTAGAGCTTGTTAGAGAGAAATATGAGTGAATTACGAAATCGCTTCGGAGCCCTAAGCAGCTGCCTAGGAGATTTGGCCTGAAAAGTCTATTTTTTTGTTTGGTTGAATTAGGACCCCAATTCATGGTCAATAATAGCCCTATATAATATTATTGAGATGGGAGAAAGTTCAAAAAAAGTTGGAGCTTGTTAGGGAGAAATATGAGTGAATTACGAGATCGCTTCGGAGCCCTAGGCAGCCGCCTAGGAGATTTGGCCCCAAAGGTCAATTTTTTTGTTTGGTTGAATTAGGACCCCAATTCATGGTCAATAATAGCCATATATAATATTATTGAAATGGGAAAAGGTTCAAAAAAATTAGATCTTGTTAGAGAGGAATAAGAGTGAATTACGAGATCGCTTCGAAGCCCTAGGCAGCTGCCTAGGAGATTTGGGATGAAAGGTCAATTTTTTTGTTTGGTTGAATTAGGACCCCAATTCATGGTCAATAATTGCCCAATATAATTTTATTGTGATCGGAAAAGGTTCAAAAAAATTAGAGCTTGTTAAAGAGAAATATGAGTGAATTACGGAATCGCTTCGGAGCCCTAGGCAGCTGCCTAAGAGATTTGGCCTGAAAGGTCAATTTTTTTGTTTGGTTGAATTAGGACCCAAATTCATGGTCAATAATAGCCCAATATAATTTTATTGAGATGGGAAATGGTTCAAAAAAATTAGATCTTGTTAGGGAGAAATATGAGTGAATTACGAGATCGCTTCGGAGCCCTAGGCAGCCGCCTAGGAGATTTGGCCTGAAAGGTCAATTTTTTTGTTTGGTTGAATTAGGACCCCAATTCATGGTCAATAATAGCCCTATATAATATTATTGACATGGGAAAAGGTTCAAAAAAATTAGAGCTAGTTAGGGAGAAATATGAGTGAATTACGAGATCGCTACGGAGCCCTAGGCAGCTGCCAAGAGATTTGGCCTGAAAGGTCAATTTTTTTGTTAGGATGAATTAGGACCCCAATTCATGGTCAATAATGGCCCTATATAATATTATTGAGATGGGAACAGGTTCAAAAAAATTAGAGCTTGTTCAAGAGAAATATGAGTGAATTACGAAATCGCTTCGGAGCCCTAAGCAGCTGCCTAGGAGATTTGGCCTGAAAAGTCTATTTTTTTGTTTGGTTGAATTAGGACCCCAATTCATGGTCAATAATAGCCCTATATAATATTATTGAGATGGGAGAAGGTTCAAAAAAAGTTGGAGCTTGTTAGGGAGAAATATGAGTGAATTACGAGATCGCTTCGGAGCCCTAGGCAGCCGCCTAGGAGATTTGGCCCCAAAGGTCAATTTTTTTGTTTGGTTGAATTAGGACCCCAATTCATGGTCAATAATAGCCCTATATAATATTATTGATATGGGAAAAGGTTCAAAAAAATTAGATCTTGTTAGAGAGGAATAAGAGTGAATTACGAGATCGCTTCGAAGCCCTAGGCAGCTGCCTAGGAGATTTGGGATGAAAGGTCAATTTTTTTGTTTGGTTGAATTAGGACCCCAATTCATGGTCAATGATAGCCCTATATAATATTATTGAGATGGGAAAAGGTTCAAAAAAATTATTGCTTGTTAGAGAGAATTATGAGTGAATTACGAAATCGCTTCGGAGCCCTAAGCAGCTGCCTAGGAGATTTGGCCTGAAAGGTTGATTTTTTTGTTTGGTTGAATTAGGACCCCAATTCATGGTCAATAATAGCCCTATATAATATTATTGATATGGGAAAAGGTTCAAAAAAATTAGATCTTGTTAGAGAGGAATATGAGAGAATTACGAGATCGCTTCGGAGCCCTAGGCAGCTGCCTAGGAGATTTGGCCCGAAAGGTTCATTTTTTTGTTTGGTTGAATTAGGACCCCAATTCATGGTCAATAATAGCCCTATATAATATTATTGATATGGGAAAAGGTTCAAACAAATTAGATCTTGTTACAGAGGAATAAGAGTGAATTACGAGATCGCTTCGAAGCCCTAGGCAGCTGCCTAGGAGATTTGGGATGAAAGGTCAATTTTTTTGTTTGGTTGAATTAGGACCCCAATTCATGGTCAATAATAGCCCTATATAATATTATTGATATGGGAAAAGGTTCAAAAAAATTAGATCTTGTTAGAGAGGAATAAGAGTGAATTACGAGATCGCTTCGAAGCCCTAGGCAGCTGCCTAGGAGATTTGGGATGAAAGGTCAATTTTTTTGTTTGGTTGAATTAGGACCCCAATTCATGGTCAATGATAGCCCTATATAATATTATTGAGATGGGAAATGGTTCAAAAAAATTAGAGCTAATTAGAGTGAAATATGAGTGATTTACGAGATCGCTTCGGAGCCCTAGGCAGCTGCCTAGGAGATTTGGCCTGAAAGGTCAATTTTTTTGTTTGGTTGAATTAGGACCCCAATTCATGGTCAATAATAGCCCAATATATTTTTATTGAGATGGCAAAAGGTTCAAAAAAATTAGAGATTGTTAGGGAGAAATATGAGTGAATTACGAGATCGCTTCGGAGCCCTAGGCAGCCGCCTAGGAGATTTGGCCTGAAAGGTCAATTTTTTTGTTTGGTTGAATTAGGATCCCAGTTAATGGTCAATAATTTCCCAATACAATTTTATTGAGATGGGAAAAGGTTCAAAAAAATTAGAGCTTGTTAGAGAGAAATATGAGTGAATTACGAAATCACTTCGGAGCCCTAGGCAGCAGCCTAGGAGATTTGGCGTGAAAGGTCAATTTTTTTGTTTGGTTGAATTAGGACCCCAATTCATGGTCAATAATAGCCCAATATGATTTTATTGAGATGGGAAAAGGTTCAAAAAAATTAGAGCTTGTTAGGGAGAAATATGAGTGAATTACGAGATCGCTTCGGAGCCCTAGGCAGCCGCCTAGGAGATTTGGCCTGAAAGGTCAATTTTTTTGTTTGGTTGAATTAGGACCCCAATTCATGGTTAATAATAGCCCTATATAATATTATTGAGATGGGAAAAGGTTCAAAAAAATTATTGCTTGTTAGAGAGAAATATGAGTGAATTACGAAATCGCTTCGGAGCCCTAAGCAGCTGCCTAGGAGATTTGGCCTGAAAAGTCTATTTTTTTGTTTGGTTGAATTAGGACCCCAATTCATGGTCAATAATAGCCCTATATAATATTATTGAGATGGGAGAAGGTTCAAAAAAAGTTGGATCTTGTTAGGGAGAAATATGAGTGAATTACGAGATCGCTTCGGAGCCCTAGGCAGCCGCCTAGGAGATTTGGCCCCAAAGGTCAATTTTTTTGTTTGGTTGAATTAGGACCCCAATTCATGGTCAATAATAGCCCTATATAATATTATTGAGATGGGAAAAGGTTCAAAAAAATTAGAGCTTGTTAGAGAGAAATATGAGTGAATTACGAAATCGCTTCGGAACCCTGGGCAGCTACCTAGGAGATTTGGCCTGAAAAGTCTATTTTTTTGTTTGGTAGAATTAGGACCCCAATCCTCGGTCAATAATAGCCCTATATAATATTATTGAGATGGGAAAATTTTCAAAAAAATTAGAGCTTGTTAGAGAGAAATATGAGTGAATTACGAAATCGCTTCGGAGCCCAAGGCAGCAGCCTAGGAGAATTGGCGTGAAAGGTCAATTTTTTTGTTTGGTTGAATTAGGACCCCAATTCATGGTCAATAATAGCCCTATATAATTTTATTGAGATGGGAAAAGGTTCAAAAAAATTAGAGCTTTTTAGGGAGAAATATGAGTGAATTACGATATCGCTTCGGAGCCCTAGGCAGCCGCCTAGGAGATTTCGCCTGAAAGGTCAATTTTTTTGTTTGGTTGAATTAGGACCCCAATTCATGGTCAATAATAGCCATATATAATATTATTGAAATGGGAAAAGGTTCAAAAAAATTAGAGCTTGTTAGAGAGAAATATGAGTGAATTACGAAATCGCTTCGGAGCCTTAAGCAGCTGCCTAGGAGATTTGGCCTGAAAGGTCGATTTTTTTGTTTGTTTGAATTAGGACCCCAATTCATGGTCAATAATAGACCTATATAATATTAATGATATGGGAAAAGGTTCAAAAAAATTAGATCTTGTTGGAGAGGAATATGTGTGAATTACGAGATCGCTTCGGAGCCATAGGCAGCTGCCTAGGAGATTTGGCCCGAAAGGTCAATTTTTTTGTTTGGTTGAATTAGGACCCCAATTCATGGTCAATAATAGCCCTATATAATATTATTGAGATGTGAAAAGGTTCAAAAAAATTAGAGCTTGTTAGAGAGAAATATGAGTGAATTACGAAATCGCTTCGGAGCCCTAGGCAGCAGCTTAGGAGATTTGGCGTGAAAGGTCAATTTTTTTGTTTGGTTGAATTAGGACCCCAATTCATGGTCAATAATAGCCCAATATAATTTTATTGAGAAGGGAAAAGGTTCAAAAAAAATTAGAGCTTGTTAGGGAGAAATATCAGTGAATTACGAGATCGCTTCGGAGCCCTAGGCAGCCGCCTAGGAGATTTGGGCTGAAAGGTCAATTTTTTTGTTTGGTTGAATTAGGACCCCAATTCATGGTCAATAATAGCCCTATATAATATTATTGAGATGGGAAAAGGTTCAAAAAAATTAGAGCTTGTTAGAGAGAAATATGAGTGAATTACGAAATCGCTTCGGAGCCCTAGGCAGCTGCCTAGGAGATTTGGCCTGAAAAGTCAATTTTTTTGTTTGGTTGAATTAGGACCCCAATTCATGGTCAATAATAGCCCAATATAATTTTATTGAGATGGGAAAAGGTTCAAAAAAATTAGAGCTTGTTAGGGAGAAATATGAGGGAATTACGAGATCGCTTCGGAGCCCTAGGCTACCGCCTAGGAGATTTGGCCTGAAAGGTCAATTTTTTTGTTTGGTTGAATTAGGAACCCTATTAATGGTCAATAATTCCCCAATATAATTTTATTGAGATGGGAAAAGGTTCAAAAAAATTAGAGCTTGTTAGAGAGAAATATGAGTGAATTACGAAATCGCTTCGGAGCCCTAGGCAGCAGCCTAGGAGATTTGGCGTAAAAGGTCAATTTTTTTGTTTGGTTGAATTAGGACCCCAATTCATGGTCAATAATAGCCCAATATAATTTTATTGAGATGGGAAAAGGTTCAAAAAAATTAGAGCTTGTCCGGGAGAAATATGAGTGAATTACGAGATCGCTTCGGAGCCCTAGGCTGCCGCCTAGGATATTTGGCCTGAAAGGTCAATTTTTTTGTTTGGTTGAATTAGGACCCCAATTCATGGTCAATAATAGCCCTATATAATATTATTGACATGGGAAAAGGTTCAAAAAAATTAGAGCTAGTTAGGGAGAAATATGAGTGAATTACGAGATCGCTACGGAGCCCTAGGCAGCTGCCAAGAGATTTGGCCTGAAAGGTCAATTTTTTTGTTAGGTTGAATTAGGACCCCAATTCATGGTCAATAATGGCCCTATATAATATTATTGAGATGGGAAAAGGTTCAAAAAAATTAGAGCTTGTTAGAGAGAAATATGAGTGAATTACGAAATCGCTTCGGAACCCTGGGCAGCTACCTAGGAGATTTGGCCTGAAAAGTCTATTTTTTTGTATGGTAGAATTAGGACCCCAATCCTCGGTCAATAATAGCCCTATATAATATTATTGAGATGGGAAAATTTTCAAAAAAATTAGAGCTTGTTAGAGAGAAATATGAGTGAATTACGAAATCGCTTCGGAGCCCAAGGCAGCAGCCTAGGAGAATTGGCGTGAAAGGTCAATTTTTTTGTTTGGTTGAATTAGGACCCCAATTCATGGTCAATGATAGCCCTATATAATATTATTGAGATGGGAAATGGTGCAAAAAAATTAGAGCTAATTAGAGTGAAATATGAGTGATTTACGAGATCGCTTCGGAGCCCTAGGCAGCCGCCTAGGAGATTTGGCCTGAAAGGTCAATTTTTTTTTTTGGTAGAATTAGGACCCCAATTAATGGTCAATAATTGCCCAATATAATTTTATTGAGATCGGAAAAGGTTCAAAAAAATTAGAGCTTGTTAAAGAGAAATATGAGTGAATTACGGAATCGCTTCGGAACCCTAGGCAGCTGCCTAAGAGATTTGGCCTAAAAGGTCAATTTTTTTGTTTGGTTGAATTAGGACCCCAATTCATGGTCAATAATAGCCCAATATAATTTTATTGAGATGGGAAAAGGTTCAAAAAAATTAGAGTTTGTTAGGGAGAAATATGAGTGAATTACGAGATCGCTTCGGAGCCCTAGGCAGCCGCCTAGGAGATTTGGCCTGAAAGGTCAATTTTTTTGTTTGGTTGAATTAGGACGTCAATTAATGGTCAATAATTGCCCAATATAATTTTATTGAGATGGGAAAAGGTTCAAAAAAATTAGAGCTTGTTAGAGAGAAATATGAGTGAATTACGAAATCGCTTCGGAGCCCTAGGCAGCAGCCTAGGAGATTTGGCGTGAAAGGTCAATTTTTTTGTTTGGTTGAATTAGGACCCCAATTCATGGTCAATAATAGCCCAATATAATTTTATTGAGATGGGAAAAGGTTCAAAAAAATTAGAGCTTGTTAGAGAGAAATATGAGTGAATTACGAAATCGCTTCGGAGCCCTAGGCAGCCGCCTAGGAGATTTGGCCTGAAAGGTCAATTTTTTTTTTTGGTTGAATTAGGACCCCAATTAATGGTCAATAATTGCCCAATATAATTTTATTGTGATCGGAAAAGGTTCAAAAAAATTAGAGCTTGTTAAAGAGAAATATGAGTGAATTACGGAATCGCTTCGGAGCCCTAGGCAGCTGCCTAAGAGATTTGGCCTGAAAGGTCAATTTTTTTGTTTGGTTGAATTAGGACCCCAATTCATGGTCAATAATAGCCCAATATAATTTTATTGAGATGGGAAATGGTTCAAAAAAATTAGATCTTGTTAGGGAGAAATATGAGTGAATTACGAGATCGCTTCGGAGCCCTAGGCAGCCGCCTAGGAGATTTGGCCTGAAAGGTCAATTTTTTTGTTTGGTTGAATTAGGACCCCAATTCATGGTCAATAATAGCCCTATATAATATTATTGACATGGGAAAAGGTTCAAAAAAATTAGAGCTAGTTAGGGAGAAATATGAGTGAATTACGAGATCGCTACGGAGCCCTAGGCAGCTGCCAAGAGATTTGGCCTGAAAGGTCAATTTTTTTGTTAGGATGAATTAGGACCCCAATTCATGGTCAATAATGGCCCTATATAATATTATTGAGATGGGAACAGGTTCAAAAAAATTAGAGCTTGTTCAAGAGAAATATGAGTGAATTACGAAATCGCTTCGGAACCCTAGGCAGCTGCCTAGGAGATTTGGCCTGAAAAGTCTATATTTTTGTTTGGTTGAATTAGGACCCCAATTCATGGTCCATAATAGCCCTATATAATATTATTGAGATGGGAAAAGGTTCAAAAAAATTAGAGCTTCTTAAAGAGAAATATGAGTGAATTACGAAATCGCTTCGGAGCCCTAGGCAGCTGCCTAGGACATTTGGCCTGAAAGGTCAATTTTTTTGTTTGGTTGAATTAGGACCCCAATTCATGGTCAATGTTAGCCCTATATAATATTATTGAGATGGGAAATGGTTCAAAAAAATTAGAGCTAATTAGAGTGAAATATGAGTGAATTACGAGATCGCTTCGGAGTCCTAGGCAGCTGCCTAGGAGATTTGGCCTGAAAGGTCAATTTTTTTGTTTGGTTGAATTAGGACCCCAATTCATGGTCAATAATAGCCCTATATAATATTATTGAGATGGGAAAAGGTTCAAAAAAATTAGAGCTTGTTAGAGTGAAATATGAGTGAATTACGAGATCGCTTCGGAGGCCTAGGCAGCCGCCTAGGAGATTTGGCGTGAAAGGTCAATTTTTTTGTTTGGTTGAATTAGGACCCCAATTCATGGTCAATAATAGCCCTATATAATTTTATAGAGATGGGAAAAGGTTCAAAAAAATTAGAGCTTGTTAGGGAGAAAAATGAGTGAATTACGAGATCGCTTCGGAGCCCTAGGCAGCCGCCTAGGAGATTTGGCCTGATAGGTCAATTTTTTTGTTTGGTTGAATTAGGACCCCAATTCATGGTCAATAATAGCCCTATATAATATTATTGAAATGGGAAAAGGTTCAAAAAAATTAGAGCTTCTTAGAGAGAAATATGAGTGAATTACGAAATCGCTTCGGAGCCCTAAGCAAGCTGCCTAGGAGATTTGGCCTGAATGGTCGATTTTTTTATTTGGTTGAATTAGGACCCCAATTCATGGTCAATAATAGCCCTATATAATATTATTGATATGGGAAAAGGTTCAAAAAAATTAGATCTTGTTAGAGAGGAATATGAGTGAATTACGAGATCGCTTCGGAGTCCTACGCTGCGGCCTGGGAGATTTGGCCTGAAAGGTCAATTTTTTTGTTTGGTTGAATTAGGACCCCAATTCATGGTCAATAATAGCCCAATATAATATTATTGAGATGGGAAAAGGTTCAAAAATATTAGAGCTTGTTAGGGAGAAATATGAGTGAATTACGAGATCGCTACGGAGCCCTAGGCAGCCGCCTAGGAGATTTGGCCTGAAAGGTCAATTTTTTTGTTTGGTTGAATTAGGACCCCAATTCATGGTCAATAATAGCCCTATATAATATTATTGAGATGGGAAATGGTTAAAAAAAATTAGAGCTAATTAGAGTGAAATATGAGTGATTTACGAGATCGCTTCGGAGCCCTAGGCAGCTGCCTAGGAGATTTGGCCTGAAAGGTCAATTTTTTTGTTTGGTTGAATTAGGACCCCAATTCATTGTCAATAATAGCCCAATATAATTTTATTGAGATGGGAAAAGGTTCAAAAAAATTAGACCTTGTTAGGGAGAAATATGAGTGAATTACGAGATCGCTTCGGAGCCCTACGCAGCCGCCTAGGAGATTTGGCCTGAAAGGTCAATTTTATTTTTGGTTGAATTAGGACCCCAATTAATGGTCAATAATTGCCCAATATAATTTTATTGTGATCGGAAAAGGTTCAAAAAATTTAGAGCTTGTTAAAGAGAAATATGAGTGAATTACGGAATCGCTTCGGAGCCCTAGGCAGCTGCTTAAGAGATTTGGCCTGAAAGGTCAATTTTTTTGTTTGGTTGAATTAGGACCCCAATTCATGGTCAATAATAGCCCTATATAATATTATTGACATGGGAAAAGGTTCAAAAAAATTAGAGCTAGTTAGGGAGAAATATGAGTGAATTACGAGATCGCTACGGAGACCAAGGCAGCTGCCAAGAGATTTGGCCTGAAAGTTCAATTTTTTTGTTAGGTTGAATTAGGACCCCAATTCATGGTCAATAATGGCCCTATACAATATTATTGAGATGGGAACAGGTTCAAAAATATTAGAGCTTGTTCAAGAGAAATATGAGTGAATTACGAAATCGCTTCGGAACCCTAGGCAGCTGCCTAGGAGATTTGGCCTGAAAAGTCAATATTTTTGTTTGGTTGAATTAGGACCCCAATTCATGGTCAATAATAGCCCTATAAAATATTATTGAGATGGGAAAAGGTTCAAAAAAATTAGAGCTTGTTAACGTGAAATATGAGTGAATTACGAGATCGCTTCGGAGTCCTAGGCAGCTGCCTAGGAGATTTGGCCTGAAAGGTCAATTTTTTTGTTTGGTTGAATTAGGACCCCAATTCATGGTAAATAATAGCCCTATATAATATTATTGAGATGGGAATAGGTTCAAAAAAATTAGAGATTGTTAGAGGGAAATATGAGTGAATTACGAGATCGCTTCGGAGCCCTAGGCAGCTGCCTAGGAGATTTGGCGTGAAAGGTCAATTTTTTTGTTTGGTTGAATTAGGACCCCAATTCATGGTCAATAATAGCCCTATATAATTTTATTGAGATGGGAAAAGGTTCAAAAAAATTAGAGCTTGTTAGAGAGAAATATGAGTGAATTACGAGATCGCTTCGGAGCCCTAGGCAGCTGCCTAGGAGATTTGGCATGAAAGGTCAATTTTTTTGTTTGGTTGAATTAGGACCCCAATTCATGGTCAATAATAGCCCTATATAATTTTATAGAGATGGGAAAAGGTTCAAAAAAATTAGAGCTTGTTAGGGAGAAATATGAGTGAATTACGAGATCGCTTCGGAGACCTAGGCTGCCGCCTAGGAGATTTGGCCTAAAAGGTCAATTTTTTTGTTTGGTTGAATTAGGACCCCAATTCATGGTCAATAGTAGCCCTATATAATATTATTGAAATGGGAAAAGGTTCAAAAAAATTAGAGCTTGTTAGAGAGAAATATGAGTGAATTACGAGATCGCTTCGGAGCCCTAGGCAGCTGCCTAGGAGATTTGGCCTGAAAGGTCGATTTTTTTGTTTGGTTGAATTAGGACCCCAATTCATGGTCAATAGTAGCCCTATATAATATTATTGAAATGGGAAAAGGTTCAAAAAAATTAGAGCTTGTTAGAGAGAAATATGAGTGAATTACGAAATCGCTTCGGAGTCCTAGGCAGCGGCCAGGGAGATTTGGCCTGAAAGGTCGATTTTTTTGTTTGGTTCAATTAGGACCCCAATTCATGGTCAATAATAGCCCTATATAATATTATTGATATGGGAAAAGGTTCAAAAAAATTAGATCTTGTTAGAGAGGAAAATGAGTGAATTACGAGATCGCTTCGGAGTCCTAGGCAGCGGCCTGGGATATTTGGCCTGAAAGGTCAATTTTTTTGTTTGGTTGAATTAGGACCCCAATTCATGGTCAATAATAGCCCAATATAATTTTATTGAGATGGGAAAAGGTTCAAAAATATTAGAACTTGTTAGGGAGAAATATGAGTGAATTACGAGATCGCTTCGGAGCCCTAGGCAGCTGCCTAGGAGATTTGGCGTGAAAGGTCAATTTTTTTGTTTGGTTGAATTAGGACCCCAATTCATGGTCAATAATAGCCCTATATAATTTTATTGAGATGGGAAAAGGTTCAAAAAAATTAGAGCTTGTTAGAGAGAAATATGAGTGAATTACGAGATCGCTTCGGAGCCCTAGGCAGCCGCCTAGGAGATTTGGCGTGAAAGGTCAATTTTTTTGTTTGGTTGAATTAGGACCCCAATTCATGGTCAATAATAGCCCTATATAATATTATTGAGATGGGAATAGGTTCAAAAAAATTAGAGATTGTTAGAGGGAAATATGAGTGAATTACGAGATCGCTTCGGAGCCCTAGGCAGCTGCCTAGGAGATTTGGCGTGAAAGGTCAATTTTTTTGTTTGGTTGAATTAGGACCCCAATTCATGGTCAATAATAGCCCTATATAATTTTATTGAGATGGGAAAAGGTTCAAAAAAATTAGAGCTTGTTAGAGAGAAATATGAGTGAATTACGAGATCGCTTCGGAGCCCTAGGCAGCCGCCTAGGAGATTTGGCGTGAAAGGTCAATTTTTTTGTTTGGTTGAATTAGGACCCCAATTCATGGTCAATAATAGCCCTATATAATTTTATAGAGATGGGAAAAGGTTCAAAAAAATTAGAGCTTGTTAGGGAGAAATATGAGTGAATTACGAGATCGCTTCGGAGCCCTAGGCAGCCGCCTAGGAGATTTGGCCTAAAAGGTCAATTTTTTTGTTTGGTTGAATTAGGACCCCAATTCATGGTCAATAGTAGCCCTATATAATATTATTGAAATGGGAAAAGGTTCAAAAAAATTAGAGCTTGTTAGAGAGAAATATGAGTGAATTACGAGATCGCTTCGGAGCCCTAGGCAGCTGCCTAGGAGATTTGGCCTGAAAGGTCGATTTTTTTGTTTGGTTGAATTAGGACCCCAATTCATGGTCAATAATAGCCCTATATAATTTTATTGAGATGGGAAAAGGTTCAAAAAAATTAGAGCTTGTTAGAGAGAAATATGAGTGAATTACGAGATCGCTTCGGAGCCCTAGGCAGCCGCCTAGGAGATTTGGCGTGAAAGGTCAATTTTTTTGTTTGGTTGAATTAGGACCCCAATTCATGGTCAATAATAGCCCTATATAATTTTATAGAGATGGGAAAAGGTTCAAAAAAATTAGAGCTTGTTAGGGAGAAATATGAGTGAATTACGAGATCGCTTCGGAGCCCTAGGCAGCCGCCTAGGAGATTTGGCCTAAAAGGTCAATTTTTTTGTTTGGTTGAATTAGGACCCCAATTCATGGTCAATAGTAGCCCTATATAATATTATTGAAATGGGAAAAGGTTCAAAAAAATTAGAGCTTGTTAGAGAGAAATATGAGTGAATTACGAGATCGCTTCGGAGTCCTAGGCAGCTGCCTAGGAGATTTGGCCTGAAAGGTCAATTTTTTTGTTTGGTTGAATTAGGACCCCAATTCATGGTAAATAATAGCCCTATATAATATTATTGAGATGGGAATAGGTTCAAAAAAATTAGAGATTGTTAGAGGGAAATATGAGTGAATTACGAGATCGCTTCGGAGCCCTAGGCAGCTGCCTAGGAGATTTGGCGTGAAAGGTCAATTTTTTTGTTTGGTTGAATTAGGACCCCAATTCATGGTCAATAATAGCCCTATATAATTTTATTGAGATGGGAAAAGGTTCAAAAAAATTAGAGCTTGTTAGAGAGAAATATGAGTGAATTACGAGATCGCTTCGGAGCCCTAGGCAGCTGCCTAGGAGATTTGGCATGAAAGGTCAATTTTTTTGTTTGGTTGAATTAGGACCCCAATTCATGGTCAATAATAGCCCTATATAATTTTATAGAGATGGGAAAAGGTTCAAAAAAATTAGAGCTTGTTAGGGAGAAATATGAGTGAATTACGAGATCGCTTCGGAGACCTAGGCTGCCGCCTAGGAGATTTGGCCTAAAAGGTCAATTTTTTTGTTTGGTTGAATTAGGACCCCAATTCATGGTCAATAGTAGCCCTATATAATATTATTGAAATGGGAAAAGGTTCAAAAAAATTAGAGCTTGTTAGAGAGAAATATGAGTGAATTACGAGATCGCTTCGGAGCCCTAGGCAGCTGCCTAGGAGATTTGGCCTGAAAGGTCGATTTTTTTGTTTGGTTGAATTAGGACCCCAATTCATGGTCAATAGTAGCCCTATATAATATTATTGAAATGGGAAAAGGTTCAAAAAAATTAGAGCTTGTTAGAGAGAAATATGAGTGAATTACGAAATCGCTTCGGAGTCCTAGGCAGCGGCCAGGGAGATTTGGCCTGAAAGGTCGATTTTTTTGTTTGGTTCAATTAGGACCCCAATTCATGGTCTATAATAGCCCTATATAATATTATTGATATGGGAAAAGGTTCAAAAAAATTAGATCTTGTTAGAGAGGAAAATGAGTGAATTACGAGATCGCTTCGGAGTCCTAGGCAGCGGCCTGGGATATTTGGCCTGAAAGGTCAATTTTTTTGTTTGGTTGAATTAGGACCCCAATTCATGGTCAATAATAGCCCAATATAATTTTATTGAGATGGGAAAAGGTTCAAAAATATTAGAACTTGTTAGGGAGAAATATGAGTGAATTACGAGATCGCTTCGGAGCCCTAGGCAGCTGCCTAGGAGATTTGGCGTGAAAGGTCAATTTTTTTGTTTGGTTGAATTAGGACCCCAATTCATGGTCAATAATAGCCCTATATAATTTTATTGAGATGGGAAAAGGTTCAAAAAAATTAGAGCTTGTTAGAGAGAAATATGAGTGAATTACGAGATCGCTTCGGAGCCCTAGGCAGCCGCCTAGGAGATTTGGCGTGAAAGGTCAATTTTTTTGTTTGGTTGAATTAGGACCCCAATTCATGGTCAATAATAGCCCTATATAATATTATTGAGATGGGAATAGGTTCAAAAAAATTAGAGATTGTTAGAGGGAAATATGAGTGAATTACGAGATCGCTTCGGAGCCCTAGGCAGCTGCCTAGGAGATTTGGCGTGAAAGGTCAATTTTTTTGTTTGGTTGAATTAGGACCCCAATTCATGGTCAATAATAGCCCTATATAATTTTATTGAGATGGGAAAAGGTTCAAAAAAATTAGAGCTTGTTAGAGAGAAATATGAGTGAATTACGAGATCGCTTCGGAGCCCTAGGCAGCCGCCTAGGAGATTTGGCGTGAAAGGTCAATTTTTTTGTTTGGTTGAATTAGGACCCCAATTCATGGTCAATAATAGCCCTATATAATTTTATAGAGATGGGAAAAGGTTCAAAAAAATTAGAGCTTGTTAGGGAGAAATATGAGTGAATTACGAGATCGCTTCGGAGCCCTAGGCAGCCGCCTAGGAGATTTGGCCTAAAAGGTCAATTTTTTTGTTTGGTTGAATTAGGACCCCAATTCATGGTCAATAGTAGCCCTATATAATATTATTGAAATGGGAAAAGGTTCAAAAAAATTAGAGCTTGTTAGAGAGAAATATGAGTGAATTACGAGATCGCTTCGGAGCCCTAGGCAGCTGCCTAGGAGATTTGGCCTGAAAGGTCGATTTTTTTGTTTGGTTGAATTAGGACCCCAATTCATGGTCAATAGTAGCCCTATATAATATTATTGAAATGGGAAAAGGTTCAAAAAAATTAGAGCTTGTTAGAGAGAAATATGAGTGAATTACGAAATCGCTTCGGAGTCCTAGGCAGCGGCCAGGGAGATTTGGCCTGAAAGGTCGATTTTTTTGTTTGGTTCAATTAGGACCCCAATTCATGGTCAATAATAGCCCTATATAATATTATTGATATGGGAAAAGGTTCAAAAAAATTAGATCTTGTTAGAGAGGAAAATGAGTGAATTACGAGATCGCTTCGGAGTCCTAGGCAGCGGCCTGGGATATTTGGCCTGAAAGGTCAATTTTTTTGTTTGGTTGAATTAGGACCCCAATTCATGGTCAATAATAGCCCAATATAATTTTATTGAGATGGGAAAAGGTTCAAAAATATTAGAACTTGTTAGGGAGAAATATGAGTGAATTACGAGATCGCTTCGGAGCCCTAGGCAGCTGCCTAGGAGATTTGGCGTGAAAGGTCAATTTTT
The DNA here is from genome assembly GCF_963169125.1 of Humulus lupulus. Taxonomy (NCBI): domain Eukaryota; kingdom Viridiplantae; phylum Streptophyta; class Magnoliopsida; order Rosales; family Cannabaceae; genus Humulus; species Humulus lupulus. The sequence continues at coordinate 184,890 of NC_084794.1, read as the reverse complement.
TTGTTTGGTTGAATTAGGACCCCAATTCATGGTCAATAATAGCCCTATATAATTTTATTGAGATGGGAAAAGGTTCAAAAAAATTAGAGCTTGTTAGAGAGAAATATGAGTGAATTACGAGATCGCTTCGGAGCCCTAGGCAGCCGCCTAGGAGATTTGGCGTGAAAGGTCAATTTTTTTGTTTGGTTGAATTAGGACCCCAATTCATGGTCAATAATAGCCCTATATAATTTTATAGAGATGGGAAAAGGTTCAAAAAAATTAGAGCTTGTTAGGGAGAAATATGAGTGAATTACGAGATCGCTTCGGAGCCCTAGGCAGCCGCCTAGGAGATTTGGCCTGAAAGGTCAATTTTTTTGTTTGGTTGAATTAGGACCCCAATTCATGGTCAATAGTAGCCCTATATAATATTATTGAAATGGGAAAAGGTTCAAAAAAATTAGAGCTTGTTAGAGAGAAATATGAGTGAATTACGAGATCGCTTCGGAGCCCTAGGCAGCTGCTTAGGAGATTTGGCCTGAAAGGTCGATTTTTTTGTTTGTTTGAATTAGGACCCCAATTCATGGTCAATAGTAGCCCTATATAATATTATTGAAATGGGAAAAGGTTCAAAAAAATTAGAGCTTGTTAGAGAGAAATATGAGTGAATTACGAAATCGCTTCGGAGTCCTAGGCAGCGGCCAGGGAGATTTGGCCTGAAAGGTCGATTTTTTTGTTTGGTTCAATTAGGACCCCAATTCATGGTCAATAATAGCCCTATATAATATTATTGATATGGGAAAAGGTTCAAAAAAATTAGATCTTGTTAGAGAGGAAAATGAGTGAATTACGAGATCGCTTCGGAGTCCTAGGCAGCGGCCTGGGATATTTGGCCTGAAAGGTCAATTTTTTTGTTTGGTTGAATTAGGACCCCAATTCATGGTCAATAATAGCCCAATATAATTTTATTGAGATGGGAAAAGGTTCAAAAATATTAGAGCTTGTTTGGGAGAAATATGAGTGAATTACGAGATCGCTTCGGAGCCCTAGGCAGCTGCCTAGGAGATTTGGCTTGAAAGGTCAATTTTTTTGTTTGGTTGAATTAGGACCCCAATTCATGGTCAATAATAGCCCAATGTAATTTTATTGAGATGGGAAAAGGTTCAAAAAAATTAGAGCTTGTTAGGGAGAAATATGAGTGAATTACGAGATCGCTTCGGAGCCCTAGGCAGCCGCCTAGGTGATTTGGCCTGAAAGGTCAATTTTTTTGTTTGGTTGAATTAGGACCCCAATTCATGTGCAATGTTAGCCCTATATAATATTATTGAGATGGGAAATGGTTCAAAAAAATTAGAGCTAATTAGAGTAAAATATGAGTGAATTACGAGATCGCTTCGGAGTCCTAGGCAGCTGCCTAGGAGATTTGGCCTGAAAGGTCAATTTTTTTGTTTGGTTGAATTAGGACCCCAATTCATGGTCAATAATAGCCCTATATAATATTATTGAGATGAGAAAAGGTTCAAAAAAATTAGAGCTTGTTAGAGAGAAATATGAGAGAATTACGAGATCGCTTCGGAGCCCTAGGCAGCAGCCTAGGAGATTTGGCGTGAAAGGTCAATTTTTTTGTTTGGTTGAATTAGGACCCCAATTCAAGGTCAATAATAGCCCTATATAATTTTATTGAGATGGGAAAAGGTTCAAAAAAATTAGAGCTTGTTAGGGAGAAATATGAGTGAATTACGAGATCGCTTCGGAGCCCTAGGCAGCCGCCTAGGAGATTTGGCCTGAAAGGTCAATTTTTTTGTTTGGTTGAATTAGGACCCCAATTCATGGTCAATAATAGCCCTATATAATATTATTGAAATGGGAAAAGGTTCAAAAAAATTAGAGCTTGTTAGAGAGAAATATGAGTGAATTACGAAATCGCTTCGGAGCCCTAAGCAGCTGCCTAGGAGATTTGGCCTGAAAGGTCGATTTTTTTGTTTGGTTGAATTAGGACCCCAATTCATGGTCAATAATAACCCTATATAATATTATTGATATGGGAAAAGGTTCAAAAAAATTAGATCTTGTTAGAGAGGAATATGAGTGAATTACGAGATCGCTTCGGAGCCCTAGGCAGCTGCCTAGGAGATTTGGCCTGAAAGGTCAATTTTTTTGTTTGGTTGAATTAGGACCCCAATTCATGGTCAATAATAGCCCAATATAATTTTATTGAGATGGGAAAAGGTTCAAAAATATTAGAGCTTGTTAGGGAGAAATATGAGTGAATTACGAGATCGATACGGAGCCCTAGGCAGCCGCCTAGGAGATTTGGCCTGAAAGGTCAATTTTTTTGTTTGGTTGAATTAGGACCCCAATTCATTGTCAATAATAGCCCTATATAATATTATTGAGATGGGAAAAGGTTCAAAAAAATTAGAGTTTGTTAGAGAGAAATATGAGTGAATTACGAAATCGCTTCGGAACCCTAGGCAGCTGCCTAGGAGATTTTGCCTGAAAAGTCTATTTTTTTGTTTGGTTGAATTAGGACCCCAATTCATGGTCAATAATAGCCCTATAAAATATTATTGAGATTGGAAAAGGTTCAAAAATATTAGAGCTTGTTAAAGAGAAATATGAGTGAATTACGAAATCGCTTCGGAGCCCTAGGCTGCTTCCTAGGAGATTTGGGCTGAAAGGTCAATTTTTTTTTGTTGGTTGAATTAGGACCCCAATTCCTGGTCAATGATAGCCCTATATAATATTATTGAGATGGGAAATGGATCAAAAAAATTAGAGCTAATTAGAGTGAAATATGAGTGATTTACGAGATCGCTTCGGAGCCCTAGGCAGCTGCCTAGGAGATTTGGCCTGAAAGGTCAATTTTTTTGTTTGGTTGAATTAGGACCCCAATTCATGGTCAATAATAGCCCTATATAATATTATTGAGATGGGAACAGGTTCAAAAATATTAGAGGTTGTTCAAGAGAAATATGAGTGAATTACGAAATCGCTACGGAGCCGTAGGCAGCTGCCTAGGAGATTTGGCCTGAAAGGTCATTTCTTTTTGTTTGGTTGAATTAGGACCCCAATTCATGGTCAATAAGAGCCCTATATAATATTATTGAGATGGGAAAAGGTTCAAAAAAATTAGAGCTTGTTAAAGAGAAATATGAGTGAATTACGAAATCGCTTCGGAGCCCTAGGCAGCTGCCTAGGACATTTGGCCTGAAAAGTCAATTTTTTTGTTTGGTTGAATTAGGACCCCAATTCATGGTCAACAATAGCCCTATATAATATTATTGAGATGGGAAAAGGTTCAAAAAAATTGGAGCTTGTTAGGGAGAAATATGAGTGAATTACGAGATCGCTTCGGAGCCCTAGGCAGCCGCCTAGGAGATTTGGCCTGAAAGGTCAATTTTTTTGTTTGGTTGAATTAGGACCCCAATAAATGGTCAATAATTGCCCAATATAATTTTATTGAGATCGGAAAAGGTTCAAAAAAATTAGAGCTTGTTAAAGAGAAATGTGAGTGAATTACGGAATCGCTTCGGAGCCCTAGGCAGCTGCCTAAGAGATTTGGCCTAAAAGGTCAATTTTTTTGTTTGGTTGAATTAGGACCCCAATTCATGGTCAATAATAGCCCAATATAATTTTATTGAGATGGGAAAAGGTTCAAAAAAATTAGAGCTTGTTAGGGAGAAATATGAGTGAATTACGAGATCGCTTCGGAGCCCTAGGCAGCCGCCTAGGAGATTTGGCCTGAAAGGTCAATTTTTTTTTTGGTTGAATTAGGACACCAATTAATGGTCAATAATTGCCCAATATAATTTTATTGTGATCGGAAAAGGTTCAAAAAATTTAGAGCTTGTTAAAGAGAAATATGAGTGAATTACGGAATCGCTTCGGAGCCCTAGGCAGCTGCCTAAGAGATTTGGCCTGAAAGGTCAATTTTTTTGTTTGGTTGAATTAGGACCCCAATTCATGGTCAATAATAGCCCAATATAATTTTATTGAGATGGGAAAAGGTTCAAAAAAATTAGAGCTTGTTAGGGAGAAATATGAGTGAATTACGAGATCGCTTCAGAGCCCTAGGCAGCCGCCTAGGAGATTTGGCCTGAAAGGTCAATTTTTTTGTTTGGTTGAATTAGGACCCCAATTCATGGTCAATAATAGCCCTATATAATATTATTGACATGGGAAAAGGTTCAAAAAAATTAGAGCTAGTTAGGGAGAAATATGAGTGAATTACGAGATCGCTACGGAGCCCTAGGTAGCTGCCAAGAGATTTGGCCTGAAAGGTCAATTTTTTTGTTAGGTTGAATTAGGACCCCAATTCATGGTCAATAATGGCCCTATACAATATTATTGAGATGGGAACAGGTTCAAAAAAATTAGAGCTTGTTCAAGAGAAATATGAGTGAATTACGAAATCGCTTCAGAACCCTAGGCAGCAGCCTAGGAGATTTGGCCTGAAAAGTCAATATTTTTGTTTGGTTGAATTAGGACCCCAATTCATGGTCAATAATAGCCCTATATAATATTATTGAGATGGGAAAAGGTTCAAAAAAATTAGAGCTTGTTAAAGTGAAATATAAGTGAATTACGAGATCGCTTCGGAGTCCTAGGCAGCTGCCTAGGAGATTTGGCCTGAAAGGTCAATTTTTTTATTTGGTTGAATTAGGACCCCAATTCATGGTAAATAATAGCCCTATATAATATTATTGAGATGGGAATAGGTTCAAAAAAATTAGAGCTTGTTAGAGGGAAATATGAGTGAATTACGAGATCGTTTCGGAGCCTTAGGCAGCTGCCTAGGAGATATGGCGTGAAAGGTCAATTTTTTTGTTTGGTTGAATTAGGACCCCAATTCATGGTCAATAATAGCCCTATATAATTTTATTGAGATGGGAAAAGGTTCAAAAAAATTAGAGCTTGTTAGAGAGAAATATGAGTGAATTACGAGATCGCTTCGGAGCCCTAGGCAGCCGCCTAGGAGATTTGGCATGAAATGTCAATTTTTTTGTTTGGTTGAATTAGGACCCCAATTCATGGTCAGTAATAGCCCTATATAATTTTATAGAGATGGGAAAAGGTTCAAAAAAATTAGAGCTTGTTAGGGAGAAATATGAGTGAATTACGAGATCGCTTCGGAGCCCTAGGCAGCCGCCTAGGAGATTTGGCCTGAAAGGTCAATTTTTTTGTTTGGTTGAATTAGGACCCCAATTCATGGTCAATAGTAGCCCTATATAATATTATTGAAATGGGAAAAGGTTCAAAAAAATTAGAGCTTGTTAGAGAGAAATATGAGTGAATTACGAAATCGCTTCGGAGCCCTAAGCAGCTGCCTAGGAGATTTGGCCTGAAAGGTCGATTTTTTTGTTTGGTTGAATTAGGACCCCAATTCATGGTCAATAATAGCCCTATATAATATTATTGATATGGGAAAAGGTTCAAAAAAATTAGATCTTGTTAGAGAGGAATATGAGTGAATTACGAGATCGCTTCGGAGTCCTAGGCAGCGGCCTGGGATATTTGGCCTGAAAGGTCAATTTTTTTGTTTGGTTGAATTAGGACCCCAATTCATGGTCAATAATAGCCCAATATAATTTTATTGAGATGGGAAAAGGTTCAAAAATATTAGAGCTTGTTAGGGAGAAATATGAGTGAATTACGAGATCGCTACGGAGCCCTAGGCAGCCGCCTAGGAGATTTGGCCTGAAAGGTCAATTTTTTTGTTTGGTTGAATTAGGACCCCAATTCATGGTCAATAATAGCCCTATATAATATTATTGAGATAGGAAATGGTTCAAAAAAATTAGAGCTAATTAGAGTGAAATATGAGTAATTTACGAGATCGCTTCGGAGCCCTAGGCAGCTGCCTAAGAGATTTGGCTTGAAAGGTCAATTTTTTTGTTTGGTTGAATTAGGACCCCAATTCATGGTCAATAATAGCCCAATGTAATTTTATTGAGATGGGAAAAGGTTCAAAAAAATTAGAGCTTGTTAGGGAGAAATATGAGTGAATTACGAGATCGCTTCGGAGCCCTAGGAAGCCGCCTAGGAGATTTGGCCTGAAAGGTCAATTTTTTTGTTTGGTTGAATTAGGACCCCAATTTATGTTCAATGTTAGCCCTATATAATATTATAGAGATGGGAAATGGTTCAAAAAAATTAGAGCTGATTAGAGTAAAATATGAGTGAATTACGAGATCGCTTCGGAGTCCTAGGCAGCTGCCTAAGAGATTTGGCCTGAAAGGTCAATTTTTTTGTTTGGTTGAATTAGGACCCCAATTCATGGTGAATAATAGCCCTATATAATATTATTGAGATGAGAAAAGGTTCAAAAAAATTAACGCTTGTTAGAGAGAAATATGAGAGAATTACGAGATCGCTTCGGAGCCCTAGGCAGCAGCCTAGGAGATTTGGCGTGAAAGGTCAATTATTTTGTTTGGTTGAATTAGGACCCCAATTCATGGTCAATAATAGCCCTATATAATATTATTGAGATGGGAAATGGTTCAAAAAAATTAGAGCTAATTAGAGTGAAATATGAGTAATTTACCAGATCGCTTCGGAGCCCTAGGCAGCTCTGCCTAGGAGATTTGGCTTGAAAGGTCAATTTTTTTGTTTGGTTGAATTAGGACCCCAATTCATGGTCAATAATAGCCCAATGTAATTTTATTGAGATGGGAAAAGGTTCAAAAAAATTAGAGCTTGTTAGGGAGAAATATGAGTGAATTACGAGATCGCTTCGGAGCCCTAGGAAGCCGCCTAGGAGATTTGGCCTGAAAGGTCAATTTTTTTGTTTGGTTGAATTAGGACCCCAATTCATGTTCAATGTTAGCCCAATATAATATTATAGAGATGGGAAATGGTTCAAAAAAATTAGAGCTGATTAGAGTAAAATATGAGTGAATTACGAGATCGCTTCGGAGTCCTAGGCAGCTGCCTAGGAGATTTGTCCTGAAAGGTCAATTTTTTTGTTTGGTTGAATTAGGACCCCAATTCATGGTCAATAATAGCCCTATATAATATTATTGACATGGGAAATGGTTCAAAAAAATTAGAGCTAGTTAGGGAGAAATATGAGTGAATTACGAGATCGCTACGGAGCCCTAGGCAGCTGCCAAGAGATTTGGCCTGAAAGGTCAATTTTTTTGTTAGGTTGAATTAGGACCCCAATTCATGGTCAATAATAGCCCAATATAATTTTATTGAGATGGGAAAAGGTTCAAAAAAATTAGAGCTTGTTAGGGAGAAATATGAGTGAATTACGAGATCGTTTCGGAGCCCTAGGCAGCCGCCTAGGAGATTTGGCCTGAAAGGTCAATTTTTTTGTTTGGTTGAATTAGGACCCCAATTCATGGTCAATAATAGCCCTATATAATATTATTGAAATGGGAAAAGGTTCAAAAAAATTAGAGCTTGTTAGAGAGAAATATGAGTGAATTACGAAATTGCTTCGGAGCCCTAAGCAGCTGCCTAGGAGATTTGGCCTGAAAGGTCGATATTTTTGTTTGGTTGAATTAGGACCCCAATTCATGGTCAATAATAGCCCTATATAATATTATTGATATGGGAAAAGGATCAAAAAAATTAGATCTTGTTAGAGAGGAATATGAGTGAATTACGAGATCGCTTCGGAGTCCTAGGCAGCGGCCTGGGAGATTTGGCCTGAAAGGTCAATTTTTTTGTTTGGTTGAATTAGGACCCCAATTCATGGTCAATAATAGCCCAATATAATTTTATTGAGATGGGAAAAGGTTCAAAAATATTAGAGCTTGTTAGGGAGAAATATGAGTGAATTACGAGATCGCTACGGAGCCCTAGGCTGCCGCCTAGGAGATTTGGCCTGAAAGGTCAATTTTTTTGTTTGGTTGAATTAGGACCCCAATTCATGGTCAATAATAGCCCTATATAATATTATTGAGATGGGAAATGGTTCAAAAAAATTAGAGCTAATTAGAGTGAAATATGAGTAATTTACCAGATCGCTTCGGAGCCCTAGGCAGCTCTGCCTAGGAGATTTGGCTTGAAAGGTCAATTTTTTTGTTTGGTTGAATTAGGACCCCAATTCATGGTCAATAATAGCCCAATGTAATTTTATTGAGATGGGAAAAGGTTCAAAAAAATTAGAGCTTGTTAGGGAGAAATATGAGTGAATTACGAGATCGCTTCGGAGCCCTAGGAAGCCGCCTAGGAGATTTGGCCTGAAAGGTCAATTTTTTTGTTTGGTTGAATTAGGACCCCAATTCATGTTCAATGTTAGCCCTATATAATATTATAGAGATGGGAAATGGTTCAAAAAAATTAGAGCTGATTAGAGTAAAATATGAGTGAATTACGAGATCGCTTCGGAGTCCTAGGCAGCTGCCTAGGAGATTTGTCCTGAAAGGTCAATTTTTTTGTTTGGTTGAATTAGGACCCCAATTCATGGTCAATAATAGCCCTATATAATATTATTGACATGGGAAAAGGTTCAAAAAAATTAGAGCTAGTTAGGGAGAAATATGAGTGAATTACGAGATCGCTACGGAGCCCTAGGCAGCTGCCAAGAGATTTGGCCTGAAAGGTCAATTTTTTTGTTAGGTTGAATTAGGACCCCAATTCATGGTCAATAATGGCCCTATACAATATTATTGAGATGGGAACAGGTTCAAAAAAATTAGAGCTTGTTCAAGAGAAATATGAGTGAATTACGAAATCGCTTCGGAACCCTAGGCAGCTGCCTAGGAGATTTGGCCTGAAAAGTCAATATTTTTGTTTGGTTGAATTAGGACCCCAATTCATGGTCAATAATAGCCCTATATAATATTATTGAGATGGGAAAAGGTTCAAAAAAATTAGAGCATGTTAAAGTGAAATATAAGTGAATTACGAGATCGCTTCGGAGTCCTAGGCAGCTGCCTAGGAGATTTGGCCTGAAAGGTCAATTTTTTTATTTGGTTGAATTAGGACCCCAATTCATGGTAAATAATAGCCCTATATAATATTATTGAGATGGGAATAGGTTCAAAAAAATTAGAGCTTGTTAGAGGGAAATATGAGTGAATTACGAGATCGTTTCGGAGCCCTAGGCAGCTGCCTAGGAGATTTGGCGTGAAAGGTCAATTTTTTTGTTTGGTTGAATTAGGACCCCAATTCATGGTCAATAATAGCCCTATATAATTTTATTGAGATGGGAAAAGGTTCAAAAAAATTAGAGCTTGTTAGGGAGAAATATGAGTGAATTACGAGATCGCTTCGGAGCCCTAGGAAGCCGCCTAGGAGATTTGGCCTGAAAGGTCAATTTTTTTGTTTGGTTGAATTAGGACCCCAATTCATGTTCAATGTTAGCCCTATATAATATTATAGAGATGGGAAATGGTTCAAAAAAATTAGAGCTGATTAGAGTAAAATATGAGTGAATTACGAGATCGCTTCGGAGTCCTAGGCAGCTGCCTAGGAGATTTGGCCTGAAAGGTCAATTTTTTTGTTTGGTTGAATTAGGACCCCAATTCATGGTGAATAATAGCCCTATATAATATTATTGAGATGAGAAAAGGTTCAAAAAAATTAGAGCTTGTTAGAGAGAAATATGATAGAATTACGAGATCGCTTCGGAGCCCTAGGCAGCAGCCTAGGAGATTTGGCGTGAAAGGTCAATTATTTTGTTTGGTTGAATTAGGACCCCAATTCATGGTCAATAATAGCCCAATATAATTTTATTGAGATGGGAAAAGGTTCAAAAAAATTAGAGCTTGTTAGGGAGAAATATGAGTGAATTACGAGATCGCTTCGGAACCCTAGGCAGCCGCCTAGGAGATTTGGCCTGAAAGGTCAATTTTTTTGTTTGGTTGAATTAGGACCCCAATTCATGGTCAATAATAGCCCTATATAATATTATTGAAATGGGAAAAGGGTCAAAAAAATTAGAGCTTGTTAGAGAGAAATATGAGTGAATTACGAAATCGCTTCGGAGCCCTAAGCAGCTGCCTAGGAGATTTGGCCTGAAAGGTCGATATTTTTGTTTGGTTGAATTAGGACCCCAATTCATGGTCAATAATAGCCCTATATAATATTATTGATATGGGAAAAGGTTCAAAAAAATTAGATCTTGTTAGAGAGGAATATGAGTGAATTACGAGATCGCTTCGGAGTCCTAGGCAGCGGCCTGGGAGATTTGGCCTGAAAGGTCAATTTTTTTGTTTGGTTGAATTAGGACCCCAATTCATGGTCAATAATAGCCCAATATAATTTTATTGAGATGGGAAAAGGTTCAAAAATATTAGAGCTTGTTAGGGAGAAATATGAGTGAATTACGAGATCGCTACGGAGCCCTAGGCTGCCGCCTAGGAGATTTGGCCTGAAAGGTCAATTTTTTTGTTTGGTTGAATTAGGACCCCAATTCATGGTCAATAATAGCCCTATATAATATTATTGAGATGGGAAATGGTTCAAAAAAATTAGAGCTAATTAGAGTGAAATATGAGTAATTTACGAGATCGCTTCGGAGCCCTAGGCAGCTCTGCCTAGGAGATTTGGCTTGAAAGGTCAATTTTTTTGTTTGGTTGAATTAGGACCCCAATTCATGGTCAATAATAGCCCAATGTAATTTTATTGAGATGGGAAAAGGTTCAAAAAAATTAGAGCTTGTTAGGGAGAAATATGAGTGAATTACGAGATCGCTTCGGAGCCCTAGGAAGCCGCCTAGGAGATTTGGCCTGAAAGGTCAATTTTTTTGTTTGGTTGAATTAGGACCCCAATTCATGTTCAATGTTAGCCCAATATAATATTATAGAGATGGGAAATGGTTCAAAAAAATTAGAGCTGATTAGAGTAAAATATGAGTGAATTACGAGATCGCTTCGGAGTCCTAGGCAGCTGCCTAGGAGATTTGTCCTGAAAGGTCAATTTTTTTGTTTGGTTGAATTAGGACCCCAATTCATGGTCAATAATAGCCCTATATAATATTATTGACATGGGAAATGGTTCAAAAAAATTAGAGCTAGTTAGGGAGAAATATGAGTGAATTACGAGATCGCTACGGAGCCCTAGGCAGCTGCCAAGAGATTTGGCCTGAAAGGTCAATTTTTTTGTTAGGTTGAATTAGGACCCCAATTCATGGTCAATAATAGCCCAATATAATTTTATTGAGATGGGAAAAGGTTCAAAAAAATTAGAGCTTGTTAGGGAGAAATATGAGTGAATTACGAGATCGTTTCGGAGCCCTAGGGAGCCGCCTAGGAGATTTGGCCTGAAAGGTCAATTTTTTTGTTTGGTTGAATTAGGACCCCAATTCATGGTCAATAATAGCCCTATATAATATTATTGAAATGGGAAAAGGTTCAAAAAAATTAGAGCTTGTTAGAGAGAAATATGAGTGAATTACGAAATCGCTTCGGAGCCCTAAGCAGCTGCCTAGGAGATTTGGCCTGAAAGGTCGATATTTTTGTTTGGTTGAATTAGGACCCCAATTCATGGTCAATAATAGCCCTATATAATATTATTGATATGGGAAAAGGTTCAAAAAAATTAGATCTTGTTAGAGAGGAATATGAGTGAATTACGAGATCGCTTCGGAGTCCTAGGCAGCGGCCTGGGAGATTTGGCCTGAAAGGTCAATTTTTTTGTTTGGTTGAATTAGGACCCCAATTCATGGTCAATAATAGCCCAATATAATTTTATTGAGATGGGAAAAGGTTCAAAAATATTAGAGCTTGTTAGGGAGAAATATGAGTGAATTACGAGATCACTTCGGAGCCCTAGGCAGCCGCCTAGGAGATTTGGCCTGAAAGGTCAATTTTTTTGTTTGGTTGAATTAGGACCCCAATTCATGGTCAATAGTAGCCCTATATAATATTATTGAAATGGGAAAAGGTTCAAAAAAATTAGAGCTTGTTAGAGAGAAATATGAGTGAATTACGAAATCGCTTCGGAGCCCTAAGCAGCTGCCTAGGAGATTTGGCCTGAAAGGTCGATTTTTTTGTTTGGTTGAATTAGGACCCCAATTCATGGTCAATAATAGCCCTATATAATATTATTGATATGGGAAAAGGTTCAAAAAAATTAGATCTTGTTAGAGAGGAATATGAGTGAATTACGAGATCGCTTCGGAGTCCTAGGCAGCGGCCTGGGATATTTGGCCTGAAAGGTCAATTTTTTTGTTTGGTTGAATTAGGACCCCAATTCATGGTCAATAATAGCCCAATATAATTTTATTGAGATGGGAAAAGGTTCAAAAATATTAGAGCTTGTTAGGGAGAAATATGAGTGAATTACGAGATCGCTACGGAGCCCTAGGCAGCCGCCTAGGAGATTTGGCCTGAAAGGTCAATTTTTTTGTTTGGTTGAATTAGGACCCCAATTCATGGTCAATAATAGCCCTATATAATATTATTGAGATAGGAAATGGTTCAAAAAAATTAGAGCTAATTAGAGTGAAATATGAGTAATTTACGAGATCGCTTCGGAGCCCTAGGCAGCTGCCTAAGAGATTTGGCTTGAAAGGTCAATTTTTTTGTTTGGTTGAATTAGGACCCCAATTCATGGTCAATAATAGCCCAATGTAATTTTATTGAGATGGGAAAAGGTTCAAAAAAATTAGAGCTTGTTAGGGAGAAATATGAGTGAATTACGAGATCGCTTCGGAGCCCTAGGAAGCCGCCTAGGAGATTTGGCCTGAAAGGTCAATTTTTTTGTTTGGTTGAATTAGGACCCCAATTTATGTTCAATGTTAGCCCTATATAATATTATAGAGATGGGAAATGGTTCAAAAAAATTAGAGCTGATTAGAGTAAAATATGAGTGAATTACGAGATCGCTTCGGAGTCCTAGGCAGCTGCCTAAGAGATTTGGCCTGAAAGGTCAATTTTTTTGTTTGGTTGAATTAGGACCCCAATTCATGGTGAATAATAGCCCTATATAATATTATTGAGATGAGAAAAGGTTCAAAAAAATTAACGCTTGTTAGAGAGAAATATGAGAGAATTACGAGATCGCTTCGGAGCCCTAGGCAGCAGCCTAGGAGATTTGGCGTGAAAGGTCAATTATTTTGTTTGGTTGAATTAGGATCCCAATTCATGGTCAATAATAGCCCTATATAATATTATTGAGATGGGAAATGGTTCAAAAAAATTAGAGCTAATTAGAGTGAAATATGAGTAATTTACCAGATCGCTTCGGAGCCCTAGGCAGCTCTGCCTAGGAGATTTGGCTTGAAAGGTCAATTTTTTTGTTTGGTTGAATTAGGACCCCAATTCATGGTCAATAATAGCCCAATGTAATTTTATTGAGATGGGAAAAGGTTCAAAAAAATTAGAGCTTGTTAGGGAGAAATATGAGTGAATTACGAGATCGCTTCGGAGCCCTAGGAAGCCGCCTAGGAGATTTGGCCTGAAAGGTCAATTTTTTTGTTTGGTTGAATTAGGACCCCAATTCATGTTCAATGTTAGCCCAATATAATATTATAGAGATGGGAAATGGTTCAAAAAAATTAGAGCTGATTAGAGTAAAATATGAGTGAATTACGAGATCGCTTCGGAGTCCTAGGCCGCTGCCTAGGAGATTTGTCCTGAAAGGTCAATTTTTTTGTTTGGTTGAATTAGGACCCCAATTCATGGTCAATAATAGCCCTATATAATATTATTGACATGGGAAATGGTTCAAAAAAATTAGAGCTAGTTAGGGAGAAATATGAGTGAATTACGAGATCGCTACGGAGCCCTAGGCAGCTGCCAAGAGATTTGGCCTGAAAGGTCAATTTTTTTGTTAGGTTGAATTAGGACCCCAATTCATGGTCAATAATAGCCCAATATAATTTTATTGAGATGGGAAAAGGTTCAAAAAAATTAGAGCTTGTTAGGGAGAAATATGAGTGAATTACGAGATCGTTTCGGAGCCCTAGGCAGCCGCCTAGGAGATTTGGCCTGAAAGGTCAATTTTTTTGTTTGGTTGAATTAGGACCCCAATTCATGGTCAATAATAGCCCTATATAATATTATTGAAATGGGAAAAGGTTCAAAAAAATTAGAGCTTGTTAGAGAGAAATATGAGTGAATTACGAAATCGCTTCGGAGCCCTAAGCAGCTGCCTAGGAGATTTGGCCTGAAAGGTCGATATTTTTGTTTGGTTGAATTAGGACCCCAATTCATGGTCAATAATAGCCCTATATAATATTATTGATATGGGAAAAGGTTCAAAAAAATTAGATCTTGTTAGAGAGGAATATGAGTGAATTACGAGATCGCTTCGGAGTCCTAGGCAGCGGCCTGGGAGATTTGGCCTGAAAGGTCAATTTTTTTGTTTGGTTGAATTAGGACCCCAATTCATGGTCAATAATAGCCCAATATAATTTTATTGAGATGGGAAAAGGTTCAAAAATATTAGAGCTTGTTAGGGAGAAATATGAGTGAATTACGAGATCGCTACGGAGCCCTAGGCTGCCGCCTAGGAGATTTGGCCTGAAAGGTCAATTTTTTTGTTTGGTTGAATTAGGACCCCAATTCATGGTCAATAATAGCCCTATATAATATTATTGAGATGGGAAATGGTTCAAAAAAATTAGAGCTAATTAGAGTGAAATATGAGTAATTTACCAGATCGCTTCGGAGCCCTAGGCAGCTCTGCCTAGGAGATTTGGCTTGAAAGGTCAATTTTTTTGTTTGGTTGAATTAGGACCCCAATTCATGGTCAATAATAGCCCAATGTAATTTTATTGAGATGGGAAAAGGTTCAAAAAAATTAGAGCTTGTTAGGGAGAAATATGAGTGAATTACGAGATCGCTTCGGAGCCCTAGGAAGCCGCCTAGGAGATTTGGCCTGAAAGGTCAATTTTTTTGTTTGGTTGAATTAGGACCCCAATTCATGTTCAATGTTAGCCCTATATAATATTATAGAGATGGGAAATGGTTCAAAAAAATTAGAGCTGATTAGAGTAAAATATGAGTGAATTACGAGATCGCTTCGGAGTCCTAGGCAGCTGCCTAGGAGATTTGTCCTGAAAGGTCAATTTTTTTGTTTGGTTGAATTAGGACCCCAATTCATGGTCAATAATAGCCCTATATAATATTATTGACATGGGAAAAGGTTCAAAAAAATTAGAGCTAGTTAGGGAGAAATATGAGTGAATTACGAGATCGCTACGGAGCCCTAGGCAGCTGCCAAGAGATTTGGCCTGAAAGGTCAATTTTTTTGTTAGGTTGAATTAGGACCCCAATTCATGGTCAATAATGGCCCTATACAATATTATTGAGATGGGAACAGGTTCAAAAAAATTAGAGCTTGTTCAAGAGAAATATGAGTGAATTACGAAATCGCTTCGGAACCCTAGGCAGCTGCCTAGGAGATTTGGCCTGAAAAGTCAATATTTTTGTTTGGTTGAATTAGGACCCCAATTCATGGTCAATAATAGCCCTATATAATATTATTGAGATGGGAAAAGGTTCAAAAAAATTAGAGCATGTTAAAGTGAAATATAAGTGAATTACGAGATCGCTTCGGAGTCCTAGGCAGCTGCCTAGGAGATTTGGCCTGAAAGGTCAATTTTTTTATTTGGTTGAATTAGGACCCCAATTCATGGTCAATAATGGCCCTATACAATATTATTGAGATGGGAACAGGTTCAAAAAAATTAGAGCTTGTTCAAGAGAAATATGAGTGAATTACGAAATCGCTTCAGAACCCTAGGCAGCAGCCTAGGAGATTTGGCCTGAAAAGTCAATATTTTTGTTTGGTTGAATTAGGACCCCAATTCATGGTCAATAATAGCCCAATGTAATTTTATTGAGATGGGAAAAGGTTCAAAAAAATTAGAGCTTGTTAGGGAGAAATATGAGTGAATTACGAGATCGCTTCGGAGCCCTAGGAAGCCGCCTAGGAGATTTGGCCTGAAAGGTCAATTTTTTTGTTTGGTTGAATTAGGACCCCAATTCATGTTCAATGTTAGCCCAATATAATATTATAGAGATGGGAAATGGTTCAAAAAAATTAGAGCTGATTAGAGTAAAATATGAGTGAATTACGAGATCGCTTCGGAGTCCTAGGCAGCTGCCTAGGAGATTTGTCCTGAAAGGTCAATTTTTTTGTTTGGTTGAATTAGGACCCCAATTCATGGTCAATAGTAGCCCTATATAATATTATTGAAATGGGAAAAGGTTCAAAAAAATTAGAGCTTGTTAGAGAGAAATATGAGTGAATTACGAAATCGCTTCGGAGCCCTAAGCAGCTGCCTAGGAGATTTGGCCTGAAAGGTCGATTTTTTTGTTTGGTTGAATTAGGACCCCAATTCATGGTCAATAATAGCCCTATATAATATTATTGATATGGGAAAAGGTTCAAAAAAATTAGATCTTGTTAGAGAGGAATATGAGTGAATTACGAGATCGCTTCGGAGTCCTAGGCAGCGGCCTGGGATATTTGGCCTGAAAGGTCAATTTTTTTGTTTGGTTGAATTAGGACCCCAATTCATGGTCAATAATAGCCCAATATAATTTTATTGAGATGGGAAAAGGTTCAAAAATATTAGAGCTTGTTAGGGAGAAATATGAGTGAATTACGAGATCGCTACGGAGCCCTAGGCAGCCGCCTAGGAGATTTGGCCTGAAAGGTCAATTTTTTTGTTTGGTTGAATTAGGACCCCAATTCATGGTCAATAATAGCCCTATATAATATTATTGAGATAGGAAATGGTTCAAAAAAATTAGAGCTAATTAGAGTGAAATATGAGTAATTTACGAGATCGCTTCGGAGCCCTAGGCAGCTGCCTAAGAGATTTGGCTTGAAAGGTCAATTTTTTTGTTTGGTTGAATTAGGACCCCAATTCATGGTCAATAATAGCCCAATGTAATTTTATTGAGATGGGAAAAGGTTCAAAAAAATTAGAGCTTGTTAGGGAGAAATATGAGTGAATTACGAGATCGCTTCGGAGCCCTAGGAAGCCGCCTAGGAGATTTGGCCTGAAAGGTCAATTTTTTTGTTTGGTTGAATTAGGACCCCAATTTATGTTCAATGTTAGCCCTATATAATATTATAGAGATGGGAAATGGTTCAAAAAAATTAGAGCTGATTAGAGTAAAATATGAGTGAATTACGAGATCGCTTCGGAGTCCTAGGCAGCTGCCTAAGAGATTTGGCCTGAAAGGTCAATTTTTTTGTTTGGTTGAATTAGGACCCCAATTCATGGTGAATAATAGCCCTATATAATATTATTGAGATGAGAAAAGGTTCAAAAAAATTAACGCTTGTTAGAGAGAAATATGAGAGAATTACGAGATCGCTTCGGAGCCCTAGGCAGCAGCCTAGGAGATTTGGCGTGAAAGGTCAATTATTTTGTTTGGTTGAATTAGGACCCCAATTCATGGTCAATAATAGCCCTATATAATATTATTGAGATGGGAAATGGTTCAAAAAAATTAGAGCTAATTAGAGTGAAATATGAGTAATTTACCAGATCGCTTCGGAGCCCTAGGCAGCTCTGCCTAGGAGATTTGGCTTGAAAGGTCAATTTTTTTGTTTGGTTGAATTAGGACCCCAATTCATGGTCAATAATAGCCCAATGTAATTTTATTGAGATGGGAAAAGGTTCAAAAAAATTAGAGCTTGTTAGGGAGAAATATGAGTGAATTACGAGATCGCTTCGGAGCCCTAGGAAGCCGCCTAGGAGATTTGGCCTGAAAGGTCAATTTTTTTGTTTGGTTGAATTAGGACCCCAATTCATGTTCAATGTTAGCCCAATATAATATTATAGAGATGGGAAATGGTTCAAAAAAATTAGAGCTGATTAGAGTAAAATATGAGTGAATTACGAGATCGCTTCGGAGTCCTAGGCAGCTGCCTAGGAGATTTGTCCTGAAAGGTCAATTTTTTTGTTTGGTTGAATTAGGACCCCAATTCATGGTCAATAATAGCCCTATATAATATTATTGACATGGGAAATGGTTCAAAAAAATTAGAGCTAGTTAGGGAGAAATATGAGTGAATTACGAGATCGCTACGGAGCCCTAGGCAGCTGCCAAGAGATTTGGCCTGAAAGGTCAATTTTTTTGTTAGGTTGAATTAGGACCCCAATTCATGGTCAATAATAGCCCAATATAATTTTATTGAGATGGGAAAAGGTTCAAAAAAATTAGAGCTTGTTAGGGAGAAATATGAGTGAATTACGAGATCGTTTCGGAGCCCTAGGCAGCCGCCTAGGAGATTTGGCCTGAAAGGTCAATTTTTTTGTTTGGTTGAATTAGGACCCCAATTCATGGTCAATAATAGCCCTATATAATATTATTGAAATGGGAAAAGGTTCAAAAAAATTAGAGCTTGTTAGAGAGAAATATGAGTGAATTACGAAATCGCTTCGGAGCCCTAAGCAGCTGCCTAGGAGATTTGGCCTGAAAGGTCGATATTTTTGTTTGGTTGAATTAGGACCCCAATTCATGGTCAATAATAGCCCTATATAATATTATTGATATGGGAAAAGGTTCAAAAAAATTAGATCTTGTTAGAGAGGAATATGAGTGAATTACGAGATCGCTTCGGAGTCCTAGGCAGCGGCCTGGGAGATTTGGCCTGAAAGGTCAATTTTTTTGTTTGGTTGAATTAGGACCCCAATTCATGGTCAATAATAGCCCAATATAATTTTATTGAGATGGGAAAAGGTTCAAAAATATTAGAGCTTGTTAGGGAGAAATATGAGTGAATTACGAGATCGCTACGGAGCCCTAGGCTGCCGCCTAGGAGATTTGGCCTGAAAGGTCAATTTTTTTGTTTGGTTGAATTAGGACCCCAATTCATGGTCAATAATAGCCCTATATAATATTATTGAGATGGGAAATGGTTCAAAAAAATTAGAGCTAATTAGAGTGAAATATGAGTAATTTACCAGATCGCTTCGGAGCCCTAGGCAGCTCTGCCTAGGAGATTTGGCTTGAAAGGTCAATTTTTTTGTTTGGTTGAATTAGGACCCCAATTCATGGTCAATAATAGCCCAATGTAATTTTATTGAGATGGGAAAAGGTTCAAAAAAATTAGAGCTTGTTAGGGAGAAATATGAGTGAATTACGAGATCGCTTCGGAGCCCTAGGAAGCCGCCTAGGAGATTTGGCCTGAAAGGTCAATTTTTTTGTTTGGTTGAATTAGGACCCCAATTCATGTTCAATGTTAGCCCTATATAATATTATAGAGATGGGAAATGGTTCAAAAAAATTAGAGCTGATTAGAGTAAAATATGAGTGAATTACGAGATCGCTTCGGAGTCCTAGGCAGCTGCCTAGGAGATTTGTCCTGAAAGGTCAATTTTTTTGTTTGGTTGAATTAGGACCCCAATTCATGGTCAATAATAGCCCTATATAATATTATTGACATGGGAAAAGGTTCAAAAAAATTAGAGCTAGTTAGGGAGAAATATGAGTGAATTACGAGATCGCTACGGAGCCCTAGGCAGCTGCCAAGAGATTTGGCCTGAAAGGTCAATTTTTTTGTTAGGTTGAATTAGGACCCCAATTCATGGTCAATAATGGCCCTATACAATATTATTGAGATGGGAACAGGTTCAAAAAAATTAGAGCTTGTTCAAGAGAAATATGAGTGAATTACGAAATCGCTTCGGAACCCTAGGCAGCTGCCTAGGAGATTTGGCCTGAAAAGTCAATATTTTTGTTTGGTTGAATTAGGACCCCAATTCATGGTCAATAATAGCCCTATATAATATTATTGAGATGGGAAAAGGTTCAAAAAAATTAGAGCATGTTAAAGTGAAATATAAGTGAATTACGAGATCGCTTCGGAGTCCTAGGCAGCTGCCTAGGAGATTTGGCCTGAAAGGTCAATTTTTTTATTTGGTTGAATTAGGACCCCAATTCATGGTCAATAATGGCCCTATACAATATTATTGAGATGGGAACAGGTTCAAAAAAATTAGAGCTTGTTCAAGAGAAATATGAGTGAATTACGAAATCGCTTCAGAACCCTAGGCAGCAGCCTAGGAGATTTGGCCTGAAAAGTCAATATTTTTGTTTGGTTGAATTAGGACCCCAATTCATGGTCAATAATAGCCCTATATAATATTATTGAGATGGGAAAAGGTTCAAAAAAATTAGAGCTTGTTAAAGTGAAATATAAGTGAATTACGAGATCGCTTCGGAGTCCTAGGCAGCTGCCTAGGAGATTTGGCCTGAAAGGTCAATTTTTTTATTTGGTTGAATTAGGACCCCAATTCATGGTAAATAATAGCCCTATATAATATTATTGAGATGGGAATAGGTTCAAAAAAATTAGATCTTGTTAGAGAGGAATATGAGTGAATTACGAGATCGCTTCGGAGTCCTAGGCAGCGGCCTGGGAGATTTGGCCTGAAAGGTCAATTTTTTTGTTTGGTTGAATTAGGACCCCAATTCATGGTCAATAATAGCCCAATATAATTTTATTGAGATGGGAAAAGGTTCAAAAATATTAGAGCTTGTTAGGGAGAAATATGAGTGAATTACGAGATCGCTACGGAGCCCTAGGCTGCCGCCTAGGAGATTTGGCCTGAAAGGTCAATTTTTTTGTTTGGTTGAATTAGGACCCCAATTCATGGTCAATAATAGCCCTATATAATATTATTGAGATGGGAAATGGTTCAAAAAAATTAGAGCTAATTAGAGTGAAATATGAGTAATTTACCAGATCGCTTCGGAGCCCTAGGCAGCTCTGCCTAGGAGATTTGGCTTGAAAGGTCAATTTTTTTGTTTGGTTGAATTAGGACCCCAATTCATGGTCAATAATAGCCCAATGTAATTTTATTGAGATGGGAAAAGGTTCAAAAAAATTAGAGCTTGTTAGGGAGAAATATGAGTGAATTACGAGATCGCTTCGGAGCCCTAGGAAGCCGCCTAGGAGATTTGGCCTGAAAGGTCAATTTTTTTGTTTGGTTGAATTAGGACCCCAATTCATGTTCAATGTTAGCCCTATATAATATTATAGAGATGGGAAATGGTTCAAAAAAATTAGAGCTGATTAGAGTAAAATATGAGTGAATTACGAGATCGCTTCGGAGTCCTAGGCAGCTGCCTAGGAGATTTGTCCTGAAAGGTCAATTTTTTTGTTTGGTTGAATTAGGACCCCAATTCATGGTCAATAATAGCCCTATATAATATTATTGACATGGGAAAAGGTTCAAAAAAATTAGAGCTAGTTAGGGAGAAATATGAGTGAATTACGAGATCGCTACGGAGCCCTAGGCAGCTGCTAAGAGATTTGGCCTGAAAGGTCAATTTTTTTGTTAGGTTGAATTAGGACCCCAATTCATGGTCAATAATGGCCCTATACAATATTATTGAGATGGGAACAGGTTCAAAAAAATTAGAGCTTGTTCAAGACAAATATGAGTGAATTACGAAATCGCTTCGGAACCCTAGGCAGCTGCCTAGGAGATTTGGCCTGAAAAGTCAATATTTTTGTTTGGTTGAATTAGGACCCCAATTCATGGTCAATAATAGCCCAATATAATTTTATTGAGATGGGAAAAGGTTCAAAAAAATTAGAGCTTGTTAGGGAGAAATATGAGTGAATTACGAGATCGCTTCGGAGCCCTAGGCAGCCGCCTAGGAGATTTGGCCTGAAAGGTCAATTTTTTTGTTTGGTTGAATTAGGACCCCAATTCATGGTCAATAATAGCCCTATATAATATTATTGAAATGGGAAAAGGTTCAAAAAAATTAGAGCTTGTTAGAGAGAAATATGAGTGAATTACGAAATCGCTTCGGAGCCCTAAGCAGCTGCCTAGGAGATTTGGCCTGAAAGGTCGATATTTTTGTTTGGTTGAATTAGGACCCCAATTCATGGTCAATAATAGCCCTATATAATATTATTGATATGGGAAAAGGTTCAAAAAAATTAGATCTTGTTAGAGAGGAATATGAGTGAATTACGAGATCGCTTCGGAGTCCTAGGCAGCGGCCTGGGAGATTTGGCCTGAAAGGTCAATTTTTTTGTTTGGTTGAATTAGGACCCCAATTCATGGTCAATAATAGCCCAATATAATTTTATTGAGATGGGAAAAGGTTCAAAAATATTAGAGCTTGTTAGGGAGAAATATGAGTGAATTACGAGATCGCTACGGAGCCCTAGGCTGCCGCCTAGGAGATTTGGCCTGAAAGGTCAATTTTTTTGTTTGGTTGAATTAGGACCCCAATTCATGGTCAATAATAGCCCTATATAATATTATTGAGATGGGAAATGGTTCAAAAAAATTAGAGCTAATTAGAGTGAAATATGAGTAATTTACGAGATCGCTTCGGAGCCCTAGGCAGCTCTGCCTAGGAGATTTGGCTTGAAAGGTCAATTTTTTTGTTTGGTTGAATTAGGACCCCAATTCATGGTCAATAATAGCCCAATGTAATTTTATTGAGATGGGAAAAGGTTCAAAAAAATTAGAGCTTGTTAGGGAGAAATATGAGTGAATTACGAGATCGCTTCGGAGCCCTAGGAAGCCGCCTAGGAGATTTGGCCTGAAAGGTCAATTTTTTTGTTTGGTTGAATTAGGACCCCAATTCATGTTCAATGTTAGCCCTATATAATATTATAGAGATGGGAAATGGTTCAAAAAAATTAGAGCTGATTAGAGTAAAATATGAGTGAATTACGAGATCGCTTCGGAGTCCTAGGCAGCTGCCTAGGAGATTTGTCCTGAAAGGTCAATTTTTTTGTTTGGTTGAATTAGGACCCCAATTCATGGTCAATAATAGCCCTATATAATATTATTGACATGGGAAAAGGTTCAAAAAAATTAGAGCTAGTTAGGGAGAAATATGAGTGAATTACGAGATCGCTACGGAGCCCTAGGCAGCTGCCAAGAGATTTGGCCTGAAAGGTCAATTTTTTTGTTAGGTTGAATTAGGACCCCAATTCATGGTCAATAATGGCCCTATACAATATTATTGAGATGGGAACAGGTTCAAAAAAATTAGAGCTTGTTCAAGACAAATATGAGTGAATTACGAAATCGCTTCGGAACCCTAGGCAGCTGCCTAGGAGATTTGGCCTGAAAAGTCGATATTTTTGTTTGGTTGAATTAGGACCCCAATTCATGGTCAATAATAGCCCTATATAATATTATTGAGATGGGAAAAGGTTCAAAAAAATTAGAGCTTGTTAAAGTGAAATATAAGTGAATTACGAGATCGCTTCGGAGTCCTAGGCAGCTGCCTAGGAGATTTGGCCTGAAAGGTCAATTTTTTTATTTGGTTGAATTAGGACCCCAATTCATGGTAAATAATAGCCCTATATAATATTATTGAGATGGGAATAGGTTCAAAAAAATTAGAGCTTGTTAGAGGGAAATATGAGTGAATTACGAGATCGTTTCGGAGCCCTAGGCAGCTGCTTAGGAGATTTGGCGTGAAAGGTCAATTTTTTTGTTTGGTTGAATTAGGACCCCAATTCATGGTCAATAATAGCCCTATATAATTTTATTGAGATGGGAAAAGGTTCAAAAAAATTAGAGCTTGTTAGGGAGAAATATGAGTGAATTACGAGATCGCTTCGGAGCCCTAGGAAGCCGCCTAGGAGATTTGGCCTGAAAGGTCAATTTTTTTGTTTGGTTGAATTAGGACCCCAATTCATGTTCAATGTTAGCCCTATATAATATTATAGAGATGGGAAATGGTTCAAAAAAATTAGAGGTGATTAGAGTAAAATATGAGTGAATTACGAGATCGCTTCGGAGTCCTAGGCAGCTGCCTAGGAGATTTGGCTTGAAAGGTCAATTTTTTTGTTTGGTTGAATTAGGACCCCAATTCATGGTGAATAATAGCCCTATATAATATTATTGAGATGAGAAAAGGTTCAAAAAAATTAGAGCTTGTTAGAGAGAAATATGAGAGAATTACGAGATCGCTTCGGAGCCCTAGGCAACAGCCTAGGAGATTTGGCGTGAAAGGTCAATTATTTTGTTTGGTTGAATTAGGACCCCAATTCATGGTCAATAATAGCCCAATATAATTTTATTGAGATGGGAAAAGGTTCAAAAAAATTAGAGCTTGTTAGGGAGAAATATGAGTGAATTACGAGATCGCTTCGGAGCCCTAGGCTGCCGCCTAGGAGATTTGGCGTGAAAGGTCAATTTTTTTGTTTGGTTGAATTAGGACCCCAATTCATGGTCAGTAATAGCCCTATATAATTTTATAGAGATGGGAAAAGGTTCAAAAAAATTAGAGCTTGTTAGGGAGAAATATGAGTGAATTACGAGATCGCTTCGGAGCCCTAGGCAGCCGCCTAGGAGATTTGGCCTGAAAGGTCAATTTTTTTGTTTGGTTGAATTAGGACCCCAATTCATGGTCAATAATAGCCCAATATAATTTTATTGAGATGGGAAAAGGTTCAAAAAAATTAGAGCTTGTTAGGGAGAAATATGAGTGAATTACGAGATCGCTTCGGAGCCCTAAGCAGCCGCCTAGGAGATTTGGCCTGAAAGGTCAATTTTTTTGTTTGGTTGAATTAGGACCCCAATTCATGGTCAATAATAGCCCTATATAATATTATTGAAATGGGAAAAGGTTCAAAAAAATTAGAGCTTGTTAGAGAGAAATATGAGTGAATTACGAAATCGCTTCGGAGCCCTAAGCAGCTGCCTAGGAGATTTGGCCTGAAAGGTCAATTTTTTTGTTTGGTTGAATTAGGACCCCAATTCATGGTCAATAATAGCCCTATATAATATTATTGATATGGGAAAAGGTTCAAAAAAATTAGATCTTGTTAGAGAGGAATATGAGTGAATTACGAGATCGCTTCGGAGTCCTAGGCAGCGGCCTGGGAGATTTGGCCTGAAAGGTCAATTTTTTTGTTTGGTTGAATTAGGACCCCAATTCATGGTCAATAATAGCCCAATATAATTTTATTGAGATGGGAAAAGGTTCAAAAATATTAGAGCTTGTTAGGGAGAAATATGAGTGAATTACGAGATCGCTACGGAGCCCTAGGCTGCCGCCTAGGAGATTTGGCCTGAAAGGTCAATTTTTTTGTTTGGTTGAATTAGGACCCCAATTCATGGTCAATAATAGCCCTATATAATATTATTGAGATGGGAAATGGTTCAAAAAAATTAGAGCTAATTAGAGTGAAATATGAGTAATTTACCAGATCGCTTCGGAGCCCTAGGCAGCTCTGCCTAGGAGATTTGGCTTGAAAGGTCAATTTTTTTGTTTGGTTGAATTAGGACCCCAATTCATGGTGAATAATAGCCCTATATAATATTATTGAGATGAGAAAAGGTTCAAAAAAATTAGAGCTTGTTAGAGAGAAATATGAGAGAATTACGAGATCGCTTCGGAGCCCTAGGCAACAGCCTAGGAGATTTGGCGTGAAAGGTCAATTATTTTGTTTGGTTGAATTAGGACCCCAATTCATGGTCAATAATAGCCCAATATAATTTTATTGAGATGGGAAAAGGTTCAAAAAAATTAGAGCTTGTTAGGGAGAAATATGAGTGAATTACGAGATCGCTTCGGAGCCCTAGGCTGCCGCCTAGGAGATTTGGCGTGAAAGGTCAATTTTTTTGTTTGGTTGAATTAGGACCCCAATTCATGGTCAGTAATAGCCCTATATAATTTTATAGAGATGGGAAAAGGTTCAAAAAAATTAGAGCTTGTTAGGGAGAAATATGAGTGAATTACGAGATCGCTTCGGAGCCCTAGGCAGCCGCCTAGGAGATTTGGCCTGAAAGGTCAATTTTTTTGTTTGGTTGAATTAGGACCCCAATTCATGGTCAATAGTAGCCCTATATAATATTATTGAAATGGGAAAAGGTTCAAAAAAATTAGAGCTTGTTAGAGAGAAATATGAGTGAATTACGAAATCGCTTCGGAGCCCTAAGCAGCTGCCTAGGAGATTTGGCCTGAAAGGTCGATTTTTTTGTTTGGTTGAATTAGGACCCCAATTAATGGTCAATAATAGCCCTATATAATATTATTGATAGGGGAAAAGGTTCAAAAAAATTAGATCTTGTTAGAGAGGAATATGAGTGAATTACGAGATCGCTTCGGAGTCCTAGGCAGCGGCCTGGGATATTTGGCCTGAAAGGTCAATTTTTTTGTTTGGTTGAATTAGGACCCCAATTCATGGTCAATAATAGCCCAATATAATTTTATTGAGATGGGAAAAGGTTCAAAAATATTAGAGCTTGTTAGGGAGAAATATGAGTGAATTACGAGATCGCTACGGAGCCCTAGGCAGCCGCCTAGGAGATTTGGCCTGAAAGGTCAATTTTTTTGTTTGGTTGAATTAGGACCCCAATTCATGGTCAATAATAGCCCTATATAATATTATTGAAATGGGAAAAGGTTCAAAAAAATTAGAGCTTGTTAGAGAGGAATATGAGTGAATTACGAGATCGCTTTGGAGTCCTAGGCAGCGGCCTGGGATATTTGGCCTGAAAGGTCAATTTTTTTGTTTGGTTGAATTAGGACCCCAATTCATGGTCAATAATAGCCCAATATAATTTTATTGAGATGGGAAAAGGTTCAAAAATATTAGAGCTTGTTAGGGAGAAATATGAGTGAATTACGAGATCGCTACGGAGCCCTAGGCTGCCGCCTAGGAGATTTGGCCTGAAAGGTCAATTTTTTTGTTTGGTTGAATTAGGACCCCAATTCATGGTCAATAATAGCCCTATATAATATTATTGAGATGGGAAATGGTTCAAAAAAATTAGAGCTAATTAGAGTGAAATATGAGTAATTTACCAGATCGCTTCGGACCCCTAGGCAGCTCTGCCTAGGAGATTTGGCTTGAAAGGTCAATTTTTTTGTTTGGTTGAATTAGGACCCCAATTCATGGTCAATAATAGCCCAATGTAATTTTATTGAGATGGGAAAAGGTTCAAAAAAATTAGAGCTTGTTAGGGAGAAATATGAGTGAATTACGAGATCGCTTCGGAGCCCTAGGAAGCCGCCTAGGAGATTTGCCCTGAAAGGTCAATTTTTTTGTTTGGTTGAATTAGGACCCCAATTCATGTTCAATGTTATCCCTATATAATATTATTTTGATGGGAAATGGTTCAAAAAAATTAGAGCTGATTAGAGTAAAATATGAGTGAATTACGAGATCGCTTCGGAGTCCTAGGCAGCTGCCTAGGAGATTTGGCCTGAAAGGTCAATTTTTTTGTTTGGTTGAATTAGGACCCCAATTCATGGTCAATAATAGCCCTATATAATATTATTGAGATGAGAAAAGGTTCAAAAAAATTAGAGCTTGTTAGAGAGAAATATGAGAGAATTACGAGATCGCTTCGGTGCCCTAGGCAGCAGCCTAGGAGATTTGGCGTGAAAGGTCAATTATTTTGTTTGGTTGAATTAGGACCACAATTCATGGTCAATAATAGCCCAATATAATTTTATTGAGATGGGAAAAGGTTCAAAAAAATTAGAGCTTGTTAGGGAGAAATATGAGTGAATTACGAGATCGCTTCGGAGCCCTAGGCAGCCGCCTAGGAGATTTGGCCTGAAAGGTCAATTTTTTTGTTTGGTTGAATTAGGACCCCAATTCATGGTCAATAATAGCCCTATATAATATTATTGAAATGGGAAAAGGTTCAAAAAAATTAGAGCTTGTTAGAGAGAAATATGAGTGAATTACGAAATCGCTTCGGAGCCCAAAGCAGCTGCCTAGGAGATTTGGCCTGAAAGGTCGATTTTTTTGTTTGGTTGAATTAGGACCCCAATTCATGGTCAATAATAGCCCTATATAATATTATTGATATGGGAAAAGGTTCAAAAAAATTAGATCTTGTTAGAGAGGAATATGAGTGAATTACGAGATCGCTTCGGAGTCCTAGGCAGCGGCCTGGGAGATTTGGCCTGAAAGGTCAATTTTTTTGTTTGGTTGAATTAGGACCCCAATTCATGGTCAATAATAGCCCAATATAATTTTATTGAGATGGGAAAAGGTTCAAAAATATTAGAGCTTGTTAGGGAGAAATATGAGTGAATTACGAGATCGCTACGGAGCCCTAGGCTGCCGCCAAGGAGATTTGGCCTGAAAGGTCAATTTTTTTGTTTGGTTGAATTAGGACCCCAATTCATGGTCAATGATAGCCCTATATAATATTATTGAGATGGGAAATGGTTCAAAAAAATTAGAGCTAATTAGAGTGAAATATGAGTAATTTACCAGATCGCTTCGGAGCCCTAGGCAGCTCTGCCTAGGAGATTTGGCTTGAAAGGTCAATTTTTTTGTTTGGTTGAATTAGGACCCCAATTCATGGTCAATAATAGCCCAATGTAATTTTATTGAGATGGGAAAAGGTTCAAAAAAATTAGAGCTTGTTAGGGAGAAATATGAGTGAATTACGAGATCGCTTCGGAGCCCTAGGAAGCCGCCTAGGAGATTTGGCCTGAAAGGTCAATTTTTTTGTTTGGTTGAATTAGGACCCCAATTCATGTTCAATGTTAGCCCTATATAATATTATAGAGATGGGAAATGGTTCAAAAAAATTAGAGCTGATTAGAGTTAAATATGAGTGAATTACGAGATCGCTTCGGAGTCCTAGGCAGCTGCCTAGGAGATTTGGCCTGAAAGGTCAATTTTTTTGTTTGGTTGAATTAGGACCCCAATTCATGGTCAATAATAGCCCTATATAATATTATTGAGATGAGAAAAGGTTCAAAAAAATTAGAGCTTGTTAGAGAGAAATATGAGAGAATTACGAGATCGCTTCGGAGCCCTAGGCAGCAGCCTAGGAGATTTGGCGTGAAAGGTCAATTATTTCGTTTGGTTGAATTAGGACCCCAATTCATGGTCAATAATAGCCCAATATAATTTTATTGAGATGGGAAAAGGTTCAAAAAAATTAGAGCTTGTTAGGGAGAAATATGAGTGAATTACGAGATCGCTTCGGAGCCCTAGGCAGCCGCCTAGGAGATTTGGCCTGAAAGGTCAATTTTTTTGTTTGGTTGAATTAGGACCCCAATTCATGGTCAATAATAGCCCTATATAATATTATTGAAATGGGAAAAGGTTCAAAAAAATTAGAGCTTGTTAGAGAGAAATATGAGTGAATTACGAAATCGCTTCGGAGCCCTAAGCAGCTGCCTAGGAGATTTGGCCTGAAAGGTCGTTTTTTTTGTTTGGTTGAATTAGGACCCCAATTCATGGTCAATAATAGCCCTATATAATATTATTGATATGGGAAAAGGTTCAAAAAAATTAGATCTTGTTAGAGAGGAATATGAGTGAATTACGAGATCGCTTCGGAGTCCTAGGCAGCGGCCTGGGAGATTTGGCCTGAAAGGTCAATTTTTTTGTTTGGTTGAATTAGGACCCCAATTCATGGTCAATAATAGCCCAATATAATTTTATTGAGATGGGAAAAGGTTCAAAAATATTAGAGCTTGTTAGGGAGAAATATGAGTGAATTACGAGATCGCTACGGAGCCCTAGGCTGCCGCCTAGGAGATTTGGCCTGAAAGGTCAATTTTTTTGTTTGGTTGAATTAGGACCCCAATTCATGGTCAATAATAGCCCTATATAATATTATTGAGATGGGAAATGGTTCAAAAAAATTAGAGCTAATTAGAGTGAAATATGAGTAATTTACCAGATCGCTTCGGAGCCCTAGGCAGCTCTGCCTAGGAGATTTGGCTTGAAAGGTCAATTTTTTTGTTTGGTTGAATTAGGACCCCAATTCATGGTCAATAATAGCCCAATGTAATTTTATTGAGATGGGAAAAGGTTCAAAAAAATTAGAGCTTGTTAGGGAGAAATATGAGTGAATTACGAGATCGCTTCGGAGCCCTAGGAAGCCGCCTAGGAGATTTGGCCTGAAAGGTCAATTTTTTTGTTTGGTTGAATTAGGACCCCAATTCATGTTCAATGTTAGCCCTATATAATATTATAGAGATGGGAAATGGTTCAAAAAAATTAGAGCTGATTAGAGTAAAATATGAGTGAATTACGAGATCGCTTCGGAGTCCTAGGCAGCTGCCTAGGAGATTTGGCCTGAAAGGTCAATTTTTTTGTTTGGTTGAATTAGGACCCCAATTCATGGTCAATAATAGCCCTATATAATATTATTGAGATGAGAAAAGGTTCAAAAAAATTAGAGCTTGTTAGAGAGAAATATGAGAGAATTACGAGATCGCTTCGGAGCCCTAGGCAGCAGCCTAGGAGATTTGGCGTGAAAGGTCAATTATTTCGTTTGGTTGAATTAGGACCCCAATTCATGGTCAATAATAGCCCAATATACTTTTATTGAGATGGGAAAAGGTTCAAAAAAATTAGAGCTTGTTAGGGAGAAATATGAGTGAATTACGAGATCGCTTCGGAGCCCTAGGCAGCCGCCTAGGAGATTTGGCCTGAAAGGTCAATTTTTTTGTTTGGTTGAATTAGGACCCCAATTCATGGTCAATAATAGCCCTATATAATATTATTGAAATGGGAAAAGGTTCAAAAAAATTAGAGCTTGTTAGAGAGAAATATGAGTGAATTACGAAATCGCTTCGGAGCCCTAAGCAGCTGCCTAGGAGATTTGGCCTGAAAGGTCGATTTTTTTGTTTGGTTGAATTAGGACCCCAATTCATGGTCAATAATAGCCCTATATAATATTATTGATATGGGAAAAGGTTCAAAAAAATTAGATCTTGTTAGAGAGGAATATGAGTGAATTACGAGATCGCTTCGGAGTCCTAGGCAGCGGCCTGGGAGATTTGGCCTGAAAGGTCAATTTTTTTGTTTGGTTGAATTAGGACCCCAATTCATGGTCAATAATAGCCCAATATAATTTTATTGAGATGGGAAAAGGTTCAAAAATATTAGAGCTTGTTAGGGAGAAATATGAGTGAATTACGAGATCGCTACGGAGCCCTAGGCTGCCGCCTAGGAGATTTGGCCTGAAAGGTCAATTTTTTTGTTTGGTTGAATTAGGACCCCAATTCATGGTCAATAATAGCCCTATATAATATTATTGAGATGGGAAATGGTTCAAAAAAATTAGAGCTAATTAGAGTGAAATATGAGTAATTTACCAGATCGCTTCGGAGCCCTAGGCAGCTCTGCCTAGGAGATTTGGCTTGAAAGGTCAATTTTTTTGTTTGGTTGAATTAGGACCCCAATTCATGGTCAATAATAGCCCAATGTAATTTTATTGAGATGGGAAAAGGTTCAAAAAAATTAGAGCTTGTTAGGGAGAAATATGAGTGAATTACGAGATCGCTTCGGAGCCCTAGGAAGCCGCCTAGGAGATTTGGCTGAAAGGTCAATTTTTTTGTTTGGTTGAATTAGGACCCCAATTCATGTTCAATGTTAGCCCTATATAATATTATAGAGATGGGAAATGGTTCAAAAAAATTAGAGCTGATTAGAGTAAAATATGAGTGAATTACGAGATCGCTTCGGAGTCCTAGGCAGCTGCCTAGGAGATTTGTCCTGAAAGGTCAATTTTTTTGTTTGGTTGAATTAGGACCCCAATTCATGGTCAATAATAGCCCTATATAATATTATTGACATGGGAAAAGGTTCAAAAAAATTAGAGCTAGTTAGGGAGAAATATGAGTGAATTACGAGATCGCTACGGAGCCCTAGGCAGCTGCCAAGAGATTTGGCCTGAAAGGTCAATTTTTTTGTTAGGTTGAATTAGGACCCCAATTCATGGTCAATAATGGCCCTATACAATATTATTGAGATGGGAACAGGTTCAAAAAAATTAGAGCTTGTTCAAGACAAATATGAGTGAATTACGAAATCGCTTCGGAACCCTAGGCAGCTGCCTAGGAGATTTGGCCTGAAAAGTCAATATGTTTGTTTGGTTGAATTAGGACCCCAATTCATGGTCAATAATAGCCCAATATAATTTTATTGAGATGGGAAAAGGTTCAAAAAAATTAGAGCTTGTTAGGGAGAAATATGAGTGAATTACGAGATCGCTTCGGAGCCCTAGGCAGCCGCCTAGGAGATTTGGCCTGAAAGGTCAATTTTTTTGTTTGGTTGAATTAGGACCCCAATTCATGGTCAATAATAGCCCTATATAATACTATTGAAATGGGAAAAGGTTCAAAAAATTAGAGCTTGTTAGAGAGAAATATGAGTGAATTACGAAATCGCTTCGGAGCCCTAAGCAGCTGCCTAGGAGATTTGGCCTGAAAGGTCGATATTTTTGTTTGGTTGAATTAGGACCCCAATTCATGGTCAATAATAGCCCTATATAATATTATTGATATGGGAAAAGGTTCAAAAAAATTAGATCTTGTTAGAGAGGAATATGAGTGAATTACGAGATCGCTTCGGAGTCCTAGGCAGCGGCCTGGGAGATTTGGCCTGAAAGGTCAATTTTTTTGTTTGGTTGAATTAGGACCCCAATTCATGGTCAATAATAGCCCAATATAATTTTATTGAGATGGGAAAAGGTTCAAAAATATTAGAGCTTGTTAGGGAGAAATATGAGTGAATTACGAGATCGCTACGGAGCCCTAGGCTGCCGCCTAGGAGATTTGGCCTGAAAGGTCAATTTTTTTGTTTGGTTGAATTAGGACCCCAATTCATGGTCAATAATAGCCCTATATAATATTATTGAGATGGGAAATGGTTCAAAAAAATTAGAGCTAATTAGAGTGAAATATGAGTAATTTACCAGATCGCTTCGGAGCCCTAGGCAGCTCTGCCTAGGAGATTTGGCTTGAAAGGTCAATTTTTTTGTTTGGTTGAATTAGGACCCCAATTCATGGTCAATAATAGCCCAATGTAATTTTATTGAGATGGGAAAAGGTTCAAAAAAATTAGAGCTTGTTAGGGAGAAATATGAGTGAATTAGGAGATCGCTTCGGAGCCCTAGGAAGCCGCCTAGGAGATTTGGCCTGAAAGGTCAATTTTTTTGTTTGGTTGAATTAGGACCCCAATTCATGTTCAATGTTAGCCCTATATAATATTATAGAGATGGGAAATGGTTCAAAAAAATTAGAGCTGATTAGAGTAAAATATGAGTGAATTACGAGATCGCTTCGGAGTCCTAGGCAGCTGCCTAGGAGATTTGTCCTGAAAGGTCAATTTTTTTGTTTGGTTGAATTAGGACCCCAATTCATGGTCAATAATATCCCTATATAATATTATTGACATGGGAAAAGGTTCAAAAAAATTAGAGCTAGTTAGGGAGAAATATGAGTGAATTACGAGATCGCTACGGAGCCCTAGGCAGCTGCCAAGAGATTTGGCCTGAAAGGTCAATTTTTTTGTTAGGTTGAATTAGGACCCCAATTCATGGTCAATAATGGCCCTATACAATATTATTGAGATGGGAACAGGTTCAAAAAAATTAGAGCTTGTTCAAGACAAATATGAGTGAATTACGAAATCGCTTCGGAACCCTAGGCAGCTGCCTAGGAGATTTGGCCTGAAAAGTCAATATTTTTGTTTGGTTGAATTAGGACCCCAATTCATGGTCAATAATAGCCCTATATAATATTATTGAGATGGGAAAAGGTTCAAAAAAATTAGAGCTTGTTAGGGAGAAATATGAGTGAATTACGAGATCGCTTCGGAGCCCTAGGCAGCCGCCTAGGAGATTTGGCCTGAAAGGTCAATTTTTTTGTTTGGTTGAATTTGGACCCCAATTCATGGTCAATAATAGCCCTATATAATACTATTGAAATGGGAAAAGGTTCAAAAAAATTAGAGCTTGTTAGAGAGAAATATGAGTGAATTACGAAATCGCTTCGGAGCCCTAAGCAGCTGCCTAGGAGATTTGGCCTGAAAGGTCGATATTTTTGTTTGGTTGAATTAGGACCCCAATTCATGGTCAATAATAGCCCTATATAATATTATTGATATGGGAAAAGGTTCAAAAAAATTAGATCTTGTTAGAGAGGAATATGAGTGAATTACGAGATCGCTTCGGAGTCCTAGGCAGCGGCCTGGGAGATTTGGCCTGAAAGGTCAATTTTTTTGTTTGGTTGAATTAGGACCCCAATTCATGGTCAATAATAGCCCAATATAATTTTATTGAGATGGGAAAAGGTTCAAAAATATTAGAGCTTGTTAGGGAGAAATATGAGTGAATTACGAGATCGCTACGGAGCCCTAGGCTGCCGCCTAGGAGATTTGGCCTGAAAGGTCAATTTTTTTGTTTGGTTGAATTAGGACCCCAATTCATGGTCAATAATAGCCCTATATAATATTATTGAGATGGGAAATGGTTCAAAAAAATTAGAGCTAATTAGAGTGAAATATGAGTAATTTACCAGATCGCTTCGGAGCCCTAGGCAGCTCTGCCTAGGAGATTTGGCTTGAAAGGTCAATTTTTTTGTTTGGTTGAATTAGGACCCCAATTCATGGTCAATAATAGCCCAATGTAATTTTATTGAGATGGGAAAAGGTTCAAAAAAATTAGAGCTTGTTAGGGAGAAATATGAGTGAATTAGGAGATCGCTTCGGAGCCCTAGGAAGCCGCCTAGGAGATTTGGCCTGAAAGGTCAATTTTTTTGTTTGGTTGAATTAGGACCCCAATTCATGTTCAATGTTAGCCCTATATAATATTATAGAGATGGGAAATGGTTCAAAAAAATTAGAGCTGATTAGAGTAAAATATGAGTGAATTACGAGATCGCTTCGGAGTCCTAGGCAGCTGCCTAGGAGATTTGTCCTGAAAGGTCAATTTTTTTGTTTGGTTGAATTAGGACCCCAATTCATGGTCAATAATAGCCCTATATAATATTATTGACATGGGAAAAGGTTCAAAAAAATTAGAGCTAGTTAGGGAGAAATATGAGTGAATTAAGAGATCGCTACGGAGCCCTAGGCAGCTGCCAAGAGATTTGGCCTGAAAGGTCAATTTTTTTGTTAGGTTGAATTAGGACCCCAATTCATGGTCAATAATGGCCCTATACAATATTATTGAGATGGGAACAGGTTCAAAAAAATTAGAGCTTGTTCAAGACAAATTTGAGTGAATTACGAAATCGCTTCGGAACCCTAGGCAGCTGCCTAGGAGATTTGGCCTGAAAAGTCAATATTTTTGTTTGGTTGAATTAGGACCCCAATTCATGGTCAATAATAGCCCTATATAATATTATTGAGATGGGAAAAGGTTCAAAAAAATTAGAGCTTGTTAAAGTGAAATATAAGTGAATTACGAGATCGCTTCGGAGTCCTAGGCAGCTGCCTAGGAGATTTGGCCTGAAAGGTCAATTTTTTTATTTGGTTGAATTAGGACCCCAATTCATGTTCAATGTTAGCCCTATATAATATTATAGAGATGGGAAATGGTTCAAAAAAATTAGAGCTGATTAGAGTAAAATATGAGTGAATTACGAGATCGCTTCGGAGTCCTAGGCAGCTGCCTAGGAGATTTGTCCTGAAAGGTCAATTTTTTTGTTTGGTTGAATTAGGACCCCAATTCATGGTCAATAATAGCCCTATATAATATTATTGAGATGAGAAAGGGTTCAAAAAAATTAGAGCTTGTTAGAGAGAAATATGAGAGAATTACGAGATCGCTTCGGAGCCCTAGGCAGCAGCCTAGGAGATTTGGCGTGAAAGGTCAATTTTTTTAATTGGTTGAATTAGGACCCCAATTCATGGTCAATAATAGCCCAATATAATTTTATTGAGATGGGAAAAGGTTCTAAAAAATTAGAGCTTGTTAGGGAGAAATATGAGTGAATTACGAGATCGCTTCGGAGCCCTAGGCAGCCGCTAGGAGATTTGGCCTGAAAGGTCAATTTTTTTGTTTGGTTGAATTAGGACCCCAATTCATGGTCAATAATAGCCCTATATAATATTATTGAAATGGGAAAAGGTTCAAAAAAATTAGAGCTTGTTAGAGAGAAATATGAGTGAATTACGAAATCGCTTCGGAGCCCTAAGCAGCTGCCTAGGAGATTTGGCCTGAAAGGTCGATTTTTTTGTTTGGTTGAATTAGGACCCCAATTCATGGTCAATAATAGCCCTATATAATATTATTGATATGGGAAAAGGTTCAAAAAAATTAGATCTTGTTAAAGAGAAATATGAGTGAATTACGAGATCGCTTCGGAGCCCTAGGCAGCTGCCTAGGAGATTTGGCCTGAAAGGTCAATTTTTTTGTTTGGTTGAATTAGGACCCCAATTCATGGTCAATAATAGCCCAATATAATTTTATTGAGATGGGAAAAGGTTCAAAAATATTAGAGCTTGTTAGGGAGAAATATGAGTGAATTACGAGATCGATACGGAGCCCTAGGCAGCTGCCTAGGAGATTTGGCCTGAAAGGTCGATTTTTTTGTTTGGTTGAATTAGGACCCCAATTCATGGTCAATAATAGCCCTATATAATATTATTGATATGGGAAAAGGTTCAAAAAAATTAGATCTTGTTAGAGAGGAATATGAGTGAATTACGAGATCGCTTCGGAGCCCTAGGCAGCGGCCTGGGATATTTGGCCTGAAAGGTCAATTTTTTTGTTTGGTTGAATTAGGACCCCAATTCATGTTCAATGTTAGCCCTATATAATATTATAGAGATGGGAAATGGTTCAAAAAAATTAGAGCTGATTAGAGTAAAATATGAGTGAATTACGAGATCGCTTCGGAGTCCTAGGCAGCTGCCTAGGAGATTTGTCCTGAAAGGTCAATTTTTTTGTTTGGTTGAATTAGGACCCCAATTCATGGTCAATAATAGCCCTATATAATATTATTGACATGGGAAAAGGTTCAAAAAAATTAGAGCTAGTTAGGGAGAAATATGAGTGAATTACGAGATCGCTACGGAGCCCTAGGCAGCTGCCAAGAGATTTGGCCTGAAAGGTCAATTTTTTTGTTAGGTTGAATTAGGACCCCAATTCATGGTCAATAATGGCCCTATACAATATTATTGAGATGGGAACAGGTTCAAAAAAATTAGAGCTTGTTCAAGACAAATATGAGTGAATTACGAAATCGCTTCGGAACCCTAGGCAGCTGCCTAGGAGATTTGGCCTGAAAAGTCAATATTTTTGTTTGGTTGAATTAGGACCCCAATTCATGGTCAATAATAGCCCTATATAATATTATTGAGATGGGAAAAGGTTCAAAAAAATTAGAGCTTGTTAAAGTGAAATATAAGTGAATTACGAGATCGCTTCGGAGTCCTAGGCAGCTGCCTAGGAGATTTGGCCTGAAAGGTCAATTTTTTTATTTGGTTGAATTAGGACCCCAATTCATGTTCAATGTTAGCCCTATATAATATTATAGAGATGGGAAATGGTTCAAAAAAATTAGAGCTGATTAGAGTAAAATATGAGTGAATTACGAGATCGCTTCGGAGTCCTAGGCAGCTGCCTAGGAGATTTGTCCTGAAAGGTCAATTTTTTTGTTTGGTTGAATTAGGACCCCAATTCATGGTCAATAATAGCCCTATATAATATTATTGAGATGAGAAAGGGTTCAAAAAAATTAGAGCTTGTTAGAGAGAAATATGAGAGAATTACGAGATCGCTTCGGAGCCCTAGGCAGCAGCCTAGGAGATTTGGCGTGAAAGGTCAATTTTTTTAATTGGTTGAATTAGGACCCCAATTCATGGTCAATAATAGCCCAATATAATTTTATTGAGATGGGAAAAGGTTCTAAAAAATTAGATCTTGTTAGGGAGAAATATGAGTGAATTACGAGATCGCTTCGGAGCCCTAGGCAGCCGCTAGGAGATTTGGCCTGAAAGGTCAATTTTTTTGTTTGGTTGAATTAGGACCCCAATTCATGGTCAATAATAGCCCTATATAATATTATTGAAATGGGAAAAGGTTCAAAAAAATTAGAGCTTGTTAGAGAGAAATATGAGTGAATTACGAAATCGCTTCGGAGCCCTAAGCAGCTGCCTAGGAGATTTGGCCTGAAAGGTCGATTTTTTTGTTTGGTTGAATTAGGACCCCAATTCATGGTCAATAATAGCCCTATATAATATTATTGATATGGGAAAAGGTTCAAAAAAATTAGATCTTGTTAAAGAGTAATATGAGTGAATTACGAGATCGCTTCGGAGCCCTAGGCAGCTGCCTAGGAGATTTGGCCTGAAAGGTCAATTTTTTTGTTTGGTTGAATTAGGACCCCAATTCATGGTCAATAATAGCCCAATATAATTTTATTGAGATGGGAAAAGGTTCAAAAATATTAGAGCTTGTTAGGGAGAAATATGAGTGAATTACGAGATCGATACGGAGCCCTAGGCAGCTGCCTAGGAGATTTGGCCTGAAAGGTCGATTTTTTTGTTTGGTTGAATTAGGACCCCAATTCATGGTCAATAATAGCCCTATATAATATTATTGATATGGGAAAAGGTTCAAAAAAATTAGATCTTGTTAGAGAGGAATATGAGTGAATTACGAGATCGCTTCGGAGTCCTAGGCAGCGGCCTGGGATATTTGGCCTGAAAGGTCAATTTTTTTGTTTGGTTGAATTAGGACCCTAATTCATGGTCAATAATAGCCCAATATAATTTTATTGAGATGGGAAAAGGTTCAAAAATATTAGAGCTTGTTAGGGAGAAATATGAGTGAATTACGAGATCGCTACGGAGCCCTAGGCAGCCGCCTAGGAGATTTGGCCTGAAAGGTCAATTTTTTTGTTTGGTTGAATTAGGACCCCAATTCATGGTCAATAATAGCCCTATATAATATTATTGATATGGGAAATGGTTCAAAAAAATTAGAGCTAATTAGAGTGAAATATGAGTAATTTACGAGATCGCTTCGGAGCCCTAGGCAGCTGCCTAGGAGATTTGGCCTGAAAGGTCAATTTTTTTGTTTGGTTGAATTAGGACCCCAATTCATGGTCAATAATAGCCCAATGTAATTTTATTGAGATGGGAAAAGGTTCAAAAAAATTAGAGCATGTTAGGGAGAAATATGAGTGAATTACGAGATCGCTTCGGAGCCCTAGGAAGCCGCCTAGGAGATTTGGCCTGAAAGGTCAATTTTTTTGTTTGGTTGAATTAGGACCCCAATTCATGTTCAATGTTAGCCCTATATAATATTATAGAGATGGGAAATGGTTCAAAAAAATTAGAGCTGATTAGAGTAAAATATGAGTGAATTACGAGATCGCTTCGGAGTCCTAGGCAGCTGCCTAGGAGATTTGGCCTGAAAGGTCAATTTTTTTGTTTGGTTGAATTAGGACCCCAATTCATGGTCAATAATGGCCCTATACAATATTATTGAGATGGGAACAGGTTCAAAAAAATTAGAGCTTGTTCAAGACAAATATGAGTGAATTACGAAATCGCTTCGGAACCCTAGGCAGCTGCCTAGGAGATTTGGCCTGAAAAGTCAATATTTTTGTTTGGTTGAATTAGGACCCCAATTCATGGTCAATAATAGCCCTATATAATATTATTTAGATGGGAAAAGGTTCAAAAAAATTAGAGCTTGTTAAAGTGAAATATAAGTGAATTACGAGATCGCTTCGGAGTCCTAGGCAGCTGCCTAAGAGATTTGGCCTGAAAGGTCAATTTTTTTATTTGGTTGAATTAGGACCCCAATTCATGTTCAATGTTAGCCCTATATAATATTATAGAGATGGGAAATGGTTCAAAAAAATTAGAGTTGATTAGAGTAAAATATGAGTGAATTACGAGATCGCTTCGGAGTCCTAGGCAGCTGCCTAGGAGATTTGTCCTGAAAGGTCAATTTTTTTGTTTGGTTGAATTAGGACCCCAATTCATGGTCAATAATAGCCCTATATAATATTATTGAGATGAGAAAGGGTTCAAAAAAATTAGAGCTTGTTAGAGAGAAATATGAGAGAATTACGAGATCGCTTCGGAGCCCTAGGCAGCAGCCTAGGAGATTTGGCGTGAAAGGTCAATTTTTTTAATTGGTTGAATTAGGACCCCAATTCATGGTCAATAATAGCCCAATATAATTTTATTGAGATGGGAAAAGGTTCAAAAAAATTAGAGCTTGTTAGGGAGAAATATGAGTGAATTACGAGATCGCTTCGGAGCCCTAGGCAGCCGCCTAGGAGATTTGGCCTGAAAGGTCAATTTTTTTGTTTGGTTGAATTAGGACCCCAATTCATGGTCAATAATAGCCCTATATAATATTATTGAAATGGGAAAAGGTTCAAAAAAATTAGAGCTTGTTAGAGAGAAATATGAGTGAATTACGAAATCGCTTCGGAGCCCTAAGCAGCTGCCTAGGAGATTTGGCCTGAAAGGTCGATTTTTTTGTTTGGTTGAATTAGGACCCCAATTCATGGTCAATAATAGCCCTATATAATATTATTGATATGGGAAAAGGTTAAAAAAAATTAGATCTTGTTAAAGAGGAATATGAGTGAATTACGAGATCGCTTCGGAGCCCTAGGCAGCTGCCTAGGAGATTTGGCCTGAAAGGTCAATTTTTTTGTTTGGTTGAATTAGGACCCCAATTCATGGTCAATAATAGCCCAATATAATTTTATTGAGATGGGAAAAGGTTCAAAAATATTAGAGCTTGTTAGGGAGAAATATGAGTGAATTACGAGATTGATACGGAGCCCTAGGCAGCTGCCTAGGAGATTTGGCCTGAAAGGTCAATTTTTTTGTTTGGTTTAATTAGGACCCCAATTCATGGTCAATAATAGCCCTATATAATATTATTGAGATGAGAAAAGGTTCAAAAAAATTAGAGCTTGTTAGAGAGAAATATGAGAGAATTACGAGATCGCTTCGGAGCCCTAGGCAGCAGCCTAGGAGATTTGGCGTGAAAGGTCAATTATTTTGTTTGGTTGAATTAGGACCCCAATTCATGGTCAATAATAGCCCAATATAATTTTATTGAGATGGGAAAAGGTTCAAAAAAATTAGAGCTTGTTAGGGAGAAATATGAGTGAATTACGAGATCGCTTTGGAGCCCTAGGCAGCCGCCTAGGAGATTTGGCCTGAAAGGTCAATTTTTTTGTTTGGTTGAATTAGGACCCCAATTCATGGTCAATAATAGCCCTATATAATATTATTGAAATGGGAAAAGGTTCAAAAAAATTAGAGCTTGTTAGAGAGAAATATGAGTGAATTACGAAATCGCTTCGGAGCCCTAAGCAGCTGCCTAGGAGATTTGGCCTGAAAGGTCAATTTTTTTGTTTGGTTGAATTAGGACCCCAATTCATGGTCAATAATAGCCCTATATAATATTATTGATATGGGAAAAGGTTCAAAAAAATTAGATCTTGTTAGAGAGGAATATGAGTGAATTACGAGATCGCTTCGGAGTCCTAGGCAGCGGCCTGGGAGATTTGGCCTGAAAGGTCAATTTTTTTGTTTGGTTGAATTAGGACCCCAATTCATGGTCAATAATAGCCCAATATAATTTTATTGAGATGGGAAAAGGTTCAAAAATATTAGAGCTTGTTAGGGAGAAATATGAGTGAATTACGAGATCGCTACGGAGCCCTAGGCTGCCGCCTAGGAGATTTGGCCTGAAAGGTCAATTTTTTTGTTTGGTTGAATTAGGACCCCAATTCATGGTCAATAATAGCCCAATATAATTTTATTGAGATGGGAAAAGGTTCAAAAATATTAGAGCTTGTTAGGGAGAAATATGAGTGAATTACGAGATCGCTACGGAGCCCTAGGCTGCCGCCTAGGAGATTTGGCCTGAAAGGTCAATTTTTTTGTTTGGTTGAATTAGGACCCCAATTCATGGTCAATAATAGCCCTATATAATATTATTGAGATGGGAAATGGTTCAAAAAAATTAGAGCTAATTAGAGTGAAATATGAGTAATTTACCAGATCGCTTCGGAGCCCTAGGCAGCTCTGCCTAGGAGATTTGGCTTGAAAGGTCAATTTTTTTGTTTGGTTGAATTAGGACCCCAATTCATGGTCAATAATAGCCCAATGTAATTTTATTGAGATGGGAAAAGGTTCAAAAAAATTAGAGCTTGTTAGGGAGAAATATGAGTGAATTACGAGATCGCTTCGGAGCCCTAGGAAGCCGCCTAGGAGATTTGGCCTGAAAGGTCAATTTTTTTGTTTGGTTGAATTAGGACCCCAATTCATGTTCAATGTTAGCCCTATATAATATTATAGAGATGGGAAATGGTTCAAAAAAATTAGAGCTGATTAGAGTAAAATATGAGTGAATTACGAGATCGCTTCGGAGTCCTAGGCAGCTGCCTAGGAGATTTGTCCTGAAAGGTCAATTTTTTTGTTTGGTTGAATTAGGACCCCAATTCATGGTCAATAATAGCCCTATATAATATTATTGAGATGAGAAAAGGTTCAAAAAAATTAGAGCTTGTTAGAGAGAAATATGAGAGAATTACGAGATCGCTTCGGAGCCCTAGGCAGCAGCCTAGGAGATTTGGCGTGAAAGGTCAATTTTTTTAATTGGTTGAATTAGGACCCCAATTCATGGTCAATAATAGCCCAATATAATTTTATTGAGATGGGAAAAGGTTCAAAAAAATTAGAGCTTGTTAGGGAGAAATATGAGTGAATTACGAGATCGCTTCGGAGCCCTAGGCAGCCGCCTAGGAGATTTGGCCTGAAAGGTCAATTTTTTTGTTTGGTTGAATTAGGACCCCAATTCATGGTCAATAATAGCCCTATATAATATTATTGAAATGGGAAAAGGTTCAAAAAAATTAGAGCTTGTTAGAGAGAAATATGAGTGAATTACGAAATCGCTTCGGAGCCCTAAGCAGCTGCCTAGGAGATTTGGCCTGAAAGGTCGATTTTTTTGTTTGGTTGAATTAGGACCCCAATTCATGGTCAATAATAGCCCTATATAATATTATTGATATGGGAAAAGGTTAAAAAAAATTAGATCTTGTTAAAGAGGAATATGAGTGAATTACGAGATCGCTTCGGAGCCCTAGGCAGCTGCCTAGGAGATTTGGCCTGAAAGGTCAATTTTTTTGTTTGGTTGAATTAGGACCCCAATTCATGGTCAATAATAGCCCAATATAATTTTATTGAGATGGGAAAAGGTTCAAAAATATTAGAGCTTGTTAGGGAGAAATATGAGTGAATTACGAGATTGATACGGAGCCCTAGGCAGCTGCCTAGGAGATTTGGCCTGAAAGGTCAATTTTTTTGTTTGGTTTAATTAGGACCCCAATTCATGGTCAATAATAGCCCTATATAATATTATTGAGATGAGAAAAGGTTCAAAAAAATTAGAGCTTGTTAGAGAGAAATATGAGAGAATTACGAGATCGCTTCGGAGCCCTAGGCAGCAGCCTAGGAGATTTGGCGTGAAAGGTCAATTATTTTGTTTGGTTGAATTAGGACCCCAATTCATGGTCAATAATAGCCCAATATAATTTTATTGAGATGGGAAAAGGTTCAAAAAAATTAGAGCTTGTTAGGGAGAAATATGAGTGAATTACGAGATCGCTTTGGAGCCCTAGGCAGCCGCCTAGGAGATTTGGCCTGAAAGGTCAATTTTTTTGTTTGGTTGAATTAGGACCCCAATTCATGGTCAATAATAGCCCTATATAATATTATTGAAATGGGAAAAGGTTCAAAAAAATTAGAGCTTGTTAGAGAGAAATATGAGTGAATTACGAAATCGCTTCGGAGCCCTAAGCAGCTGCCTAGGAGATTTGGCCTGAAAGGTCAATTTTTTTGTTTGGTTGAATTAGGACCCCAATTCATGGTCAATAATAGCCCTATATAATATTATTGATATGGGAAAAGGTTCAAAAAAATTAGATCTTGTTAGAGAGGAATATGAGTGAATTACGAGATCGCTTCGGAGTCCTAGGCAGCGGCCTGGGAGATTTGGCCTGAAAGGTCAATTTTTTTGTTTGGTTGAATTAGGACCCCAATTCATGGTCAATAATAGCCCAATATAATTTTATTGAGATGGGAAAAGGTTCAAAAATATTAGAGCTTGTTAGGGAGAAATATGAGTGAATTACGAGATCGCTACGGAGCCCTAGGCTGCCGCCTAGGAGATTTGGCCTGAAAGGTCAATTTTTTTGTTTGGTTGAATTAGGACCCCAATTCATGGTCAATAATAGCCCAATATAATTTTATTGAGATGGGAAAAGGTTCAAAAATATTAGAGCTTGTTAGGGAGAAATATGAGTGAATTACGAGATCGCTACGGAGCCCTAGGCTGCCGCCTAGGAGATTTGGCCTGAAAGGTCAATTTTTTTGTTTGGTTGAATTAGGACCCCAATTCATGGTCAATAATAGCCCTATATAATATTATTGAGATGGGAAATGGTTCAAAAAAATTAGAGCTAATTAGAGTGAAATATGAGTAATTTACCAGATCGCTTCGGAGCCCTAGGCAGCTCTGCCTAGGAGATTTGGCTTGAAAGGTCAATTTTTTTGTTTGGTTGAATTAGGACCCCAATTCATGGTCAATAATAGCCCAATGTAATTTTATTGAGATGGGAAAAGGTTCAAAAAAATTAGAGCTTGTTAGGGAGAAATATGAGTGAATTACGAGATCGCTTCGGAGCCCTAGGAAGCCGCCTAGGAGATTTGGCCTGAAAGGTCAATTTTTTTGTTTGGTTGAATTAGGACCCCAATTCATGTTCAATGTTAGCCCTATATAATATTATAGAGATGGGAAATGGTTCAAAAAAATTAGAGCTGATTAGAGTAAAATATGAGTGAATTACGAGATCGCTTCGGAGTCCTAGGCAGCTGCCTAGGAGATTTGTCCTGAAAGGTCAATTTTTTTGTTTGGTTGAATT
Organism: Humulus lupulus; assembly: GCF_963169125.1. Classification (NCBI taxonomy): domain Eukaryota; kingdom Viridiplantae; phylum Streptophyta; class Magnoliopsida; order Rosales; family Cannabaceae; genus Humulus; species Humulus lupulus. The sequence goes on along the minus strand of NC_084794.1, from coordinate 140,356 downwards.
AGGACCCCAATTCATGGTCAATAATAGCCCTATATAATATTATTGAGATGAGAAAAGGTTCAAAAAAATTAGAGCTTGTTAGAGAGAAATATGAGAGAATTACGAGATCGCTTCGGAGCCCTAGGCAGCAGCCTAGGAGATTTGGCGTGAAAGGTCAATTTTTTTAATTGGTTGAATTAGGACCCCAATTCATGGTCAATAATAGCCCAATATAATTTTATTGAGATGGGAAAAGGTTCAAAAAAATTAGAGCTTGTTAGGGAGAAATATGAGTGAATTACGAGATCGCTTCGGAGCCCTAGGCAGCCGCCTAGGAGATTTGGCCTGAAAGGTCAATTTTTTTGTTTGGTTGAATTAGGACCCCAATTCATGGTCAATAATAGCCCTATATAATATTATTGAAATGGGAAAAGGTTCAAAAAAATTAGAGCTTGTTAGAGAGAAATATGAGTGAATTACGAAATCGCTTCGGAGCCCTAAGCAGCTGCCTAGGAGATTTGGCCTGAAAGGTCGATTTTTTTGTTTGGTTGAATTAGGACCCCAATTCATGGTCAATAATAGCCCTATATAATATTATTGATATGGGAAAAGGTTAAAAAAAATTAGATCTTGTTAAAGAGGAATATGAGTGAATTACGAGATCGCTTCGGAGCCCTAGGCAGCTGCCTAGGAGATTTGGCCTGAAAGGTCAATTTTTTTGTTTGGTTGAATTAGGACCCCAATTCATGGTCAATAATAGCCCAATATAATTTTATTGAGATGGGAAAAGGTTCAAAAATATTAGAGCTTGTTAGGGAGAAATATGAGTGAATTACGAGATTGATACGGAGCCCTAGGCAGCTGCCTAGGAGATTTGGCCTGAAAGGTCGATTTTTTTGTTTGGTTGAATTAGGACCCCAATTCATGGTCAATAATAGCCCTATATAATATTATTGATATGGGAAAAGGTTCAAAAAAATTAGATCTTGTTAGAGAGGAATATGAGTGAATTACGAGATCGCTTCGGAGTCCTAGGCAGCGGCCTGGGATATTTGGCCTGAAAGGTCAATTTTTTTGTTTGGTTGAATTAGGACCCCAATTCATGGTCAATAATAGCCCAATATAATTTTATTGAGATGGGAAAAGGTTCAAAAATATTAGAGCTTGTTAGGGAGAAATATGAGTGAATTACGAGATCGCTTCGGAGCCCTAGGAAGCCGCCTAGGAGATTTGGCCTGAAAGGTCAATTTTTTTGTTTGGTTGAATTAGGACCCCAATTCATGTTCAATGTTAGCCCTATATAATATTATAGAGATGGGACATGGTTCAAAAAAATTAGAGCTGATTAGAGTAAAATATGAGTGAATTACGAGATCGCTTCGGAGTCCTAGGCAGCTGCCTAGGAGATTTGGCCTGAAAGGTCAATTTTTTTGTTTGGTTTAATTAGGACCCCAATTCATGGTCAATAATAGCCCTATATAATATTATTGATATGGGAAAAGGTTCAAAAAAATTAGATCTTGTTAGAGAGGAATATGAGTGAATTACGAGATCGCTTCGGAGTCCTAGGCAGCGGCCTGGGATATTTGGCCTGAAAGGTCAATTTTTTTGTTTGGTTGAATTAGGACCCCAATTCATGGTCAATAATAGCCCAATATAATTTTATTGAGATGGGAAAAGGTTCAAAAATATTAGAGCTTGTTAGGGAGAAATATGAGTGAATTACGAGATCGCTACGGAGCCCTAGGCAGCCGCCTAGGAGATTTGGCCTGAAAGGTCAATTTTTTTGTTTGGTTGAATTAGGACCCCAATTCATGGTCAATAATAGCCCTATATAATATTATTGAGATGGGAAATGGTTCAAAAAAATTAGAGCTAATTAGAGTGAAATATGAGTAATTTACGAGATCGCTTCGGAGCCCTAGGCAGCTGCCTAGGAGATTTGGCTTGAAAGGTCAATTTTTTTGTTTGGTTGAATTAGGACCCCAATTCATGGTCAATAATAGCCCAATGTAATTTTATTGAGATGGGAAAAGGTTCAAAAAAATTAGAGCTTGTTAGGGAGAAATATGAGTGAATTACGAGATCGCTTCGGAGCCCTAGGAAGCCGCCTAGGAGATTTGGCCTGAAAGGTCAATTTTTTTGTTTGGTTGAATTAGGACCCCAATTCATGTTCAATGTTAGCCCTATATAATATTATAGAGATGGGACATGGTTCAAAAAAATTAGAGCTGATTAGAGTAAAATATGAGTGAATTACGAGATCGCTTCGGAGTCCTAGGCAGCTGCCTAGGAGATTTGGCCTGAAAGGTCAATTTTTTTGTTTGGTTTAATTAGGACCCCAATTCATGGTCAATAATAGCCCTATATAATATTATTGAGATGAGAAAAGGTTCAAAAAAATTAGAGCTTGTTAGAGAGAAATATGAGAGAATTACGAGATCGCTTCGGAGCCCTAGGCAGCAGCCTAGGAGATTTGGCGTGAAAGGTCAATTATTTTGTTTGGTTGAATTAGGACCCCAATTCATGGTCAATAATAGCCCAATATAATTTTATTGAGATGGGAAAAGGTTCAAAAAAATTAGAGCTTGTTAGGGAGAAATATGAGTGAATTACGAGATCGCTTTGGAGCCCTAGGCAGCCGCCTAGGAGATTTGGCCTGAAAGGTCAATTTTTTTGTTTGGTTGAATTAGGACCCCAATTCATGGTCAATAATAGCCCTATATAATATTATTGAAATGGGAAAAGGTTCAAAAAAATTAGAGCTTGTTAGAGAGAAATATGAGTGAATTACGAAATCGCTTCGGAGCCCTAAGCAGCTGCCTAGGAGATTTGGCCTGAAAGGTCGATTTTTTTGTTTGGTTGAATTAGGACCCCAATTCATGGTCAATAATAGCCCAATGTAATTTTATTGAGATGGGAAAAGGTTCAAAAAAATTAGAGCTTGTTAGGGAGAAATATGAGTGAATTACGAGATCGCTTCGGAGCCCTAGGAAGCCGCCTAGGAGATTTGGCCTGAAAGGTCAATTTTTTTGTTTGGTTGAATTAGGACCCCAATTCATGTTCTATGTTAGCCCTATATAATATTATAGAGATGGGACATGGTTCAAAAAAATTAGAGCTGATTAGAGTAAAATATGAGTGAATTACGAGATCGCTTCGGAGTCCTAGGCAGCTGCCTAGGAGATTTGGCCTGAAAGGTCAATTTTTTTGTTTGGTTTAATTAGGACCCCAATTCATGGTCAATAATAGCCCTATATAATATTATTGAGATGAGAAAAGGTTCAAAAAAATTAGAGCTTGTTAGAGAGAAATATGAGAGAATTACGAGATCGCTTCGGAGCCCTAGGCAGCAGCCTAGGAGATTTGGCGTGAAAGGTCAATTATTTTGTTTGGTTGAATTAGGACCCCAATTCATGGTCAATAATAGCCCAATATAATTTTATTGAGATGGGAAAAGGTTCAAAAAAATTAGAGCTTGTTAGGGAGAAATATGAGTGAATTACGAGATCGCTTTGGAGCCCTAGGCAGCCGCCTAGGAGATTTGGCCTGAAAGGTCAATTTTTTTGTTTGGTTGAATTAGGACCCCAATTCCTGGTCAATAATAGCCCTATATAATATTATTGAAATGGGAAAAGGTTCAAAAAAATTAGAGCTTGTTAGAGAGAAATATGAGTGAATTACGAAATCGCTTCGGAGCCCTAAGCAGCTGCCTAGGAGATTTGGCCTGAAAGGTCGATTTTTTTGTTTGGTTGAATTAGGACCCCAATTCATGGTCAATAATAGCCCTATATAATATTATTGATATGGGAAAAGGTTCAAAAAAATTAGATCTTGTTAGAGAGGAATATGAGTGAATTACGAGATCGCTTCGGAGTCCTAGGCAGCGGCCTGGGAGATTTGGCCTGAAAGGTCAATTTTTTTGTTTGGTTGAATTAGGACCCCAATTCATGGTCAATAATAGCCCAATATAATTTTATTGAGATGGGAAAAGGTTCAAAAATATTAGAGCTTGTTAGGGAGAAATATGAGTGAATTACGAGATCGCTACGGAGCCCTAGGCTGCCGCCTAGGAGATTTGGCCTGAAAGGTCAATTTTTTTGTTTGGTTGAATTAGGACCCCAATTCATGGTCAATAATAGCCCAATATAATTTTATTGAGATGGGAAAAGGTTCAAAAATATTAGAGCTTGTTAGGGAGAAATATGAGTGAATTACGAGATCGCTACGGAGCCCTAGGCTGCCGCCTAGGAGATTTGGCCTGAAAGGTCAATTTTTTTGTTTGGTTGAATTAGGACCCCAATTCATGGTCAATAATAGCCCTATATAATATTATTGAGATGGGAAATGGTTCAAAAAAATTAGAGCTAATTAGAGTGAAATATGAGTAATTTACCAGATCGCTTCGGAGCCCTAGGCAGCTCTGCCTAGGAGATTTGGCTTGAAAGGTCAATTTTTTTGTTTGGTTGAATTAGGACCCCAATTCATGGTCAATAATAGCCCAATGTAATTTTATTGAGATGGGAAAAGGTTCAAAAAAATTAGAGCTTGTTAGGGAGAAATATGAGTGAATTACGAGATCGCTTCGGAGCCCTAGGAAGCCGCCTAGGAGATTTGGCCTGAAAGGTCAATTTTTTTGTTTGGTTGAATTAGGACCCCAATTCATGTTCAATGTTAGCCCTATATAATATTATAGAGATGGGACATGGTTCAAAAAAATTAGAGCTGATTAGAGTAAAATATGAGTGAATTACGAGATCGCTTCGGAGTCCTAGGCAGCTGCCTAGGAGATTTGGCCTGAAAGGTCAATTTTTTTGTTTGGTTTAATTAGGACCCCAATTCATGGTCAATAATAGCCCTATATAATATTATTGAGATGAGAAAAGGTTCAAAAAAATTAGAGCTTGTTAGAGAGAAATATGAGAGAATTACGAGATCGCTTCGGAGCCCTAGGCAGCAGCCTAGGAGATTTGGCGTGAAAGGTCAATTATTTTGTTTGGTTGAATTAGGACCCCAATTCATGGTCAATAATAGCCCAATATAATTTTATTGAGATGGGAAAAGGTTCAAAAAAATTAGAGCTTGTTAGGGAGAAATATGAGTGAATTACGAGATCGCTTTGGAGCCCTAGGCAGCCGCCTAGGAGATTTGGCCTGAAAGGTCAATTTTTTTGTTTGGTTGAATTAGGACCCCAATTCATGGTCAATAATAGCCCTATATAATATTATTGAAATGGGAAAAGGTTCAAAAAAATTAGAGCTTGTTAGAGAGAAATATGAGTGAATTACGAAATCGCTTCGGAGCCCTAAGCAGCTGCCTAGGAGATTTGGCCTGAAAGGTCGATTTTTTTGTTTGGTTGAATTAGGACCCCAATTCATGGTCAATAATAGCCCAATGTAATTTTATTGAGATGGGAAAAGGTTCAAAAAAATTAGAGCTTGTTAGGGAGAAATATGAGTGAATTACGAGATCGCTTCGGAGCCCTAGGAAGCCGCCTAGGAGATTTGGCCTGAAAGGTCAATTTTTTTGTTTGGTTGAATTAGGACCCCAATTCATGTTCAATGTTAGCCCTATATAATATTATAGAGATGGGACATGGTTCAAAAAAATTAGAGCTGATTAGAGTAAAATATGAGTGAATTACGAGATCGCTTCGGAGTCCTAGGCAGCTGCCTAGGAGATTTGGCCTGAAAGGTCAATTTTTTTGTTTGGTTTAATTAGGACCCCAATTCATGGTCAATAATAGCCCTATATAATATTATTGAGATGAGAAAAGGTTCAAAAAAATTAGAGCTTGTTAGAGAGAAATATGAGAGAATTACGAGATCGCTTCGGAGCCCTAGGCAGCAGCCTAGGAGATTTGGCGTGAAAGGTCAATTATTTTGTTTGGTTGAATTAGGACCCCAATTCATGGTCAATAATAGCCCAATATAATTTTATTGAGATGGGAAAAGGTTCAAAAAAATTAGAGCTTGTTAGGGAGAAATATGAGTGAATTACGAGATCGCTTTGGAGCCCTAGGCAGCCGCCTAGGAGATTTGGCCTGAAAGGTCAATTTTTTTGTTTGGTTGAATTAGGACCCCAATTCCTGGTCTATAATAGCCCTATATAATATTATTGAAATGGGAAAAGGTTCAAAAAAATTAGAGCTTGTTAGAGAGAAATATGAGTGAATTACGAAATCGCTTCGGAGCCCTAAGCAGCTGCCTAGGAGATTTGGCCTGAAAGGTCGATTTTTTTGTTTGGTTGAATTAGGACCCCAATTCATGGTCAATAATAGCCCTATATAATATTATTGATATGGGAAAAGGTTCAAAAAAATTAGATCTTGTTAGAGAGGAATATGAGTGAATTACGAGATCGCTTCGGAGTCCTCGGCAGCGGCCTGGGAGATTTGGCCTGAAAGGTCAATTTTTTTGTTTGGTTGAATTAGGACCCCAATTCATGGTCAATAATAGCCCAATATAATTTTATTGAGATGGGAAAAGGTTCAAAAATATTAGAGCTTGTTAGGGAGAAATATGAGTGAATTACGAGATCGCTACGGAGCCCTAGGCTGCCGCCTAGGAGATTTGGCCTGAAAGGTCAATTTTTTTGTTTGGTTGAATTAGGACCCCAATTCATGGTCAATAATAGCCCAATATAATTTTATTGAGATGGGAAAAGGTTCAAAAATATTAGAGCTTGTTAGGGAGAAATATGAGTGAATTACGAGATCGCTACGGAGCCCTAGGCTGCCGCCTAGGAGATTTGGCCTGAAAGGTCAATTTTTTTGTTTGGTTGAATTAGGACCCCAATTCATGGTCAATAATAGCCCTATATAATATTATTGAGATGGGAAATGGTTCAAAAAAATTAGAGCTAATTAGAGTGAAATATGAGTAATTTACCAGATCGCTTCGGAGCCCTAGGCAGCTCTGCCTAGGAGATTTGGCTTGAAAGGTCAATTTTTTTGTTTGGTTGAATTAGGACCCCAATTCATGGTCAATAATAGCCCAATGTAATTTTATTGAGATGGGAAAAGGTTCAAAAAAATTAGAGCTTGTTAGGGAGAAATATGAGTGAATTACGAGATCGCTTCGGAGCCCTAGGAAGCCGCCTAGGAGATTTGGCCTGAAAGGTCAATTTTTTTGTTTGGTTGAATTAGGACCCCAATTCATGTTCAATGTTAGCCCTATATAATATTATAGAGATGGGAAATGGTTCAAAAAAATTAGAGCTGATTAGAGTAAAATATGAGTGAATTACGAGATCGCTTCGGAGTCCTAGGCAGCTGCCTAGGAGATTTGTCCTGAAAGGTCAATTTTTTTGTTTGGTTGAATTAGGACCCCAATTCATGGTCAATAATAGCCCTATATAATATTATTGAGATGAGAAAAGGTTCAAAAAAATTAGAGCTTGTTAGAGAGAAATATGAGAGAATTACGAGATCGCTTCGGAGCCCTAGGCAGCAGCCTAGGAGATTTGGCGTGAAAGGTCAATTTTTTTAATTGGTTGAATTAGGACCCCAATTCATGGTCAATAATAGCCCAATATAATTTTATTGAGATGGGAAAAGGTTCAAAAAAATTAGAGCTTGTTAGGGAGAAATATGAGTGAATTACGAGATCGCTTCGGAGCCCTAGGCAGCCGCCTAGGAGATTTGGCCTGAAAGGTCGATTTTTTTGTTTGGTTGAATTAGGACCCCAATTCATGGTCAATAATAGCCCTATATATTATTATTGATATGGGAAAAGGTTCAAAAAAATTAGATCTTGTTAGAGAGGAAAATGAGTGAATTACGAGATCGCTTCGGAGCCCTAGGCAGCGGCCTGGGAGATTTGGCCTGAAAGGTCAATTTTTTTGTTTGGTTGAATTAGGACCCCAATTCATGGTCAATAATAGCCCAATATAATTTTATTGAGATGGGAAAAGGTTCAAAAATATTAGAGCTTGTTAGGGAGAAATATGAGTGAATTACGAGATCGATACGGAGCCCTAGGCAGCCGCCTAGGAGATTTGGCCTGAAAGGTCAATTTTTTTGTTTGGTTGAATTAGGACCCCAATTCATGGTCAATAATAGCCCTATATAATATTATTGAGATGGGAAAAGGTTCAAAAAAATTAGAGCTTGTTAGAGAGAAATATGAGTGAATTACGAAATCGCTTCGGAACCCTAGGCAGCTGCCTAGGAGATTTTGCCTGAAAAGTCTATTTTTTTGTTTGGTTGAATTAGGACCCCAATTCATGGTCAATAATAGCCCTATAAAATATTATTGAGATTGGAAAAGGTTCAAAAATATTAGAGCTTGTTAAAGAGAAATATGAGTGAATTACGAAATCGCTTCGGAGCCCTAGGCTGCTTCCTAGGAGATGTGGGCTGAAAGGTCAATTTTTTTTTGTTGGTTGAATTAGGACCCCAATTCAAGGTCAATGATAGCCCTATATAATATTATTGAGATGGGAAAAGGTTCAAAAAAATTAGAGCTTGTTAGGGAGAAATATGAGTGAATTACGAGATCGCTTCGGAGCCCTAGGCAGCCGCCTAGGAGATTTGGCCTGAAAGGTCAATTTTTTTGTTTGGTTGAATTAGGACCCCAATTCATGGTCAATAATAGCCCTATATAATATTATTGAAATGGGAAAAGGTTCAAAAAAATTAGAGCTTGTTAGAGAGAAATATGAGTGAATTACGAAATCGCTTCGGAGCCCTAAGCAGCTGCCTAGGAGATTTGGCCTAAAAGGTCGATTTTTTTGTTTGGTTGAATTAGGACCCCAATTCATGGTCAATAATAGCCCTATATAATATTATTGATATGGGAAAAGGTTAAAAAAAATTAGATCTTGTTAAAGAGGAATATGAGTGAATTACGAGATCGCTTCGGAGCCCTAGGCAGCTGCCTAGGAGATTTGGCCTGAAAGGTCAATTTTTTTGTTTGGTTGAATTAGGACCCCAATTCATGGTCAATAATAGCCCAATATAATTTTATTGAGATGGGAAAAGGTTCAAAAATATTAGAGCTTGTTAGGGAGAAATATGAGTGAATTACGAGATTGATACGGAGCCCTAGGCTGCTGCCTAGGAGATTTGGCCTGAAAGGTCGATTTTTTTGTTTGGTTGAATTAGGACCCCAATTCATGGTCAATAATAGCCCTATATAATATTATTGATATGGGAAAAGGTTCAAAAAAATTAGATCTTGTTAGAGAGGAATATGAGTGAATTACGAGATCGCTTCGGAGTCCTAGGCAGCGGCCTGGGATATTTGGCCTGAAAGGTCAATTTTTTTGTTTGGTTGAATTAGGACCCCAATTCATGGTCAATAATAGCCCAATATAATTTTATTGAGATGGGAAAAGGTTCAAAAATATTAGAGCTTGTTAGGGAGAAATATGAGTGAATTACGAGATCGCTACGGAGCCCTAGGCAGCCGCCTAGGAGATTTGGCCTGAAAGGTCAATTTTTTTGTTTGGTTGAATTAGGACCCCAATTCATGGTCAATAATAGCCCTATATAATATTATTGAGATGGGAAATGGTTCAAAAAAATTAGAGCTAATTAGAGTGAAATATGAGTGATTTACGAGATCGCTTCGGAGCCCTAGGCAGCAGCCTAGGAGATTTGGCCTGAAAGGTCAATTTTTTTGTTTGGTTGAATTAGGACCCCAATTCATGGTCAATAATAGCCCTATATAATATTATTGAGATGGGAAAAGGTTCAAAAAAATTAGAGCTTGTTAAAGAGAAATATGAGTGAATTACGAAATCGCTTCGGAGACTTAGGCAGCTGCCTAGGACATTTGGCCTGAAAGGTCCATTTTTTTGTTTGGTTGAATTAGGACCCCAATTCATGGTCAATGTTAGCCCTATATAATATTATTGAGATGGGAAATGGTTCAAAAAAATTAGAGCTAATTAGAGTGAAATATGAGTGAATTACGAGATCGCTTCGGAGTCCTAGGCAGATGCCTAGGAGATTTGGCCTGAAAGGTCAATTTTTTTGTTTGGTTGAATTAGGACCCCAATTCATGGTCAATAATAGCCCTATATAATATTATTGAGATGGGAAAAGGTTCAAAAAAATTAGAGCTTGTTAGAGTGAAATATGAGTGAATTACGAGATCGCTTCGGAGCCCTAGGCAGCTGCCTAGGAGATTTGGCGTGAAAGGTCAATTTTTTTGTTTGGTTGAATTAGGACCCCAATTCATGGTCAATAATAGCCCTATATAATTTTATTGAGATGGGAAAAGGTTAAACAAAATTAGAGCTTGTTAGAGAGAAATATGAGTGAATTATGAGATCGCTTCGGAGCCCTAGGCAGCAGCCTAGGAGATTTGGCGTGAAAGGTCAATTTTTTTGTTTGGTTGAATTAGGACCCCAATTCATGGTCAATAATAGCCGTATATAATTTTATTGAGATGGGAAAAGGTTCAAAAAATTAGAGCTTGTTAGGGAGAAATATGAGTGAATTACGAGATCGCTTCGGAGCCCTAGGCAGCCTCCTAGGTGATTTGGCCTGAAAGGTCAATTTTTTTGTTTGGTTGAATTAGGACCCCAATTCATGGTCAATAATAGCCCTATATAATATTATTGAAATGGGAAAAGGTTCAAAAAAATTAGAGCTTGTTAGAGAGAAATATGAGAGAATTACGAGATCGCTTCGGAGCCCTAGGCAGCAGCCTAGGAGATTTGGCGTGAAAGGTCAATTATTTTGTTTGGTTGAATTAGGACCCCAAGTCATGGTCAATAATAGCCCTATATAATATTATTGAGATGAGAAAAGGTTCAAAAAAATTAGAGCATGTTAGAGAGAAATATGAGAGAATTACGAGATCGCTTCGGAGCCCTAGGCAGCAGCCTAGGAGATTTGGCGTGAAAGGTCAATTATTTTGTTTGGTTGAATTAGGACCCCAATTCATGGTCAATAATAGCCCAATATAATTTTATTGAGATGGGAAAAGGTTCAAAAAAATTAGAGCTTGTTAGGGAGAAATATGAGTGAATTACGAGATCGCTTCGGAGCCCTAGGCAGCCGCCTAGGAGATTTGGCCTGAAAGGTCAATTTTTTTGTTTGGTTGAATTAGGACCCCAATTCATGGTCAATAATAGCCCTATATAATATTATTGAAATGGGAAAAGGTTCAAAAAAATTAGAGCTTGTTAGAGAGAAATATGAGTGAATTACGAAATCGCTTCGGAGCCCTAAGCAGCTGCCTAGGAGATTTGGCCTGAAAGGTCGATTTTTTTGTTTGGTTGAATTAGGACCCCAATTCATGGTCAATAATAGCCCTATATATTATTATTGATATGGGAAAAGGTTCAAAAAAATTAGATCTTGTTAGAGAGGAAAATGAGTGAATTACGAGATCGCTTCGGAGTCCTAGGCAGCGGCCTGGGAGATTTGGCCTGAAAGGTCAATTTTTTTGTTTGGTTGAATTAGGACCCCAATTCATGGTCAATAATAGCCCAATATAATTTTATTGAGATGGGAAAAGGTTCAAAAATATTAGAGCTTGTTAGGGAGAAATATGAGTGAATTACGAGATCGCTTCGGAGCCCTAGGCAGCCGCCTAGGAGATTTGGCCTGAAAGGTCAATTTTTTTGTTTGGTTGAATTAGGACCCCAATTCATGGTCAATAATAGCCCTATATAATATTATTGAAATGGGAAAAGGTTCAAAAAAATTAGAGCTTGTTAGAGAGAAATATGAGTGAATTACGAAATCGCTTCGGAGCCCTAAGCAGCTGCCTAGGAGATTTGGCCTGAAAGGTCGATTTTTTTGTTTGGTTGAATTAGGACCCCAATTCATGGTCAATAATAGCCCTATATATTATTATTGATATGGGAAAAGGTTCAAAAAAATTAGATCTTGTTAGAGAGGAAAATGAGTGAATTACGAGATCGCTTCGGAGTCCTAGGCAGCGGCCTGGGAGATTTGGCCTGAAAGGTCAATTTTTTTGTTTGGTTGAATTAGGACCCCAATTCATGGTCAATAATAGCCCAATATAATTTTATTGAGATGGGAAAAGGTTCAAAAATATTAGAGCTTGTTAGGGAGAAATATGAGTGAATTACGAGATCGCTACGGAGCCCTAGGTTGCCGCCTAGGAGATTTGGCCTGAAAGGTCAATTTTTTTGTTTGGCTGAATTCGGACCCCAATTCATGGTCAATAATAGCCCTATATAATATTATTGAGATGGGAAATGGTTCAAAAAAATTAGAGCTAATTAGAGTGAAATATGAGTAATTTACCAGATCGCTTCGGAGCCCTAGGCAGCTCTGCCTAGGAGATTTGGCTTGATAGGTCAATTTTTTTGTTTGGTTGAATTAGGACCCCAATTCATGGTCAATAATAGCCCAATGTAATTTTATTGAGATGGGAAAAGGTTCAAAAAAATTAGAGCTTGTTAGGGAGAAATATGAGTGAATTACGAGATCGCTTCGGAGCCCTAGGAAGCCGCCTAGGAGATTTGGCCTGAAAGGTCAATTTTTTTGTTTGGTTGAATTAGGACCCCAATTCATGTTCAATGTTAGCCCTATATAATATTATAGAGATGGGAAATGGTTCAAAAAAATTAGAGCTGATTAGAGTAAAATATGAGTGAATTACGAGATCGCTTCGGAGTCCTAGGCAACTGCCTAGGAGATTTGTCCTGAAAGGTCAATTTTTTTGTTTGGTTGAATTAGGACCCCAATTCATGGTCAATAATAGCCCTATATAATATTATTGAGATGAGAAAAGGTTCAAAAAAATTAGAGCTTGTTAGAGAGAAATATGAGAGAATTACGAGATCGCTTCGGAGCCCTAGGCAGCAGCCTAGGAGATTTGGCGTGAAAGGTCAATTTTTTTAATTGGTTGAATTAGGACCCCAATTCATGGTCAATAATAGCCCAATATAATTTTATTGAGATGGGAAAAGGTTCAAAAAAATTAGAGCTTGTTAGGGAGAAATATGAGTGAATTACGAGATCGCTTCGGAGCCCTAGGCAGCCGCCTAGGAGATTTGGCCTGAAAGGTCAATATTTTTGTTTGGTTGAATTAGGACCCCAATTCATGGTCAATAATAGCCCTATATAATTTTATTGAGATGGGAAAAGGTTAAACAAAATTAGAGCTTGTTAGAGAGAAATATGAGTGAATTATGAGATCGCTTCGGAGCCCTAGGCAGCAGCCTAGGAGATTTGGCGTGAAAGGTCAATTTTTTTGTTTGGTTGAATTAGGACCCCAATTCATGGTCAATAATAGCCGTATATAATTTTATTGAGATGGGAAAAGGTTCAAAAAATTAGAGCTTGTTAGGGAGAAATATGAGTGAATTACGAGATCGCTTCGGAGCCCTAGGCAGCCTCCTAGGTGATTTGGCCTGAAAGGTCAATTTTTTTGTTTGGTTGAATTAGGACCCCAATTCATGGTCAATAATAGCCCTATATAATATTATTGAAATGGGAAAAGGTTCAAAAAAATTAGAGCTTGTTAGAGAGAAATATGAGAGAATTACGAGATCGCTTCGGAGCCCTAGGCAGCAGCCTAGGAGATTTGGCGTGAAAGGTCAATTATTTTGTTTGGTTGAATTAGGACCCCAAGTCATGGTCAATAATAGCCCTATATAATATTATTGAGATGAGAAAAGGTTCAAAAAAATTAGAGCTTGTTAGAGAGAAATATGAGAGAATTACGAGATCGCTTCGGAGCCCTAGGCAGCAGCCTAGGAGATTTGGCGTGAAAGGTCAATTATTTTGTTTGGTTGAATTAGGACCCCAATTCATGGTCAATAATAGCCCAATATAATTTTATTGAGATGGGAAAAGGTTCAAAAAAATTAGAGCTTGTTAGGGAGAAATATGAGTGAATTACGAGATCGCTTCGGAGCCCTAGGCAGCCGCCTAGGAGATTTGGCCTGAAAGGTCAATTTTTTTGTTTGGTTGAATTAGGACCCCAATTCATGGTCAATAATAGCCCTATATAATATTATTGAAATGGGAAAAGGTTCAAAAAAATTAGAGCTTGTTAGAGAGAAATATGAGTGAATTACGAAATCGCTTCGGAGCCCTAAGCAGCTGCCTAGGAGATTTGGCCTGAAAGGTCGATTTTTTTGTTTGGTTGAATTAGGACCCCAATTCATGGTCAATAATAGCCCTATATATTATTATTGATATGGGAAAAGGTTCAAAAAAATTAGATCTTGTTAGAGAGGAAAATGAGTGAATTACGAGATCGCTTCGGAGTCCTAGGCAGCGGCCTGGGAGATTTGGCCTGAAAGGTCAATTTTTTTGTTTGGTTGAATTAGGACCCCAATTCATGGTCAATAATAGCCCAATATAATTTTATTGAGATGGGAAAAGGTTCAAAAATATTAGAGCTTGTTAGGGAGAAATATGAGTGAATTACGAGATCGCTACGGAGCCCTAGGTTGCCGCCTAGGAGATTTGGCCTGAAAGGTCAATTTTTTTGTTTGGCTGAATTAGGACCCCAATTCATGGTCAATAATAGCCCTATATAATATTATTGAGATGGGAAATGGTTCAAAAAAATTAGAGCTAATTAGAGTGAAATATGAGTAATTTACCAGATCGCTTCGGAGCCCTAGGCAGCTCTGCCTAGGAGATTTGGCTTGAAAGGTCAATTTTTTTGTTTGGTTGAATTAGGACCCCAATTCATGGTCAATAATAGCCCAATGTAATTTTATTGAGATGGGAAAAGGTTCAAAAAAATTAGAGCTTGTTAGGGAGAAATATGAGTGAATTACGAGATCGCTTCGGAGCCCTAGGAAGCCGCCTAGGAGATTTGGCCTGAAAGGTCAATTTTTTTGTTTGGTTGAATTAGGACCCCAATTCATGTTCAATGTTAGCCCTATATAATATTATAGAGATGGGAAATGGTTCAAAAAAATTAGAGCTGATTAGAGTAAAATATGAGTGAATTACGAGATCGCTTCGGAGTCCTAGGCAACTGCCTAGGAGATTTGTCCTGAAAGGTCAATTTTTTTGTTTGGTTGAATTAGGACCCCAATTCATGGTCAATAATAGCCCTATATAATATTATTGAGATGAGAAAAGGTTCAAAAAAATTAGAGCTTGTTAGAGAGAAATATGAGAGAATTACGAGATCGCTTCGGAGCCCTAGGCAGCAGCCTAGGAGATTTGGCGTGAAAGGTCAATTTTTTTAATTGGTTGAATTAGGACCCCAATTCATGGTCAATAATAGCCCAATATAATTTTATTGAGATGGGAAAAGGTTCAAAAAAATTAGAGCTTGTTAGGGAGAAATATGAGTGAATTACGAGATCGCTTCGGAGCCCTAGGCAGCCGCCTAGGAGATTTGGCCTGAAAGGTCAATATTTTTGTTTGGTTGAATTAGGACCCCAATTCATGGTCAATAATAGCCCTATATAATATTATTGAAATGGGAAAAGGTTCAAAAAAATTAGAGCTTGTTAGAGAGAAATATGAGTGAATTACGAAATCGCTTCGGAGCCCTAAGCAGCTGCCTAGGAGATTTGGCCTGAAAGGTCGATTTTTTTGTTTGGTTGAATTAGGACCCCAATTCATGGTCAATAATAGCCCTATATAATATTATTGATATGGGAAAAGGTTCAAAAAAATTAGATCTTGTTAGAGAGGAATATGAGTGAATTACGAGATCGCTTCGGAGCCCTAGGCAGCTGCCTAGGAGATTTGGCCTGAAAGGTCAATTTTTTTGTTTGGTTGAATTAGGACCCCAATTCATGGTCAATAATAGCCCAATATAATTTTATTGAGATGGGAAAAGGTTCAAAAATATTAGAGCTTGTTAGGGAGAAATATGAGTGAATTACGAGATCGATAAGGAGCCCTAGGCAGCCGCCTAGGAGATTTGGCCTGAAAGGTCAATTTTTTTGTTTGGTTGAATTAGGACCCCAATTCATGGTCAATAATAGCCCTATATAATATTATTGAGATGGGAAAAGGTTCAAAAAAATTAGAGCTTGTTAGAGAGAAATATGAGTGAATTACGAAATCTCTTCGGAACCCTAGGCAGCTGCCTAGGAGATTTTGCCTGAAAAGTCTATTTTTTTGTTTGGTTGAATTAGGACCCCAATTCATGGTCAATAATAGCCCTATAAAATATTATTGAAATTGGAAAAGGTTCAAAAATATTAGAGCTTGTTAAAGAGAAATATGAGTGAATTACGAAATCGCTTCGGAGCCCTAGGCTGCTTCCTAGGAGATGTGGGCTGAAAGGTCAATTTTTTTTTGTTGGTTGAATTAGGACCCCAATTCATGGTCAATGATAGCCCTATATAATATTATTGAGATGGGAAATGGATCAAAAAAATTAGAGCTAATTAGAGTGAAATATGAGAGATTTACGAGATCGCTTCGGAGCCCTAGGCAGCAGCCTAGGAGATTTGGCCTGAAAGGTCAATTTTTTTGTTTGGTTGAATTAGGACCCCAATTCATGGTCAATAATAGCCCTATATAATATTATTGACATGGGAAAAGGTTCAAAAAAATTAGAGCTTGTTAAAGAGAAATATGAGTGAATTACGAAATCGCTTAGGAGCCTTAGGCAGCTGCCTAGGACATTTGGCCTGAAAGGTCAATTTTTTTGTTTGGTTGAATTAGGACCCCAATTCATGGTCAATGTTAGCCCTATATAATATTATTGAGATGGGAAATGGTTCAAAAAAATTAGAGCTAATTAGAGTGAAATATGAGTGAATTACGAGATCGCTTCGGAGTCCTAGGCAGCTGCCTAGGAGATTTGGCCTGAAAGGTCAATTTTTTTGTTTGGTTGAATTAGGACCCCAATTCATGGTCAATAATAGCCCTATATAATATTATTGAGATGGGAAAAGGTTCAAAAAAATTAGAGCTTGTTAGAGTGAAATATGAGTGAATTACGAGATCGCTTCGGAGCCTTAGGCAGCAGCCTAGGAGATTTGGCGTGAAAGGTCAATTTTTTTGTTTGGTTGAATTAGGACCCCAATTCATGGTCAATAATAGCCCTATATAATTTTATTGAGATGGGAAAAGGTTCAAAAAAATTAGAGCTTGTTAGGGAGAAATATGAGTGAATTACGAGATCGCTTCGGAGCCCTAGGCATCCGCCTAGGTGATTTGGCCTGAAAGGTCAATTTTTTTGTTTGGTTGAATTAGGACCCCAAATCATGGTCAATAATAGCCCTATATAATATTATTGAAATGGGAAAAGGTTCAAAAAAATTAGAGCTTGTTAGAGAGAAATATGAGTGAATTACGAAATCGCTTCGGAGCCCTAAGCAGCTGCCTAGGAGATTTGGCCTGAAAGGTCGATTTTTTTGTTTGGTTGAATTAGGACCCCAATTCATGGTAAATAATAGCCCTATATAATATTATTGATATGGGAAAAGGTTCAAAAAAATTAGATCTTGTTAGAGAGGAATATGAGTGAATTACGAGATCGCTTCGGAGTCCTAGGCAGCTGCCTAGGAGATTTGGCCTGAAAGGTCAATTTTTTTGTTTGGTTGAATTAGGACCCCAATTCATGGTCAATAATAGCCCAATATAATTTTATTGAGATGGGAAAAGGTTCAAAAATATTAGAGCTTGTTAGGGAGAAATATGAGTGAATTACGAGATCGCTACGGAGCCCTAGGCTGCCTAGGAGATTTGGCCTGAAAGGTCAATTTTTTTGTTTGGTTAAATTAGGACCCCAATTCATGGTCAATAATAGCCCTATATAATATTATTGAGATGGGAAATGGTTCAAAAAAATTAGAGCTAATTAGAGTGAAATATGAGTGATTTACGAGATCGCTTCGGAGCCCTAGGCAGCTGCCTAGGAGATTTCGCCTGAAAGGTCAATTTTTTTGTTTGGTTGAATTAGGACCCCAATTCATGGTCAATAATTGCCCAATATAATTTTATTGAGATCGGAAAAGGTTAAAAAAAATTAGAGCTTGTTAAAGAGAAATATGAGTGAAAATACGGAATCGCTTCGGAGCCCTAGGCAGCTGCCTAAGAGATTTGGCCTGAAAGGTCAATTTTTTTGTTTGGTTGAATTAGGACCCCAATTCATGGTCAATAATAGCCCAATATAATTTTATTGAGATGGGAAAAGGTTCAAAAAATTAGAGCTTGTTAGGGAGAAATATGAGTGAATTACGAGATCGCTTCGGAGCCCTAGGCAGCCGCCTAGGAGATTTGGCCTGAAAGGTCAATTTTTTTGTTTGGTTGTATTAGGACCCCAATTCATGGTCAATAATAGCCCTATATAATATTATTGAGATGGGAAAAGGTTCAAAAAAATTAGAGCTAGTTAGGGAGAAATATGAGTGAATTACGAGATCGCTACGGAACCCTAGGCAGCTGCCAAGAGATTCGGCCTGAAAGGTCAATTTTTTTGTTAGGTTGAATTAGGACCCCAATTCATGGTCAATAATGGCCCTATATAATATTATTGAGATGGGAACAGGTTCAAAAAAATTAGAGCTTGTTCAAGAGAAATATGAGTGAATTACGAAATCGCTTCGGAACCCTAGGCAGCTGCCTAGGAGATTTGGCCTGAAAAGTCTATTTTTTTGTTTGGTTTAATTAGGACCCCAATTCATGGTCAATAATAGCCCTATAAAATAATATTGAGATTGGAAAAGGTTCAAAAAAATTAGAGCTTGTTAAAGAGAAATATGAGTGAATTACGAAATCGCTTCGGAGCCCTAGGCAACTGCGTAGGAGATTTGGGCTGAAAGGTCAATTTTTTTGTTTGGTTGAATTAGGACCCCAATTCATGGTCAATGATAGCCCTATATAATATTATTGTGATGGGAAATGGTTCAAAAAAATTAGAGCTAATTAGAGTGAAATATGAGTGATTTACGAGATCGCTTCGGAGCCCTAGGCAGCTGCCTAGGAGATTTGGCCTGAAAGGTCAATTTTTTTGTTTGGTTGAATTAGGACCCCCATTCTTGGTCAATAATAGCCCAATATAATTTTATTGAGATGGGAAAAGGTTCAAAAAAATTAGAGCTTGTTAGGGAGAAATATGAGTGAATTACGAGATCGCTTCGGAGCCCTAGGCAGCCGCCTAGGAGATTTGGCCTTAAAGGTCGATTTCTTTGTTTGGTTGAATTAGGACCCCAATTCATGGTCAGTAATAGCCCTATATAATATTATTGATATGGGAAAAGGTTCAAAAAAATTAGAGCTTGTTAGAGAGGAATATGAGTGAATTACGAGATTGCTTCGGAGCCCTAGGCAGCTGCCTAGGAGATTTGGTCTGAAAGGTCAATTTTTTTGGTTGGTTGAATTAGGACCCCAATTCATGGTCAATAATAGCCCTATATAATATTATTGAGATGGGAAAAGGTTCAAAAAAATTAGAGCTTGTTCGAGAGAAATATGAGAGAATTACGAAATCGCTTCGGAGCCCTAGGCAGCTGCCTAGGAGATTTGGCATGAAAGGTCAATTTTTTTGTTTCGTTGAATTAGGACCCCAATTCATGGTCAATAATAGCCCTATATAATATTATTGAGATGGGAACAGGTTCAAAAAAATTAGAGCTTGTTCAGGTGAAATATGAGTGAATTACGAAATCGCTACGGAGCCATAGGCAGCTGCCTAGGAGATTTGGCCTGAAAGGACATTTTTTTTTGTTTGGTTGAATTAGGACCCCAATTCATGGTCAATAAGAGCCCTATATAATATTATTGAGATGGGAAAAGGTTCAAAAAAATTAGAGCTTGTTAAAGAGAAATATGAGTGAATTACGAAATCGCTTCGGAGCCCTAGGCAGCAGCCTAGGACATTTGGCCTGAAATGTCAATTTTTTTGTTTGTTTGAATTAGGACCCCAATTCATGGTCAATGTTAGCCCTATATAATATTATTGAGATGGGAAATGGTTCAAAAAAATTAGAGCTAATTGGAGTGAAATATGAGTAAATTACGAGATCTCTTCGGAGTCCTAGGCAGATGCCTAGGAGATTTGGCCTGAAAGGTCAATTTTTTTGTTTGGTTGAATTAGGACCCCAATTCATGGTTAATAATAGCCCTATATATTATTATTGAGATGGGAAAAGGTTCAAAAAAATTAGAGCTTGTTAGAATGAAATATGAGTGAATTACGAGATCGCTTCGGAGCCCTAGGCAGCTGCCTAGGAGATTTGGCGTGAAAGGTCAATTTTTTTGTTTGGTTGAATTAGGACCCCAATTCATGGTCAATAGTAGCCCTATATAATTTTATTGAGATGGGAAAAGGTTCAAAAAAATTAGAGCTTGTTAGAGAGTAATATGAGTAAATTACGAGATCGCTTCAGAGCCCTAGGCTGCCGCCTAGGAGATTTGGCGTGAAAGGTCAATTTTTTTGTTTGGTTGAATTAGGACCCCAATTCATGGTCAATAATAGCCCTATATAATTTTATTGAGATGGGAAAAGGTTCAAAAAAATTAGAGCTTGTTAGGGAGAAATATGAGTGAATTACGAGATCGTTTCGGAGCCCTAGGCAGCCGCCGAGGATATTTGGCTTGAAAGGTCAATTTTTTTGTTTGGTTGAATTAGGACCCCAATTCATGGTCAATAATAGCCCTATATAATATTATTGAAATGGGAAAAGGTTCAAAAAAATTAGAGCTTGTTAGAGAGAAATATGAGTGAATTACGAAATCGCTTCGGAGCCCTAAGCCGCTGCCTAGGAGATTTGGCCTGAAAGGTCGATTTTTTTGTTTGGTTGAATTAGGACCCCAATTCATGGTCAATAATAGCCCTATATAATATTATTGATATGGGAAAAGGTTCAAAAAAATTAGATCTTGTTAGAGAGGAATATGAGTGAATTACGAGATCGCTTCGGAGTCCTAGGCAGCTGCCTAGGAGATTTGGCCTGAAAGGTCAATTTTTTTGTTTGGTTGAATTAGTACCCCAATTCATGGTCAATAATAGCCCAATATAATTTTATTGAGATGGGAACAGGTTCAAAAATATTAGAGCTTGTTAGGGAGAAATATGAGTGAATTACGAGATCGCTACGGAGCCCTAGGCAGCCGCCTAGGATATTTGGCCTGAAAGGACAATTTTTTTGCTTGGTTGAATTAGGACCCCAATTCATGGTCAATAATAGCCCTATATAATATTATTGAGATGGGAAAAGGTTCAAAAAAATTAGAGCTTGTTAGAGAGAAATATGAGTGAATTACGAAATCGCTTCGGAACCCTACGCAGCTGCCTAGGAGATTTGGCCCGAAAAGTCTATTTTTTTGTTTGGTTGAATTAGGACCCCAATTCATGGTCAATGATAGCCCTATATAATATTATTGAGATGGGAAATGGTTCAAAAAAATTAGAGCTAATTAGAGTGATATATGAGTGATTTACGGGATCGCTTCGGAGCCCTAGGCAGCTGCGTAGGAGATTTGGCCTGAAAGGTCAATTTTTTTGTTTGGTTGAATTAGGACCCCAATTCATGGTCAATAATAGCCCAATATAATTTTATTGAGATGGGAAAAGGTTCAAAAAAATTAGAGCTTGTTAGGGAGAAATATGAGTGAATTACGAGATCGCTTCGGAGCCCTTGGAAGCCGCCTAGGAGATTTGGCCTGAAAGGTCAATTTTTTTGTTTGGTTGCATTAGGACCCCAATTCATGTTCAATGTTAGCCCTATATAATATTATTGAGATGGGAAATGGTTCAAAAAAATTAGAGCTAATTAGAGTGAAATATGAGTGAATTACGAGATCGCTTCGGAGTCCTAGGCAGCCGCCAAGGAGATTTGGCCTGAAAGGTCAATTTTTTTGTTTGGTTGAATTAGGACCCCAATTCATGGTCAATAATAGCCCTATATAATATTATTGAAATGGGAAAAGGTTCAAAAAAATTAGAGCTTGTTAGAGAGAAATATGAGTGAATTACGAGATTGCTTCGGAGCCCTAGGCAGCTGCCTAGGAGATTTGGTCTGAAAGGTCAATTTTTTTGGTTGGTTGAATTAGGACCCCAATTCATGGTCAATAATAGCCCTATATAATATTATTGAGATGGGAAAAGGTTCAAAAAAATTAGAGCTTGTTCGAGAGAAATATGAGAGAATTACGAAATCGCTTCGGAGCCCTAGGCAGCTGCCTAGGAGATTTGGCCTGAAAGGTCAATTTTTTTGTTTGGTTGAATTAGGACCCCAATTCATGGTCAATAATAGCCCTATATAATATTATTGAGATGGGAACAGGTTCAAAAAAATTAGAGCTTGTTCAGGTGAAATATGAGTGAATTACGAAATCGCTACGGAGCCATAGGCAGCTGCCTAGGAGATTTGGCCTGAAAGGACATTTTTTTTTGTTTGGTTGAATTAGGACCCCAATTCATGGTCAATAAGAGCCCTATATAATATTATTGAGATGGGAAAAGGTTCAAAAAAATTAGAGCTTGTTAAAGAGAAATATGAGTGAATTACGAAATCGCTTCGGAGCCCTAGGCAGCTGCCTAGGACATTTGGCCTGAAAGGTCAATTTTTTTGTTTGTTTGAATTAGGACCCCAATTCATGGTCAATGTTAGCCCTATATAATATTTTTGAGATGGGAAATGGTTCAAAAAAATTAGAGCTAATTGGAGTGAAATATGAGTGAATTACGAGATCTCTTCGGAGTCCTAGGCAGATGCCTAGGAGATTTGGCCTGAAAGGTCAATTTTTTTGTTTGGTTGAATTAGGACCCCAATTCATGGTCAATAATAGCCCTATATATTATTATTGAGATGGGAAAAGGTTCAAAAAAATTAGAGCTTGTTAGAATGAAATATGAGTGAATTACGAGATCGCTTCGGAGCCCTAGGCAGCTGCCTAGGAGATTTGGCGTGAAAGGTCAATTTTTTTGTTTGGTTGAATTAGGACCCCAATTCATGGTCAATAGTAGCCCTATATAATTTTATTGAGATGGGAAAAGGTTCAAAAAAATTAGAGCTTGTTAGAGAGAAATATGAGTAAATTACGAGATCGCTTCAGAGCCCTAGGCTGCCGCCAAGGAGATTTGGCGTGAAAGGTCAATTTTTTTGTTTGGTTGAATTAGGACCCCAATTCATGGTCAATAGTAGCCCTATATAATTTTTTTGAGATGGGAAAAGGTTCAAAAAAATTAGAGCTTGTTAGAGAGTAATATGAGTAAATTACGAGATCGCTTCAGAGCCCTAGGCTGCCGCCTAGGAGATTTGGCGTGAAAGGTCCATTTTTTTGTTTGGTTGAATTAGGACCCCAATTCATGGTCAATAATAGCCCTATATAATTTTATTGAGATGGGAAAAGGTTCAAAAAAATTAGAGCTTGTTAGGGAGAAATATGAGTGAATTACGAGATCGTTTCGGAGCCCTAGGCAGCTGCCGCCTAGGAGATTTGGCTTGAAAGGTCAATTTTTTTGTTTGGTTGAATTAGGACCCCAATTCATGGTCAATAATAGCCCTATATAATATTATTGAAATGGGAAAAGGTTCAAAAAAATTAGAGCTTTTTAGAGAGAAATATGAGTGAATTACGAAATCGCTTCGGAGCCCTAAGCCGCTGCCTAGGAGATTTGGCCTGAAAGGTCGATTTTTTTGTTTGGTTGAATTAGGACCCCAATTCATGGTCAATAATAGCCCTATATAATATTATTGATATGGGAAAAGGTTCAAAAAAATTAGATCTTGTTAGAGAGGAATATGAGTGAATTACGAGATCGCTTCGGAGTCCTAGGCAGCTGCCTAGGAGATTTGGCCTGAAAGGTCAATTTTTTTGTTTGGTTGAATTAGTACCCCAATTCATGGTCAATAATAGCCCAATATAATTTTATTCAGATGGGAACAGGTTCAAAAATATTAGAGCTTGTTAGGGAGAAATATGAGTGAATTACGAGATCGCTACGGAGCCCTAGGCAGCCGCCTAGGATATTTGGCCTGAAAGGACAATTTTTTTGCTTGGTTGAATTAGGACCCCAATTCATGGTCAATAATAGCCCTATATAATATTATTGAGATGGGAAAAGGTTCAAAAAAATTAGAGCTTGTTAGAGAGAAATATGAGTGAATTACGAGATTGCTTCGGAGCCCTAGGCAGCTGCCTAGGAGATTTGGTCTGAAAGGTCAATTTTTTTGGTTGGTTGAATTAGGACCCCAATTCATGGTCAATAATAGCCCTATATAATATTATTGAG
This sequence comes from Humulus lupulus, assembly GCF_963169125.1. NCBI lineage: Eukaryota > Viridiplantae > Streptophyta > Magnoliopsida > Rosales > Cannabaceae > Humulus > Humulus lupulus. The sequence goes on along the minus strand of NC_084794.1, from coordinate 116,270 downwards.
ATGGGAAAAGGTTCAAAAAAATTAGAGCTTGTTCGAGAGAAATATGAGAGAATTAAGAAATCGCTTCGGAGCCCTAGGCAGCTGCCTAGGAGATTTGGCCTGAAAGGTCAATTTTTTTGTTTGGTTGAATTAGGACCCCAATTCATGGTCAATAATAGCCCTATATAATATTATTGAGATGGGAACAGGTTCAAAAAAATTAGAGCTTGTTCAGGTGAAATATGAGTGAATTACGAAATCGCTACGGAGCCATAGGCAGCTGCCTAGGAGATTTGGCCTGAAAGGACATTTTTTTTTGTTTGGTTGAATTAGGACCCCAATTCATGGTCAATAAGAGCCCTATATAATATTATTGAGATGGGAAAAGGTTCAAAAAAATTAGAGCTTGTTAAAGAGAAATATGAGTGAATTACGAAATCGCTTCGGAGCCCTAGGCAGCTGCCTAGGACATTTGGCCTGAAAGGTCAATTTTTTTGTTTGTTTGAATTAGGACCCCAATTCATGGTCAATGTTAGCCCTATATAATATTTTTGAGATGGGAAATGGTTCAAAAAAATTAGAGCTAATTGGAGTGAAATATGAGTGAATTACGAGATCTCTTCGGAGTCCTAGGCAGATGCCTAGGAGATTTGGCCTGAAAGGTCAATTTTTTTGTTTGGTTGAATTAGGACCCCAATTCATGGTCAATAATAGCCCTATATATTATTATTGAGATGGGAAAAGGTTCAAAAAAATTAGAGCTTGTTAGAATGAAATATGAGTGAATTACGAGATCGCTTCGGAGCCCTAGGCAGCTGCCTAGGAGATTTGGCGTGAAAGGTCAATTTTTTTGTTTGGTTGAATTAGGACCCCAATTCATGGTCAATAGTAGCCCTATATAATTTTATTGAGATGGGAAAAGGTTCAAAAAAATTAGAGCTTGTTAGAGAGAAATATGAGTAAATTACGAGATCGCTTCAGAGCCCTAGGCTGCCGCCAAGGAGATTTGGCGTGAAAGGTCAATTTTTTTGTTTGGTTGAATTAGGACCCCAATTCATGGTCAATAGTAGCCCTATATAATTTTATTGAGATGGGAAAAGGTTCAAAAAAATTAGAGCTTGTTAGAGAGTAATATGAGTAAATTACGAGATCGCTTCAGAGCCCTAGGCTGCCGCCTAGGAGATTTGGCGTGAAAGGTCCATTTTTTTGTTTGGTTGAATTAGGACCCCAATTCATGGTCAATAATAGCCCTATATAATTTTATTGAGATGGGAAAAGGTTCAAAAAAATTAGAGCTTGTTAGGGAGAAATATGAGTGAATTACGAGATCGTTTCGGAGCCCTAGGCAGCTGCCGCCTAGGAGATTTGGCTTGAAAGGTCAATTTTTTTGTTTGGTTGAATTAGGACCCCAATTCATGGTCAATAGTAGCCCTATATAATATTATTGAAATGGGAAAAGGGTCAAAAAAATTAGAGCTTTTTAGAGAGAAATATGAGTGAATTACGAAATCGCTTCGGAGCCCTAAGCCGCTGCCTAGGAGATTTGGCCTGAAAGGTCGATTTTTTTGTTTGGTTGAATTAGGACCCCAATTCAAGGTCAATAATAGCCCTATATAATATTATTGATATGGGAAAAGGTTCAAAAAAATTAGATCTTGTTAGAGAGGAATATGAGTGAATTACGAGATCGCTTCGGAGTCCTAGGCAGCTGCCTAGGAGATTTGGCCTGAAAGGTCAATTTTTTTGTTTGGTTGAATTAGTACCCCAATTCATGGTCAATAATAGCCCAATATAATTTTATTCAGATGGGAACAGGTTCAAAAATATTAGAGCTTGTTAGGGAGAAATATGAGTGAATTACGAGATCGCTACGGAGCCCTAGGCAGCCGCCTAGGATATTTGGCCTGAAAGGACAATTTTTTTGCTTGGTTGAATTAGGACCCCAATTCATGGTCAATAATAGCCCTATATAATATTATTGAGATGGGAAAAGGTTCAAAAAAATTAGAGCTTGTTAGAGAGAAATATGAGTGAATTACGAGATTGCTTCGGAGCCCTAGGCAGCTGCCTAGGAGATTTGGTCTGAAAGGTCAATTTTTTTGGTTGGTTGAATTAGGACCCCAATTCATGGTCAATAATAGCCCTATATAATATTATTGAGATGGGAAAAGGTTCAAAAAAATTAGAGCTTGTTCGAGAGAAATATGAGAGAATTAAGAAATCGCTTCGGAGCCCTAGGCAGCTGCCTAGGAGATTTGGCCTGAAAGGTCAATTTTTTTGTTTGGTTGAATTAGGACCCCAATTCATGGTCAATAATAGCCCTATATAATATTATTGAGATGGGAACAGGTTCAAAAAAATTAGAGCTTGTTCAGGTGAAATATGAGTGAATTACGAAATCGCTACGGAGCCATAGGCAGCTGCCTAGGAGATTTGGCCTGAAAGGACATTTTTTTTTGTTTGGTTGAATTAGGACCCCAATTCATGGTCAATAAGAGCCCTATATAATATTATTGAGATGGGAAAAGGTTCAAAAAAATTAGAGCTTGTTAAAGAGAAATATGAGTGAATTACGAAATCGCTTCGGAGCCCTAGGCAGCTGCCTAGGACATTTGGCCTGAAAGGTCAATTTTTTTGTTTGTTTGAATTAGGACCCCAATTCATGGTCAATGTTAGCCCTATATAATATTTTTGAGATGGGAAATGGTTCAAAAAAATTAGAGCTAATTGGAGTGAAATATGAGTGAATTACGAGATCTCTTCGGAGTCCTAGGCAGATGCCTAGGAGATTTGGCCTGAAAGGTCAATTTTTTTGTTTGGTTGAATTAGGACCCCAATTCATGGTCAATAATAGCCCTATATATTATTATTGAGATGGGAAAAGGTTCAAAAAAATTAGAGCTTGTTAGAATGAAATATGAGTGAATTACGAGATCGCTTCGGAGCCCTAGGCAGCTGCCTAGGAGATTTGGCGTGAAAGGTCAATTTTTTTGTTTGGTTGAATTAGGACCCCAATTCATGGTCAATAGTAGCCCTATATAATTTTATTGAGATGGGAAAAGGTTCAAAAAAATTAGAGCTTGTTAGAGAGAAATATGAGTAAATTACGAGATCGCTTCAGAGCCCTAGGCTGCCGCCAAGGAGATTTGGCGTGAAAGGTCAATTTTTTTGTTTGGTTGAATTAGGACCCCAATTCATGGTCAATAGTAGCCCTATATAATTTTATTGAGATGGGAAAAGGTTCAAAAAAATTAGAGCTTGTTAGAGAGTAATATGAGTAAATTACGAGATCGCTTCAGAGCCCTAGGCTGCCGCCTAGGAGATTTGGCGTGAAAGGTCCATTTTTTTGTTTGGTTGAATTAGGACCCCAATTCATGGTCAATAATAGCCCTATATAATTTTATTGAGATGGGAAAAGGTTCAAAAAAATTAGAGCTTGTTAGGGAGAAATATGAGTGAATTACGAGATCGTTTCGGAGCCCTAGGCAGCTGCCGCCTAGGAGATTTGGCTTGAAAGGTCAATTTTTTTGTTTGGTTGAATTAGGACCCCAATTCATGGTCAATAGTAGCCCTATATAATATTATTGAAATGGGAAAAGGGTCAAAAAAATTAGAGCTTTTTAGAGAGAAATATGAGTGAATTACGAAATCGCTTCGGAGCCCTAAGCCGCTGCCTAGGAGATTTGGCCTGAAAGGTCGATTTTTTTGTTTGGTTGAATTAGGACCCCAATTCAAGGTCAATAATAGCCCTATATAATATTATTGATATGGGAAAAGGTTCAAAAAAATTAGATCTTGTTAGAGAGGAATATGAGTGAATTACGAGATCGCTTCGGAGTCGTAGGCAGCTGCCTAGGAGATTTGGCCTGAAAGGTCAATTTTTTTGTTTGGTTGAATTAGTACCCCAATTCATGGTCAATAATAGCCCAATATAATTTTATTGAGATGGGAACAGGTTCAAAAATATTAGAGCTTGTTAGGGAGAAATATGAGTGAATTACGAGATCGCTTCGGAGCCCTAGGCAGCCGCCTAGGATATTTGGCCTGAAAGGACAATTTTTTTGCTTGGTTGAATTAGGACCCCAATTCATGGTCAATAATAGCCCTATATAATATTATTGAGATGGGAAAAGGTTCAAAAAAATTAGAGCTTGTTAGAGAGAAATATGAGTGAATTACGAAATCGCTTCGGAACCCTACGCAGCTGCCTAGGAGATTTGGCCTGAAAAGTCTATTTTTTTGTTTGGTTGAATTAGGACCGCAATTCATGGTCAATAATAGCCCTATAAAATATTATCGAGATTGGAAAAGGTTCAAAAAAATTAGTGCTTGTTAAAGAGAAATATGAGTGAATTACGAAATCGCTTCGGAGCCCTAGGCAGCTGCCTAGGAGATTTGGGCTGAAGGTTCAATTTTGTTTTTTTGGTTGAATTAGGACCCCAATTCATGGTCAATGATAGCCCTATATAATATTATTGAGATGGGAAATGGTTCAAAAAAATTAGAGCTAATTAGAGTGAAATATGAATGATTTACGGGATCGCTTCGGAGCCCTAGGCAGCTGCGTAGGAGATTTGGCCTGAAAGGTCAATTTTTTTGTTTGGTTGAATTAGGACCCCAATTCATGGTCAATAATAGCCCAATATAATTTTATTGAGATGGGAAAAGGTTCAAAAAAATTAGAGCTTGTTAGGGAGAAATATGAGTGAATTACGAGATCGCTTCGGAGCCCTAGGAAGCCGCCTAGGAGATTTGGCCTGAAAGGTCAATTTTTTTGTTTGGTTGCATTAGGACCCCAATTCATGTTCAATGTTAGCCCTATATAATATTATTGAGATGGGAAATGGTTCAAAAAAGTTAGAGCTAATTAGAGTGAAATATGAGTGAATTACGAGATCGCTTCGAAGTCCTAGGCAGCCGCCAAGGAGATTTGGGCTGAAAGGTCAATTTTTTTGTTTGGTTGAATTAGGACCCCAATTCATGGTCAATAATAGCCCTATATAATATTATTGAAATGGGAAAAGGTTCAAAAAAATTAGAGCTTGTTAGAGAGAAATATGAGTGAATTACGAAATCGCTTCGGAGCCCTAAGCAGCTGCCTAGGAGATTTGGCCTGAAAGGTCGATATTTTTGTTTGGTTGAATTAGGACCCCAATTCATGGTCAATAATAGCCCTATATAATATTATTGATATGGGAAAAGGTTCAAAAAAATTAGATCTTGTTAGAGAGGAATATGAGTGAATTACGAGATCGCTTCGGAGCCCTAGGCAGCTGCCTAGGAGATTTGGCCTGAAAGGTCAATTTTTTTGTTTGGTTGAATTAGGACCCCAATTCATGGTCAATAATAGCCCAATATAATTTTATTTAGATGGGAAAAGGTTCAAAAATATTAGAGCTTGTTAGGGAGAAATATGAGTGAATTACGAGATCGATACGGAGCCCTAGGCAGCCGCCTAGGAGATTTGGCCTGAAAGGTCAATTTTTTTGTATGGTTGAATTAGGACCCCAATTCATGGTCAATAATAGCCCTATATAATATTATTGAGATGGGAAAAGGTTCAAAAAAATTAGAGCTTGTTAGAGAGAAATATGAGTGATTTACGAAATCGCTTCGGAACCCTAGGCAGCAGCTTAGGAGATTTGGCCTGAAAAGTCTATTTTTTTGTTTGGTTGAATTAGGACCCCAATTCATGGTCAATAATAGCCCTATAAAATATTATTGAGATTGGAAAAGGTTCAAAAAAATTAGAGCTTGTTAAAGAGAAATATGAGTGAATTACGAAATCGCTTCGGAGCCCTAGGCAGCTACCTAGGAGATTTGGGCTGAAAGGTCAATTTTTTTTTTGGTTGAATTAGGACCCCAATTCATGGTCAATGATAGCCCTATATAATATTATTGAGATGGGAAATGGTTGAAAAAAATTAGAGCTAATTAGAGTGAAATATGAGTGATTTACGAGATCGCTTCGGAGACCTAGGCAGCTGCCTAGGTGATTTGGCCTGAAAGGTCAATTTTTTTGTTTGGTTGAATTAGGACCCCAATTCATGGTCAATAATAGCCCAATATAATTTTATTGAGATGGGAAAAGGTTCAAAAAAATTAGAGCTTGTTAGGGAGAAATATGAGTGAATTACGAGATCGCTTCGGAGCCCTAGGCAGCCGCCTAGGAGATTTGGCCTGAAAGGTCAATTTTTTTGTTTGGTTGAATTAGGACCCCAATTAATGGTCAATAATTGCCCAATATAATTTTATTGAGATGGGAAAAGGTTCAAAAAAATTAGAGCTTGTTAGAGAGAAATATGAGTGAATTACGAAATCGCTTCGGAGCCCTAGGCAGCCGCCTAGGAGATTTGGCGTGAAAGGTCAATTCTTTTGTTTGGTTTAATTAGGACCCCAATTCATAGTCAATAATAGCCCAATATAATTTTATTGAGATGGGAAAAGGTTCAAAAAAATTAGAGCATGTTAGGGAGAAATATGAGTGAATTACGAGATCGCTTCGGAGCCCTAGGCAGCCGCCTAGGAGATTTGGCCTGAAAGGTCAATTTTTTTGTTTGGTTGAATTAGGACCCCAATTCATGGTAAATAATGGCCCTATATAATATTATTGAGATGGGAAAAGGTTCAAAAGAATTAGAGCTAGTTAGGGAGAAATATGAGTGAATTACGAGATCGCTACGGAGACCTAGGCAGCTGCCAAGAGATTTGGCCTGAATGGTCAATTTTTTTGTTAGGGTGAATTAGGACCCCAATTCATGGTCAATAATAGCCCTATATAATATTATTGAGATGGGAACAGGTTCAAAAAAATTAGAGCTTGTTCAAGAGAAATATGAGTGAATTACGAAATCGCTTCGGAACCCTAGGCAGCTGCCTAGGAGATTTGGCCTGAAAAGTCTATTTTTTTGTTTGGTTGAATTAAGACCCCAATTCATGGTCAATAATAGCCCTATAAAATATTATTGAGATTGGAAAAGGTTCAAAAAAATTAGAGCTTGTTAAAGAGAAATATTAGTGAATTACGAAATCGCTTCGGAGCCCTAGGCAACTGCCTAGGAGATTTGGGCTGAAAGGTCAATTTTTTTGTTTGGTTGAATTAGGACCCCAATTCATGGTCAATGATAGCCCTATATAATATTATTGAGATGGGAAATGGTTCAAAAAAATTAGAGCTTGTTAAAGAGAAATATGAGTGAATTACGAAATCGCTTCGGAGCCCTAAGCAGCTACCTAGGAGATTTGGGCTGAAAGGTCAAAAAAATTTTTTGGTTGAATTAGGACCCCAATTCATGGTCAATGATAGCCCTATATAATATTATTGAGATGCGAAATGGTTCAAAAAAATTAGAGCTAATTAGAGTGAAATATGAGTGATTTACGAGATCGCTTCGGAGCCCTAGGCAGCTGCCTAGGAGATTTGGCCTGAATGGTCAATTTTTTTGTTTGGTTGAATTAGGACCCCAATTCATGGTCAATAATAGCCCAATATAATTTTATTGAGATGGGAAAAGGTTCAAAAAAATTAGAGATTGTTAGGGAGAAATATGAGTGAATTACGAGATCGCTTTGGAGCCATGGGCAGCCGCCTAGGAGATTTGGCCTGAAAGGTCAATTTTTTTGTTTGGTTGAATTAGGACCCCAATTCATGGTCAATAATGGCCCTATATAATATTATTGAGATGGGAAAAGGTTCAAAAAAATTAGAGCTAGTTAGGGAGAAATATGAGTGAATTACGAGATCGCTACGGAGCCCTAGGCAGCTGCTAAGAGATTTGGCCTGAAAGGTCAATTTTTTTGTTAGGGTGAATTAGGACCCCAATTCATGGTCAATAACAGCCCTATATAATATTATTGAGATGGGAACAGGTTCAAAAAAATTAGAGCTTGTTCAAGAGAAATATGAGTGAATTACGAAATCGCTTCGGAACCCTAGGCAGCTGCCTAGGACATTTGGCCTGAAAAGTCTATTTTTTTGTTTGGTCGAATTAGGACCCCAATTCATGGTCAATAATAGCCCTATAAAATATTATTGAGATTGGAAAAGGTTCAAAAAAATTAGAGCTTTTTAAAGAGAAATATGAGTGAATTACGAAATCGCTTCGGAGCCCTAGGCAGCTGCCTAGGAGATTTGGGCTGAAAGGTCAATTTTTTTGTTTGGTTGAATTTGGACCCCAATTCATGGTCAATGATAGCCCTATATAATATAATTGAGATGGGAAATGGTTCAAAAAAATTAGAGCTTGTTAAAGAGAAATATGAGTGAATTACGAAATCGCTTCGGTGCCCTAGGCAGCTGCCGAGGAGATTTGGCCTGAAAGGTCAATTTTTTTGTTTTGATGAATTAGGACCCCAATTCATGGTCAATAATAGCCCAATATAATTTTATTGAGATGGGAAAAGGTTCAAAAAAATTAGAGCTTGTTAGGGAGAAATATGAGTGAATTACGAGATCTCTTCGGAGCCCTAGGCAACCGCCTAGGAGATTTGGCCTGAAAGGTCAATTTTTTTGTTTGGTTGAATTAGGACACCAATTCATGGTCAATAATAGCCCTATATAATATTATTGAGATGGGAAAAGGTTCAAAAAAATTAGAGCTAGTTAGGGAGAAATATGAGTGAATTACGAGATCGCTACGGAGCCCTAGGCAGCCGCCTAGGAGATTTGGCCTGAAAGGTCAATTTTTTTGTTTGGTTGAATTAGGACTCCAATTAATGGTCAATAATTGCCCAATATAATTTTATTGAGAAGGGAAAAGGTTCAAAAAAATTAGAGCTTGTTAGAGAGAAATATGAGTGAATTACGAAATCGCTTCGGAGCCCTAGGCAGCAGCCTAGGAGATTTGGCGTGAAAGGTCAATTTTTTTGTTTGGTTGAATTAGGACCCCAATTCATAGTCAATAATAGCCCAATATAATTTTATTGAGATGGGAAAAGGTTCAAAAAAATTAGAGCTTGTTAGGGAGAAATATGAGTGAATTACGAGATCGCTTCGGAGCCCTAGGCAGCCGCCTAGGAGATTTGGCCTGAAAGGTCAATTTTTTTGTTTGGTTGAATTAGGACCCCAATTCATGGTCAATTATGGCCCTATATAATATTATTGAGATGGGAAAAGGTTCAAAAAAATTAGAGCTAGTTAGGGAGAAATATGAGTGAATTACGAGATCGCTACGGAGCCCTAGGCAGCTGCCAAGAGATTTGGCCTGAAAGGTCAATTTTTTTGTTAGGGTGAATTAGGACCCCAATTCATGGTCAATAATAGCCCTATATAATATTATTGAGATGGGAACAGGTTCAAAAAAATTAGAGCTTGTTCAAGAGAAATATGAGTGAATTACGAAATCGCTTCGGAACCCTAGGCAGCTGCCTAGGAGATTTGGCCTGAAAAGTCTATTTTTTTGTTTGGTTGAATTAGGACCCCAATTCATGGTCAATAATAGCCCTATAAAATATTATTGAGATTGGAAAAGGTTCAAAAAAATTAGAGTTTGTTAAAGAGAAATATGAGTGAATTACGAAATCGCTTCGGAGCCCTAGGCAGCAGCCTAGGAGATTTGGGCTGAAAGGTCAATTATTTTGTTTGGTTGAATTAGGACCCCAATTCATGGTCAATGATAGCCCTATATAATATTATTGAGATGGGAAATGGTTCAAAAAAATTAGAGCTTGTTAAAGAGAGATATGAGTGAATTACGAAATCGCTTCGGAGCCCTAAGCAGCTACCTAGGAGATTTGGGCTGAAAGGTCAAAAAAAATTTTTGGTTGAATTAGGACCCCAATTCATGGTCAATGATAGCCCTATATAATATTATTGAGATGGGAAATGGTTCAAAAAAATTAGAGCTAATTAGAGTGAAATATGAGTGATTTACGAGATCGCTTCGGAGCCCTAGGCAGCTGCCTAGGAGATTTGGCCTGAAAGGTCAATTTTTTTGTTTGGTTGAATTAGGACCCCATTTCATGGTCAATAATAGCCCAATATAATTTTATTGAGATGGGAAAAGGTTCAAAAAAATTAGAGCTTGTTAGGGAGAAATATGAGTGAATTACGAGATCGATACGGAGCCCTAGGCAGCCGCCTAGGAGATTTGGCCTGAAAGGTCAATTTTTTTGTTTGGTTGAATTAGGACCCCAATTCATGGTCAATAATAGCCCTATATAATATTATTGAGATGGGAAAAGGTTCAAAAAAATTAGAGCAAGTTAGGGAGAAATATGAGTGAATTACGAGATCGCTACGGAGCCCTAGGCAGCTGCCAAGAGATTTGGCCTGAAAGGTCAATTTTTTTGTTAGGGTGAATTAGGACCCCAATTCATGGTCAATAATAGCCCTATATAATATTATTGAGATGGGAACAGGTTCAAAAAAATTAGAGCTTGTTCAAGAGAAATATGAGTGAATTACGAAATCGCTTCGGAACCCTAGGCAGCAGCCTAGGAGATTTGGCCTGAAAAGTCTATTTTTTTGTTTGGTTGAATTAGGACCCCAATTCATGGTCAATAATAGCCCTATAAAATATTATTGAGATTGGAAAAGGTTCAAAAAAATTAGAGTTTGTTAAAGAGAAATATGAGTGAATTACGAAATCGCTTCGGAGCCCTAGGCAGCAGCCTAAGAGATTTGGGCTGAAAGGTCAATTTTTTTGTTTGGTTGAATTAGGACCCCAATTCATGGTCAATGATAGCCCTATATAATATTATTGAGATGGGAAATGGTTCAAAAAAATTAGAGCTTGTTAAAGAGAAATATGAGTGAATTACGAAATCGCTTCGGAGCCCTAAGCAGCTACCTAGGAGATTTGGGCTGAAAGGTCAAAAAAAATTTTTGGTTGAATTAGGACCCCAATTCATGGTCAATGATAGCCCTATATAATATTATTGAGATGGGAAATGGTTCAAAAAAATTAGAGCTAATTAGAGTGAAATATGAGTGATTTACGAGATCGCTTCGGAGCCCTAGGCAGCTGCCTAGGAGATTTGGCCTGAAAGGTCAATTTTTTTGTTTGGTTGAATTAGGACCCCAATTCATGGTCAATAATAGCCCAATATAATTTTATTGAGATGGGAAAAGGATCAAAAAAATTAGAGCTTGTTAGGGAGAAATATGAGTGAATTACGAGATCGATACGGAGCCCTAGGCAGCAGCCTAGGAGATTTGGCCTGAAAGGTCAATTTTTTTGTTTGGTTGAATTAGGACCCCAATTCATGGTCAATAATAGCCCTATATAATATTATTGATATGGGAACAGGTTCAAAAAAATTAGAGCTTGTTCAAGAGAAATATGAGTGAATTACGAAATCGCTTCGGAACCCTAGGCAGCTGCCTAGGACATTTGGCCTGAAAAGTCTATTTTTTTGTTTGGTCGAATTAGGACCCCAATTCATGGTCAATAATAGCCCTATAAAATATTATTGAGATTGGAAAAGGTTCAAAAAAATTAGAGCTTGTTAAAGAGAAATATGAGTGAATTACGAAATCGCTTCGGAGCCCTAGGCAGCTGCCTAGGAGATTTGGGCTGAAAGGTCAATTTTTTTGTTTGGTTGAATTTGGACCCCAATTCATGGTCAATGATAGCCCTATATAATATAATTGAGATGGGAAAAGGTTCAAAAAAATTAGAGCTTGTTAAAGAGAAATATGAGTGAATTACGAAATCGCTTCGGTGCCCTAGGCAGCTGCCGAGGAGATTTGGCCTGAAAGGTCAATTTTTTTGTTTTGTTGAATTAGGACCCCAATTCATGGTCAATAATAGCCCAATATAATTTTATTGAGATGGGAAAAGGTTCAAAAAAATTAGAGCTTGTTAGGGAGAAATATGAGTGAATTACGAGATCGCTACGGAGCCCTAGGCAGCCGCCTAGGAGATTTGGCCTGAAAGGTCAATTTTTTTGTTTGGTTGAATTAGGACCCCAATTAATGGTCAATAATTGCCCAATATAATTTTATTGAGAAGGGAAAAGGTTCAAAAAAATTAGAGCTTGTTAGAGAGAAATATGAGTGAATTACGAAATCGCTTCGGAGCCCTAGGTAGCAGCCTAGGAGATTTGGCGTGAAAGGTCAATTTTTTTGTTTGGTTGAATTAGGACCCCAATTCATAGTCAATAATAGCCCAATATAATTTTATTGAGATGGGAAAAGGTTCACTAAAATTAGAGCTTGTTAGGGAGAAATATGAGTGATTACGAGATCGCTTCGGAGCCCTAGGCAGCCGCCTAGGAGATTTGGCCTGAAAGGTCAATTTTTTTGTTTGGTTGAATTAGGACCCCAATTCATGGTGAATAATGGCCCTATATAATATTATTGAGATGGGAAAAGGTTCAAAAAAATTAGAGCTAGTTAGGGAGAAATATGAGTGAATTACGAGATCGCTACGGAGCCCTAGGCAGCGGCCAAGAGATTTGGCCTGAAAGGTCAATTTTTTTGTTAGGGTGAATTAGGACCCCAATTCATGGTCAATAATAGCCCTATATAATATTATTGAGATGGGAACAGGTTCAAAAAAATTAGAGCTTGTTCAAGAGAAATATGAGTGAATTACGAAATCGCTTCGGAACACTAGGCAGCTGCCTAGGAGATTTTGCCTGAAAAGTCTATTTTTTTGTTTGGTTGAATTAGGACCCCAATTCATGGTCAATAATAGCCCTATAAAATAATATTGAGATTGGAAAAGGTTCAAAAATATTAGAGCTTGTTAAAGAGAAATATGAGTGAATTACGAAATCGCTTCGGAGCCCTAGGCTGCTTCCTAGGAGATGTGGGCTGAAAGGTCAATTTTTTTTTGTTGGTTGAATTAGGACCCCAATTCATGGTCAATGATAGCCCTATATAATATTATTGATATGGGAAAAGGTTCAAAAAAATTAGATCTTGTTAGAGAGGAATATGAGTGAATTACGAGATCGCTTCGGAGTCCTAGGCAGCTGCCAAGGAGATTTGGCCTGAAAGGTCAATTTTTTTGTTTGGTTGAATTAGTACCCCAATTCATGGTCAATAATAGCCCAATATAATTTTATTGAGATGGGAACAGGTTCAAAAATATTAGAGCTTGTTAGGGAGAAATATGAGTGAATTACGAGATCGCTACGGAGCCCTAGGCAGCCGCCTAGGATATTTGGCCTGAAAGGACAATTTTTTTGCTTGGTTGAATTAGGACCCCAATTCATGGTCAATAATAGCCCTATATAATATTATTGAGATGGGAAAAGGTTCAAAAAAATTAGAGCTTGTTAGAGAGAAATATGAGTGAATTACGAAATCGCTTCGGAACCCTACGCAGCTGCCTAGGAGATTTGGCCTGAAAAGTCTATTTTTTTGTTTGGTTGAATTAGGACCCCAATTCATGGTCAATAATAGCCCTATAAAATATTATCGAGATTGGAAAAGGTTCAAAAAAATTAGAGCTTGTTAAAGAGAAATATGAGTGAATTAGGAAATCGCTTCGGAGCCCTAGGCAGCTGCCTAGGAGATTTGGGCTGAAGGTTCAATTTTTTTTTTTTGGTTGAATTAGGACCCCAATTCATGGTCAATGATAGCCCTATATAATATTATTGAGATGGGAAATGGTTCAAAAAAATTAGAGCTAATTAGAGTGAAATATGAATGATTTACGGGATCGCTTCGGAGCCCTAGGCAGCTGCGTAGGAGATTTGGCCTGAAAGGTCAATTTTTTTGTTTGGTTGAATTAGGACCCCAATTCATGGTCAATAATAGCCCAATATAATTTTATTGAGATGGGAAAAGGTTCAAAAAAATTAGAGCTTGTTAGGGAGAAATATGAGTGAATTACGAGATCGCTTCGGAGCCCTAGGAAGCCGCCTAGGAGATTTGGCCTGAAAGGTCAATTTTTTTGTTTGGTTGCATTAGGACCCCAATTGATGTTCAATGTTAGCCCTATATAATATTATTGAGATGGGAAATGGTTCAAAAAAGTTAGAGCTAATTAGAGTGAAATATGAGTGAATTACGAGATTGCTTCGGAGTCCTAGGCCGCCGCCAAGGAGATTTGGCCTGAAAGGTCAATTTTTTTGTTTGGTTGAATTAGGACCCCAATTCATGGTCAATAATAGCCCTATATAATATTATTGAAATGGGAAAAGGTTCAAAAAAATTAGAGCTTGTTAGAGAGAAATATGAGTGAATTACGAAATCGCTTCGGAGCCCTAAGCAGCTGCCTAGGAGATTTGGCCTGAAAGGTCGATTTTTTTGTTTGGTTGAATTTGGACCCCAATTCATGGTCAATAATAGCCCTATATAATATTATTGATATGGGAAAAGGTTCAAAAAAATTAGATCTTGTTAGAGAGGAATATGAGTGAATTACGAGATCGCTTCGGAGCCCTAGGCAGCTGCCTAGGAGATTTGGCCTGAAAGGTCAATTTTTTTGTTTGGTTGAATTAGGACCCCAATTCATGGTCAATAATAGCCCAATATAATTTTATTTAGATGGGAAAAGGTTCAAAAATATTAGAGCTTGTTAGGGAGAAATATGAGTGAATTACGAGATCGATACGGAGCCCTAGGCAGCCGCCTAGGAGATTTGGCCTGAAAGGTCAATTTTTTTGTATGGTTGAATTAGGACCCCAATTCATTTTCAATAATAGCCCTATATAATATTATTGAGATGGGAAAAGGTTCAAAAAAATTAGAGCTTGTTAGAGAGAAATATGAGTGATTTACGAAATCGCTTCGGAACCCTAGGCAGCAGCTTAGGAGATTTGGCCTGAAAAGTCTATTTTTTTGTTTGGTTGAATTAGGACCCCAATTCATGGTCAATAATAGCCCTATAAAATATTATTGAGATTGGAAAAGGTTCAAAAAAATTAGAGCTTGTTAAAGAGAAATATGAGTGAATTACGAAATCGCTTCGGAGCCCTAGGCAGCTACCTAGGAGATTTGGGCTGAAAGGTCAATTTTTTTTTTGGTTGAATTAGGACCCCAATTCATGGTCAATGATAGCCCTATATAATATTATTGAGATGGGAAATGGTTGAAAAAAATTAGAGCTAATTAGAGTGAAATATGAGTGATTTACGAGATCGCTTCGGAGACCTAGGCAGCTGCCTAGGTGATTTGGCCTGAAAGGTCAATTTTTTTGTTTGGTTGAATTAGGACCCCAATTCATGGTCAATAATAGCCCAATATAATTTTATTGAGATGGGAAAAGGTTCAAAAAAATTAGAGCTTGTTAGGGAGAAATATGAGTGAATTACGAGATCGCTTCGGAGCCCTAGGCAGCCGCCTTGGAGATTTGGCCTGAAAGGTCAATTTTTTTGTTTGGTTGAATTAGGACCCCAATTAATGGTCAATAATTGCCCAATATAATTTTATTGAGATGGGAAAAGGTTCAAAAAAATTAGAGCTTGTTAGAGAGAAATATGAGTGAATTACGAAATCGCTTCGGAGCCCTAGGCAGCCGCCTAGGAGATTTGGCGTGAAAGGTCAATTTTTTTGGTTGGTTTAATTAGGACCCCAATTCATAGTCAATAATAGCCCAATATAATTTTATTGAGATGGGAAAAGGTTCAAAAAAATTAGAGCTTGTTAGGGAGAAATATGAGTGAATTACGAGATCGCTTCGGAGCCCTAGGCAGCCGCCTAGGAGATTTGGCCTGAAAGGTCAATTTTTTTGTTTGGTTGAATTAGGACCCCAATTCATGGTAAATAATGGCCCTATATAATATTATTGAGATGGGAAAAGGTTCAAAAAAATTAGAGCTAGTTAGGGAGAAATATGAGTGAATTACGAGATCGCTACGGAGCCCTAGGCAGCTGCCAAGAGATTTGGCCTGAAAGGTCAATTTTTTTGTTAGGGTGAATTAGGACCCCAATTCATGGTGAATAATAGCCCTATATAATATTATTGAGATGGGAACAGGTTCAAAAAAATTAGAGCTTGTTCAAGAGAAATATGAGTGAATTACGAAATCGCTTCGGAACCCTAGGCAGCTGCCTAGGAGATTTGGCCTGAAAAGTCTATTTTTTTGTTTGGTTGAATTAAGACCCCAATTCATGGTCAATAATAGCCCTATAAAATATTATTGAGATTGGAAAAGGTTCAAAAAAATTAGAGCTTGTTAAAGAGAAATATTAGTGAATTACGAAATCGCTTCGGAGCCCTAGGCAGCTGCCTAGGAGATTTGGGCTGAAAGGTCAATTTTTTTGTTTGGTTGAATTAGGACCCCAATTCATGGTCAATAATAGCCCTATAAAATATTATTGAGATTGGAAAAGGTTCAAAAAAATTAGAGTTTGTTAAAGAGAAATATGAGTGAATTACGAAATCGCTTCGGAGCCCTAGGCAGCAGCCTAGGAGATTTGGGCTGAAAGGTCAATTTTTTTGTTTGGTTGAATTAGGACCCCAATTCATGGTCAATGATCGCCCTATATAATATTATAGAGATGGGAAATGGTTCAAAAAAATTAGAGCTTGTTAAAGAGAGATATGAGTGAATTACGAAATCGCTTCGGAGCCCTAAGCAGCTACCTAGGAGATTTGGGCTGAAAGGTCAAAAAAAATTTTTGGTTGAATTAGGACCCCAATTCATGGTCAATGATAGCCCTATATAATATTATTGAGATGGGAAATGGTTCAAAAAAATTAGAGCTAATTAGAGTGAAATATGAGTGATTTACGAGATCGCTTCGGAGCCCTAGGCAGCTGCCTAGGAGATTTGGCCTGAAAGGTCAATTTTTTTGTTTGGTTGAATTAGGACCCCAATTCATGGTCAATAATAGCCCAATATAATTTTATTGAGATGGGAAAAGGTTCAAAAAAATTAGAGCTTGTTAGGGAGAAATATGAGTGAATTACGAGATCGATACGGAGCCCTAGGCAGCCGCCTAGGAGATTTGGCCTGAAAGGTCAATTTTTTTGTTTGGTTGAATTAGGACCCCAATTCATGGTCAATAATAGCCCTATATAATATTATTGAGATGGGAAAAGGTTCAAAAAAATTAGAGCTAGTTAGGGAGAAATATGAGTGAATTACGAGATCGCTACGGAGCCCTAGGCAGCTGCCAAGAGATTTGGCCTGAAAGGTCAATTTTTTTGTTAGGGTGAATTAGGACCCCAATTCATGGTCAATAATAGCCCTATATAATATTATTGAGATGGGAACAGGTTCAAAAAAACTAGAGATTGTTCAAGAGAAATATGAGTGAATTACGAAATCGCTTCGGAACCCTAGGCAGCTGCCTAGGAGATTTGGCCTGAAAAGTCTATTTTTTTGTTTGGTTGAATTAGGACCCCAATTCATGGTCAATAATAGCCCTATAAAATATTATTGAGATTGGAAAAGGTTCAAAAAAATTAGAGTTTGTTAAAGAGAAATATGAGTGAATTACGAAATCGCTTCGGAGCCCTAGGCAGCAGCCTAGGAGATTTGGGCTGAAAGGTCAATTTTTTTGTTTGGTTGAATTAGGACCCCAATTCATGGTCAATGATAGCCCTATATAATATTATTGAGATGGGAAATGGTTCAAAAAAATTAGAGCTTGTTAAAGAGAAATATGAGTGAATTACGAAATCGCTTCGGAGCCCTAAGCAGCTACCTAGGAGATTTGGGCTGAAAGGTCAAAAAAATTTTTTGGTTGAATTAGGACCCCAATTCATGGTCAATGATAGCCCTATATAATATTATTGAGATGGGAAATGGTTCAAAAAAATTAGAGCTAATTAGAGTGAAATATGAGTGATTTACGAGATCGCTTCGGAGCCCTAGGCAGCTGCCTAGGAGATTTGGCCTGAAAGGTCAATTTTTTTGTTTGGTTGAATTAGGACCCCAATTCATGGTCAATAATAGCCCAATATAATTTTATTGAGATGGGAAAAGGTTCAAAAAAATTAGAGCTTGTTAGGGAGAAATATGAGTGAATTACGAGATCGATACGGAGCCCTAGGCAGCCGCCTAGGAGATTTGGCCTGAAAGGTCAATTTTTTTGTTTGGTTGAATTAGGACCCCAATTCATGGTCAATAATAGCCCTATATAATATTATTGAGATGGGAAAAGGTTCAAAAAAATTAGAGCTTGTTAGAGAGAAATATGAGTGAATTACGAAATCGCTTCGGAACCCTAGGCAGCTGCCTAGGAGATTTTGCCTGAAAAGTCTATTTTTTTGTTTGGTTGAATTAGGACCCCAATTCATGGTCAATAATAGCCCTATAAAATATTATTGAGATTGGAAAAGGTTCAAAAATATTAGAGCTTGTTAAAGAGAAATATGAGTGAATTACGAAATCGCAACGGAGCCCTAGGCTGCTTCCTAGGAGATGTGGGCTGAAAGGTCAATTTTTTTTTGTTGGTTGAATTAGGACCCCAATTCATGGTCAATGATAGCCCTATATAATATTATTGAGATGGGAAATGGATCAAAAAAATTAGAGCTAATTAGAGTGAAATATGAGTGATTTACGAGATCGCTTCGGAGCCCTAGGCAGCAGCCTAGGAGATTTGGCCTGAAAGGTCAATTTTTTTGTTTGGTTGAATTAGGACCCCAATTCATGGTCAATAATAGCCCTATATAATATTATTGAGATTGGAACAGGTTCAAAAAAATTAGAGCTTGTTCAAGAGAAATATGAGTGAATTACGAAATCGCTTCGGAACCCTAGGCAGCTGCCTAGGACATTTGGCCTGAAAAGTCTATTTTTTTGTTTGGTCGAATTAGGACCCCAATTCATGGTCAATAATAGCCCTATAAAATATTATTGAGGTTGGAAAAGGTTCAAAAAAATTAGAGCTTGTTAAAGAGAAATATGAGTGAATTACGAAATCGCTTCGGAGCCCTAGGCCGCTGCCTAGGAGATTTGGGCTGAAAGGTCAATTTTTTTGTTTGGTTGAATTTGGACCCCAATTCATGGTAAATGATAGCCCTATATAATATAATTGAGATGGGAAATGGTTCAAAAAAATTAGAGCTTGTTAAAGAGAAATATGAGTGAATTACGAAATCGCTTCGGTGCCCTAGGCAGCTGCCGAGGAGATTTGGCCTGAAAGGTCAATTTTTTTGTTTTGTTGAATTAGGACCCCAATTCATGGTCAATAATAGCCCAATATAATTTTATTGAGATGGGAAAAGGTTCAAAAAAATTAGAGCTTGTTAGGGAGAAATATGAGTGAATTACGAGATCGCTACGGAGCCCTAGGCAGCCGCCTAGGAGATTTGGCCTGAAAGGTCAATTTTTTTGTTTGGTTGAATTAGGACCCCAATTAATGGTCAATAATTGCCCAATATAATTTTATTGAGAAGGGAAAAGGTTCAAAAAAATTAGAGCTTGTTAGAGAGAAATATGAGTGAATTACGAAATCGCTTCGGAGCCCTAGGCAGCAGCCTAGGAGATTTGGCGTGAAAGGTCAATTTTTTTGTTTGGTTGAATTAGGACCCCAATTCATAGTCAATAATAGCCCAATATAATTTTATTGAGATGGGAAAAGGTTCACTAAAATTAGAGCTTGTTAGGGAGAAATATGAGTGATTACGAGATCGCTTCGGAGCCCTAGGCAGCCGCCTAGGAGATTTGGCCTGAAAGGTCAATTTTTTTGTTTGGTTGAATTAGGACCCCAATTCATGGTCAATAATGGCCCTATATAATATTATTGAGATGGGAAAAGGTTCAAAAAAATTAGAGCTAGTTAGGGAGAAATATGAGTGAATTACGAGATCGCTACGGAGCCCTAGGCAGCGGCCAAGAGATTTGGCCTGAAAGGTCAATTTTTTTGTTAGGGTGAATTAGGACCCCAATTCATGGTCAATAATAGCCCTATATAATATTATTGAGATGGGAACAGGTTCAAAAAAATTAGAGCTTGTTCAAGAGAAATATGAGTGAATTACGAAATCGCTTCGGAACCCTAGGCAGCTGCATAGGAGATTTGGCCTGAAAAGTCTATTTTTTTGTTTGGTTGAATTAGGACCCCAATTCATGGTCAATAATAGCCCTATAAAATATTATTGAGATTGGAAAAGGTTCAAAAAAATTAGAGTTTGTTAAAGAGAAATATGAGTGAATTACGAAATCGCTTCGGAGCCCTAGGCAGCAGCCTAGGAGATTTGGGCTGAAAGGTCAATTTTTTTGTTTGGTTGAATTAGGACCCCAATTCATGGTCAATGATAGCCCTATATAATATTATTGAGATGGGAAATGGTTCAAAAAAAATTAGAGCTTGTTCAAGAGAAATATGAGTGAATTACGAAATCGCTTCGGAACCCTAGGCAGCTGCCTAGGACATTTGGCCTGAAAAGTCTATTTTTTTGTTTGGTCGAATTAGGACCCCAATTCATGGTCAATAATAGCCCTATAAAATATTATTGAGGTTGGAAAAGGTTCAAAAAAATTAGAGCTTGTTAAAGAGAAATATGAGTGAATTACGAAATCGCTTCGGAGCCCTAGGCCGCTGCCTAGGAGATTTGGGCTGAAAGGTCAATATTTTTGTTTGGTTGAATTTGGACCCCAATTCATGGTAAATGATAGCCCTATATAATATAATTGAGATGGGAAATGGTTCAAAAAAATTAGAGCTTGTTAAAGAGAAATATGAGTGATTACGAGATCGCTTCGGAGCCCTAGGCAGCCGCCTAGGAGATTTGGCCTGAAAGGTCAATTTTTTTGTTTGGTTGAATTAGGACCCCAATTCATGGTCAATAATGGCCCTATATAATATTATTGAGATGGGAAAAGGTTCAAAAAAATTAGAGCTAGTTAGGGAGAAATATGAGTGAATTACGAGATCGCTACGGAGCCCTAGGCAGCGGCCAAGAGATTTGGCCTGAAAGGTCAATTTTTTTGTTAGGGTGAATTAGGACCCCAATTCATGGTCAATAATAGCCCTATATAATATTATTGAGATGGGAACAGGTTCAAAAAAATTAGAGCTTGTTCAAGAGAAATATGAGTGAATTACGAAATCGCTTCGGAACCCTAGGCAGCTGCATAGGAGATTTGGCCTGAAAAGTCTATTTTTTTGTTTGGTTGAATTAGGACCCCAATTCATGGTCAATAATAGCCCTATAAAATATTATTGAGATTGGAAAAGGTTCAAAAAAATTAGAGTTTGTTAAAGAGAAATATGAGTGAATTACGAAATCGCTTCGGAGCCCTAGGCAGCAGCCTAGGAGATTTGGGCTGAAAGGTCAATTTTTTTGTTTGGTTGAATTAGGACCCCAATTCATGGTCAATGATAGCCCTATATAATATTATTGAGATGGGAAATGGTTCAAAAAAAATTAGAGCTTGTTCAAGAGAAATATGAGTGAATTACGAAATCGCTTCGGAACCCTAGGCAGCTGCCTAGGACATTTGGCCTGAAAAGTCTATTTTTTTGTTTGGTCGAATTAGGACCCCAATTCATGGTCAATAATTGCCCTATAAAATATTATTGAGGTTGGAAAAGGTTCAAAAAAATTAGAGCTTGTTAAAGAGAAATATGAGTGAATTACGAAATCGCTTCGGAGCCCTAGGCCGCTGCCTAGGAGATTTGGGCTGAAAGGTCAATTTTTTTGTTTGGTTGAATTTGGACCCCAATTCATGGTAAATGATAGCCCTATATAATATAATTGAGATGGGAAATGGTTCAAAAAAATTAGAGCTTGTTAAAGAGAAATATGAGTGATTACGAGATCGCTTCGGAGCCCTAGGCAGCCGCCTAGGAGATTTGGCCTGAAAGGTCAATTTTTTTGTTTGGTTGAATTAGGACCCCAATTCATGGTCAATAATGGCCCTATATAATATTATTGAGATGGGAAAAGGTTCAAAAAAATTAGAGCTAGTTAGGGAGAAATATGAGTGAATTACGAGATCGCTACGGAGCCCTAGGCAGCGGCCAAGAGATTTGGCCTGAAAGGTCAATTTTTTTGTTAGGGTGAATTAGGACCCCAATTCATGGTCAATAATAGCCCTATATAATATTATTGAGATGGGAACAGGTTCAAAAAAATTAGAGCTTGTTCAAGAGAAATATGAGTGAATTACGAAATCGCTTCGGAACCCTAGGCAGCTGCATAGGAGATTTGGCCTGAAAAGTCTATTTTTTTGTTTGGTTGAATTAGGACCCCAATTCATGGTCAATAATAGCCCTATAAAATATTATTGAGATTGGAAAAGGTTCAAAAAAATTTGAGTTTGTTAAAGAGAAATATGAGTGAATTACGAAATCGCTTCGGAGCCCTAGGCAGCAGCCTAGGAGATTTGGGCTGAAAGGTCAATTTTTTTGTTTGGTTGAATTAGGACCCCAATTCATGGTCAATGATAGCCCTATATAATATTATTGAGATGGGAAATGGTTCAAAAAAAATTAGAGCTTGTTAAAAAGAAATATGAGTGAATTACGAAATCGCTTCGGAGCCCTAAGCAGCTACCTAGGAGATTTGGGCTGAAAGGTCAAAAAAATTTTTTGGTTGAATTAGGACCCCAATTCATGGTCAATGATAGCCCTATATAATATTATTGAGATGGGAAATGGTTCAAAAAAATTAGAGCTAATTAGAGTGAAATATGAGTGATTTACGAGATCGCTTCGGAGCCCTAGGCAGCTGCCTAGGAGATTTGGCCTGAAAGGTCAATTTTTTTGTTTGGTTGAATTAGGACCCCAATTCATGGTCAATAATAGCCCAATATAATTTTATTGAGATGGGAAAAGGTTCAAAGAAATTAGAGCTTGTTAGGGAGAAATATGAGTGAATTACGAGATCGATACGGAGCCCTAGGCAGCCGCCTAGGAGATTTGGCCTGAAAGGTCAATTTTTTTGTTTGGTTGAATTAGGACCCCAATTCATGGTCAATAATAGCCCTATATAATATTATTGAGATGGGAAAAGGTTCAAAAAAATTAGAGCTTGTTAGAGAGAAATATGAGTGAATTACGAAATCGCTTCGGAACCCTAGGCAGCTGCCTAGGAGATTTTTCCTGAAAAGTCTATTTTTTTGTTTGGTTGAATTAGGACCCCAATTCATGGTCAATAATAGCTCTATAAAATATTATTGATATTGGAAAAGGTTCAAAAATATTAGAGCTTGTTAAAGAGAAATATGAGTGAATTACGAAATCGCTTCGGAGCCCTAGGCTGCTTCCTAGGAGATGTGGGCTGAAAGGTCAATTTTTTTTTGTTGGTTGAATTAGGACCCCAATTCATTGTCAATGATAGCCCTATATAATATTATTGAGATGGGAAATGGATCAAAAAAATTAGAGCTAATTAGAGTGAAATATGAGTGATTTACGAGATCGCTTCGGAGCCCTAGGCAGCAGCCTAGGAGATTTGGCCTGAAAGGTCAATTTTTTTGTTTGGTTGAATTAGGACCCCAATTCATGGTCAATAATAGCCCTATATAATATTATTGAGATGGGAACAGGTTCAAGAAAATTAGAGCTTGTTCAAGAGAAATATGAGTGAATTACGAAATCGCTTCGGAACCCTAGGCAGCTGCCTAGGACATTTGGCCTGAAAAGTCTATTTTTTTGTTTGGTCGAATTAGGACCCCAATTCATGGTCAATAATAGCCCTATAAAATATTATTGAGATTGGAAAGGTTCAAAAAAATTAGAGCTTGTTAAAGAGAAATATGAGTGAATTACGAAATCGCTTCGGAGCCCTAGGCAGCTGCCTAGGAGATTTGGGCTGAAAGGTCAATTTTTTTGTTTGGTTGAATTTGGACCCCAATTCATGGTCAATGATAGCCCTATATAATATAATTGAGATGGGAAAAGGTTCAAAAAAATTAGAGCTTGTTAAAGAGAAATATGAGTGAATTACGAAATCGCTTCGGTGCCCTAGGCAGCTGCCGAGGAGATTTGGCCTGAAAGGTCAATTTTTTTGTTTTGTTGAATTAGGACCCCAATTCATGGTCAATAATAGCCCAATATAATTTTATTGAGATGGGAAAAGGTTCAAAAAAATTAGAGCTTGTTAGGGAGAAATATGAGTGAATTACGAGATCGCTACGGAGCCCTAGGCAGCCGCCTAGGAGATTTGGCCTGAAAGGTCAATTTTTTTGTTTGGTTGAATTAGGACCCCAATTCATGGTCAATAATGGCCCTATATAATATTATTGAGATGGGAAAAGGTTCAAAAAAATTAGAGCTAGTTAGGGAGAAATATGAGTGAATTACGAGATCGCTACGGAGCCCTAGGCAGCGGCCAAGAGATTTGGCCTGAAAGGTCAATTTTTTTGTTAGGGTGAATTAGGACCCCAATTCATGGTCAATAATAGCCCTATATAATATTATTGAGATGGGAACAGGTTCAAAAAAATTAGAGCTTGTTCAAGAGAAATATGAGTGAATTACGAAATCGCTTCGGAACCCTAGGCAGCTGCCTAGGAGATTTGGCCTGAAAAGTCTATTTTTTTGTTTGGTTGAATTAGGACCCCAATTCATGGTCAATAATAGCCCTATAAAATATTATTGAGATTGGAAAAGGTTCAAAAAAATTAGAGTTTGTTAAAGAGAAATATGAGTGAATTACGAAATCGCTTCGGAGCCCTAGGCAGCAGCCTAGGAGATTTGGGCTGAAAGGTCAATTTTTTTGTTTGGTTGAATTAGGACCCCAATTCATGGTCAATGATAGCCCTATATAATATTATTGAGATGGGAAATGGTTCAAAAAAATTAGAGCTTGTTAAAGAGAAATATGAGTGAATTACGAAATCGCTTCGGAGACCTAAGCAGCTACCTAGGAGATTTGGGCTGAAAGGTCAAAAATTTTTTTTGGTTGAATTAGGACCCCAATTCATGGTCAATGATAGCCCTATATAATATTATTGAGATGGGAAATGGTTCAAAAAAATTAGAGCTAATTAGAGTGAAATATGAGTGATTTACGAGATCTCTTCGGAGCCCTAGGCAGCTGCCTAGGAGATTTGGCCTGAAAGGTCAATTTTTTTGTTTGGTTGAATTAGGACCCCAATTCATGGTCAATAATAGCCCAATATAATTTTATTGAGATGGGAAAAGGTTCAAAGAAATTAGAGCTTGTTAGGGAGAAATATGAGTGAATTACGAGATCGATACGGAGCCCTAGGCAGCCGCCTAGGAGATTTGGCCTGAAAGGTCAATTTTTTTGTTTGGTTGAATTAGGACCCCAATTCATGGTCAATAATAGCCCTATATAATATTATTGAGATGGGAAAAGGTTCAAAAAAATTAGAGCTTGTTAGAGAGAAATATGAGTGAATTACGAAATCGCTTCGGAACCCTAGGCAGCTGCCTAGGAGATTTTGCCTGAAAAGTCTATTTTTTTGTTTGGTTGAATTAGGACCCCAATTCATGGTCAATAATATCCCTATAAAATATTATTGAGATTGGAAAAGGTTAAAAAATATTAGAGCTTGTTAAAGAGAAATATGAGTGAATTACGAAATCGCTTCGGAGCCCTCGGCTGCTTCCTAGGAGATGTGGGCTGAAAGGTCAATTTTTTTTTGTTGGTTGAATTAGGACCCCAATTCATGGTCAATGATAGCCCTATATAATATTATTGAGATGGGAAATGGATCAAAAAAATTAGAGCTAATTAGAGTGAAATATGAGTGATTTACGAGATCGCTTCGGAGCCCTAGGCAGCAGCCAAGGAGATTTGGCCTGAAAGGTCAATTTTTTTGTTTGGTTGAATTAGGACCCCAATTCATGGTCAATAATAGTCCTATATAATATTATTGAGATGGGAACAGGTTCAAAAAAATTAGAGCTTGTTCAAGAGAAATATGAGTGAATTACGAAATCGCTTCGGAACCCTAGGCAGCTGCCTAGGACATTTGGCCTGAAAAGTCTATTTTTTTGTTTGGTCGAATTAGGACCCCAATTCATGGTCAATAATAGCCCTATAAAATATTATTGAGATTGGAAAAGGTTCAAAAAAATTAGAGCTTGTTAAAGAGAAATATGAGTGAATTACGAAATCGCTTCGGAGCCCTAGGCAGCTGCCTAGGAGATTTGGGCTGAAAGGTCAATTTTTTGGTTTGGTTGAATTTGGACCCCAATTCATGGTCAATGATAGCCCTATATAATATAATTGAGATGGAAAATGGTTCAAAAAAATTAGAGCTTGTTAAAGAGAAATATGAGTGAATTACGAAATCGCTTCGGTGCCCTAGGCAGCTGCCGAGGAGATTTGGCCTGAAAGGTCAATTTTTTTGTTTTGTTGAATTAGGACCCCAATTCATGGTCAATAATAGCCCAATATAATTTTATTGAGATGGGAAAAGGTTCAAAAAAATTAGAGCTTGTTAGGGAGAAATATGAGTGAATTACGAGATCTCTTCGGAGCCCTAGGCAACCGCCTAGGAGATTTGGCCTGAAAGGTCAATTTTTTTGTTTGGTTGAATTAGGACACCAATTCATGGTCAATAATAGCCCTATATAATATTATTGAGATGGGAAAAGGTTCAAAAAAATTAGAGCTAGTTAGGGAGAAATATGAGTGAATTACGAGATCGCTACGGAGCCCTAGGCAGCTGCCAAGAGATTTGGCCTGAAAGGTCAATTTTTTTGTTTGGTTGAATTAGGACCCCAATTCATGGTCAATAATAGCCCTATATAATATTATTGAGATGGGAACAGGTTCAAAAAAATTAGAGCTTGTTCAAGAGAAATATGAGTGAATTACGAAATCGCTTCGGAACCCTAGGCAGCTGCCTAGGAGATTTGGCCTGAATAGTCTATTTTTTTGTTTGGTTGAATTAGGACCCCAATTCATGGTCAATAATAGCCCTATAAAATATTATTGAGATTGGAAAAGGTTCAAAAAAATTAGAGTTTGTTAAAGAGAAATATGAGTGAATTACGAAATCGCTTCGGAGCCCTAGGCAGCAGCCTAGGAGATTTGGGCTGAAAGGTCACTTTTTTTGTTTGGTTGAATTAGGACCCCAATTCATGGTCAATGATAGCCCTATATAATATTATTGAGATGGGAAATGGTTCAAAAAAATTAGAGCTTGTTAAAGAGAAATATGAGTGAATTACGAAATCGCTTCGGAGCCCTAAGCAGCTACCTAGGAGATTTGGGCTGAAAGGTCAAAAAAAATTTTTGGTTGAATTAGGACCCCAATTCATGGTCAATGATAGCCCTATATAATATTATTGAGATAGGAAATGGTTCAAAAAAATTAGAGCTAATTAGAGTGAAATATGAGTGATTTACGAGATCGCTTCGGAGCCCTAGGCAGCTGCCTAGGAGATTTGGCCTGAAAGGTCAATTTTTTTGTTAGGGTGAATTAGGACCCCAATTCATGGTCAATAATGGCCCTATATAATATTATTGAGATGGGAAAAGGTTCAAAAAAATTAGAGCTAGTTAGGGAGAAATATGAGTGAATTACGAGATCGCTACGGAGCCCTAGGCAGCTGCCAAGAGATTTGGCCTGAAAGGTCAATTTTTTTGTTAGGGTGAATTAGGACCCCAATTCATGGTCAATAATAGCCCTATATAATATTATTGAGATGGGAACAGGTTCAAAAAAATTAGAGCTTGTTCAAGAGAAATATGAGTGAATTACGAAATCGCTTCGGAACCCTAGGCAGCTGCCTAGGAGATTTGGCCTGAATAGTCTATTTTTTTGTTTGGTTGAATTAGGACCCCAATTCATGGTCAATAATAGCCCTATAAAATATTATTGAGATTGGAAAAGGTTCAAAAAAATTAGAGTTTGTTAAAGAGAAATATGAGTGAATTACGAAATCGCTTCGGAGCCCTAGGCAGCAGCCTAGGAGATTTGGGCTGAAAGGTCACTTTTTTTGTTTGGTTGAATTAGGACCCCAATTCATGGTCAATGATAGCCCTATATAATATTATTGAGATGGGAAATGGTTCAAAAAAATTAGAGCTTGTTAAAGAGAAATATGAGTGAATTACGAAATCGCTTCGGAGCCCTAAGCAGCTACCTAGGAGATTTGGGCTGAAAGGTCAAAAAAAATTTTTGGTTGAATTAGGACCCCAATTCATGGTCAATGATAGCCCTATATAATATTATTGAGATAGGAAATGGTTCAAAAAAATTAGAGCTAATTAGAGTGAAATATGAGTGATTTACGAGATCGCTTCGGAGCCCTAGGCAGCTGCCTAGGAGATTTGGCCTGAAAGGTCAATTTTTTTGTTTGGTTGAATTAGGACCCCAATTCATGGTCAATAATAGCCCAATATAATTTAATTGAGATGGGAAAAGGTTCAAAAAAATTAGAGCTTGTTAGGGAGAAATATGAGTGAATTACGAGATCGATACGGAGCCCTAGGCAGCCGCCTAGGAGATTTGGCCTGAAAGGTCAATTTTTTTGTTTGGTTGAATTAGGACCCCAATTCATGGTCAATAATAGCCCTATATAATATTATTGAGATGGGAAAAGGTTCAAAAAAATTAGAGCTTGTTAGAGAGAAATATGAGTGAATTACGAAATCGCTTCGGAACCCTAGGCAGCTGCCTAGGAGATTTTGCCTGAAAAGTCTATTTTTTTGTTTGGTTGAATTAGGACCCCAATTCATGGTCAATAATAGCCCTATAAAATATTATTGAGATTGGAAAAGGTTCAAAAATATTAGAGCTTGTTAAAGAGAAATATGAGTGAATTACGAAATCGCTTCGGAGCCCTAGGCTGCTTCCTAGGAGATGTGGGTTGAAAGGTCAATTTTTTTTTGTTGGTTGAATTAGGACCCCAATTCATGGTCAATGATAGCCCTATATAATATTATTGAGATGGGAAATGGATCAAAAAAATTAGAGCTAATTAGAGTGAAATATGAGTGATTTACGAGATCGCTTCGGAGCCCTAGGCAGCAGCCTAGGAGATTTGGCCTGAAAGGTCAATTTTTTTGTTTGGTTGAATTAGGACCCCAATTCATGGTCAATAATAGCCCTATATAATATTATTGAGATGGGAACAGGTTCAAAAAAATTAGAGCTTGTTCAAGAGAAATATGAGTGAATTACGAGATCGCTTCGGAGCCCTGGGCAGCCGCCTAGGAGATTTGGCCTGAAAGGTCAATTTTTTTGTTTGGTTGAATTAGGACCCCAATTCATGGTGAATAATGGCCCTATATAATATTATTGAGATGGGAAAAGGTTCAAAAAAATTAGAGCTAGTTAGGGAGAGATATGAGTGAATTACGAGATCGCTACGGAGCCCTAGGCTGCTGCTAAGAGATTTGGCCTGAAAGGTCAATTTTTTTGTTAGGGTGAATTAGGACCCCAATTCATGGTCAATAACAGCCCTATATAATATTATTGAGATGGGAACGGGTTGAAAAATATTAGAGCTTGTTCAAGAGAAATATGAGTGAATTACGAAATCGCTTCGGAACCCTAGGCAGCTGCCTAGGACATTTGGCCTGAAAAGTCTATTTTTTTGTTTGGTCGAATTAGTACCCCAATTCATGGTCAATAATAGCCCTATAAAATATTATTGAGATTGGAAAAGGTTCAAAAAAATTAGAGCTTGTTAAAGAGAAATATGAGTGAATTACGAAATCGCTACGGAGCCCTAGGCAGCTGCCTAGGAGATTTGGGCTGAAAGGTCAATTTTTTTGTTTGGTTGAATTTGGACCCCAATTCATGGTCAATGATAGCCCTATATAATATAATTGAGATGGGAAATGGTTCAAAAAAATTAGAGCTTGTTAAAGAGAAATATGAGTGAATTACGAAATCGCTTCGGTGCCCTAGGCAGCTGCCGAGGAGATTTGGCCTGAAAGGTCAATTTTTTTGTTTTATTGAATTAGGACCCCAATTCATGGTCAATAATAGCCCAATATAATTTTATTGAGATGGGAAAAGGTTCAAAAAAATTAGAGCTTGTTAGGGAGAAATATGAGTGAATTACGAGATCTCTTCGGAGCCCTAGGCAACCGCCTAGGAGATTTGGCCTGAAAGGTCAATTTTTTTGTTTGGTTGAATTAGGACACCAATTCATGGTCAATAATAGCCCTATATAATATTATTGAGATGGGAAAAGGTTCAAAAAAATTAGAGCTAGTTAGGGAGAAATATGAGTGAATTACGAGATCGCTACGGAGCCCTAGGCAGCCGCCTAGGAGATTTGGCCTGAAAGGTCAATTTTTTTGTTTGGTTGAATTAGGACCCCAATTAATGGTCAATAATTGCCCAATATAATTTTATTGAGAAGGGAAAAGGTTCAAAAAAATTAGAGCTTGTTAGAGAGAAATATGAGTGAATTACGAAATCGCTTCGGAGCCCTAGGCAGCTGCCTAGGAGATTTGGCGTGAAAGGTCAATTTTTTTGTTTGGTTGAATTAGGACCCCAATTCATAGTCAATAATAGCCCAATATAATTTTATTGAGATGGGAAAAGGTTCAAAAAAATTAGAGCTTGTTAGGGAGAAATATGAGTGAATTACGAGATCGCTTCGGAGCCCTAGGCAGCCGCCTAGGAGATTTGGCCTGAAAGGTCAATTTTTTTGTTTGGTTGAATTAGGACCCCAATTCATGGTCAATAATGGCCCTATATAATATTATTGAGATGGGAAAAGGTTTAAAAAAATTAGAGTTAGTTAGGGAGAAATATGAGTGAATTACGAGATCGCTACGGAGCCCTAGGCAGCCGCCTAGGATATTTGGCCTGAAAGGTCAATTTTTTTGTTTGGTTGAATTAGGACCCCAATTCATGGTCAATAATGGCCCTATATAATATTATTGAGATGGGAAAAGGTTCAAAAAAATTAGAGCTAGTTAGGGAGAAATATGAGTGAATTACGAGATCGCTACGGAGCCCTAGGCAGCTGCCAAGAGATTTGGCCTGAAAGGTCAATTTTTTTGTTAGGGTGAATTAGGACCCCAATTCATGGTCAATAATAGCCCTATATAATATTATTGAGATGGGAACAGGTTCAAAAAAATTAGAGCTTGTTCAAGAGAAATATGAGTGAATTACGAAATCGCTTCGGAACCCTAGGCAGCTGCCTAGGAGATTTGGCCTGAAAAGTCTATTTTTTTGTTTGGTTGAATTAGGACCCCAATTCATGGTCAATAATAGCCCTATAAAATATTATTGAGATTGGAAAAGGTTCAAAAAAATTAGAGTTTGTTAAAGAGAAATATGAGTGAATTACGAAATCGCTTCGGAGCCCTAGGCAGCAGCCTAGGAGATTTGGGTTGAAAGGTCAATTTTTTTGTTTGGTTGAATTAGGACCCCAATTCATGGTCAATGATAGCCCTATATAATATTATTGAGATGGGAAATGGTTTAAAATAATTAGAGCTTGTTAAAGAGAAATATGAGTGAATTACGAAATCGCTTCGGAGCCCTAAGCAGTTACCTAGGAGATTTTGGCTGAAAGGTCAAAAAATTTTTTTGGTTGAATTAGGACCCCAATTCATGGTCAATGATAGCCCTATATAATATTATTGAGATGGGAAATGGTTCAAAAAAATTAGAGCTAATTAGAGTGAAATATGAGTGATTTACGAGATCGCTTCGGAGCCCTAGGCAGCTGCATAGGAGATTTGGCCTGAAAGGTCAATTTTTTTGGTTGGTTGAATTAGGACCCCAATTCTTGGTCAATAATAGCCCAATATAATTTTATTGAGATGGGAAAAGGTTCAAAAAAATTAGAGCTTGTTAGGGAGAAATATGAGTGAATTACGAGATCGATACGGAGCCCTATGCAGCCGCCTAGGAGATTTGGCCTGAAAGGTCAATTTTTTTGTTTGGTTGAATTAGGACCCCAATTCATGGTCAATAATAGCCCTATATAATATTATTGAGATGGGAAAAGGTTCAAAAAAATTAGAGCTTGTTAGAGAGATTTATGAGTGAATTACGAAATCGCTTCGGAACCCTAGGCAGCTGCCTAGGAGATTTTGCCTGAAAAGTCTATTTTTTTGTTTGGTTGAATTAGGACCCCAATTCATGGTCAATAATAGCCCTATAAAATATTATTGAGATTGGAAAAGGTTCAAAAATATTAGAGCTTGTTAAAGAGAAATATGAGTGAATTACGAAATCGCTTCGGAGCCCTAGGCTGCTTCCTAGGAGATGTGGGCTGAAAGGTCAATTTTTTTTTGTTGGTTGAATTAGGACCCCAATTCATGGTCAATGATAGCCCTATATAATATTATTGAGATGGGAAATGGATCAAAAAATTAGAGCTAATTAGAGTGAAATATGAGTGATTTACGAGATCGCTTCGGAGACCTAGGCAGCAGCCTAGGAGATTTGGCCTGAAAGGTCAATTTTTTTGTTTGGTTGAATTAGGACCCCAATTCATGGTCAATAATAGCCCTATATAATATTATTGAGATGGGAACAGGTTCAAAAAAATTAGAGCTTGTTCAAGAGAAATATGAGTGAATTACGAGATCGCTTCGGAGCCCTGGGCAGCCGCCTAGGAGATTTGGCCTGAAAGGTCAATTTTTTTGTTTGGTTGAATTAGGACCCCAATTCATGGTCAATAATGGCCCTATATAATATTATTGAGATGGGAAAAGGTTCAAAAAAATTAGAGCTAGTTAGGGAGAAATATGAGTGAATTACGAGATCGCTACGGAGCCCTAGGCAGCTGCCAAGAGATTTGGCCTGAAAGGTCAATTTTTTTGTTAGGGTGAATTAGGACCCCAATTCATGGTCAATAATAGCCCTATATAATATTATTGAGATGGGAACAGGTTCAAAAAAATTAGAGCTTGTTCAAGAGAAATATGAGTGAATTACGAAATCGCTTCGGAACCCTAGGCAGCTGCCTAGGAGATTTGGCCTGAAAAGTCTATTTTTTTGTTTGGTTGAATTAGGACCCCAATTCATGGTCAATAATAGCCCTATAAAATATTATTGAGATTGGAAAAGGTTCAAAAAAATTAGAGTTTGTTAAAGAGAAATATGAGTGAATTACGAAATCGCTTCGGAGCCCTAGGCAGCAGCCTAGGAGATTTGGGCTGAAAGGTCAATTTTTTTGTTTGGTTGAATTAGGACCCCAATTCATGGTCAATGATAGCCCTATATAATATTATTGAGATGGGAAATGGTTCAAAAAAATTAGAGCTTGTTAAAGAGAAATATGAGTGAATTACGAAATCGCTTCGGAGCCCTAAGCAGCTACCTAGGAGATTTGGGCTGAAAGGTCAAAAATTTTTTTTGGTTGAATTAGGACCCCAATTCATGGTCAATGATAGCCCTATATAATATTATTGAGATGGGAAATGGTTCAAAAAAATTAGAGCTAATTAGAGTGAAATATGAGTGATTTACGAGATCGCTTCGGAGCCCTAGGCAGCTGCATAGGAGATTTGGCCTGAAAGGTCAATTTTTTTGGTTGGTTGAATTAGGACCCCAATTCATGGTCAATAATAGCCCAATATAATTTTATTGAGATGGGAAAAGGTTCAAAAAAATTAGAGCTTGTTAGGGAGAAATATGAGTGAATTACGAGATCGATACGGAGCCCTAGGCAGCCGCCTAGGAGATTTGGCCTGAAAGGTCAATTTTTTTGTTTGGTTGAATTAGGACCCCAATTCATGGTCAATAATAGCCCTATATAATATTATTGAGATGGGAAAAGGTTCAAAAAAATTAGAGCTTGTTAGAGAGAAATATGAGTGAATTACGAAATCGCTTCGGAACCCTAGGCAGCTGCCTAGGAGATTTTGCCTGAAAAGTCTATTTTTTTGTTTGGTTGAATTAGGACCCCAATTCATGGTCAATAATAGCCCTATAAAATATTATTGAGATTGGAAAAGGTTCAAAAATATTAGAGCTTGTTAAAGAGAAATATGAGTGAATTACGAAATCGCTTCGGAGCCCTAGGCTGCTTCCTAGGAGATGTGGGCTGAAAGGTCAATTTTTTTTTGTTGGTTGAATTAGGACCCCAATTCATGGTCAATGATTGCCCTATATAATATTATTGAGATGGGAAATGGATCAAAAAATTAGAGCTAATTAGAGTGAAATATGAGTGATTTACGAGATCGCTTCGGAGCCCTAGGCAGCAGCCTAGGAGATTTGGCCTGAAAGGTCAATTTTTTTGTTTGGTTGAATTAGGACCCCAATTCATGGTCAATAATAGCCCTATATAATATTATTGAGATGGGAACAGGTTCAAAAAAATTAGAGCTTGTTCAAGAGAAATATGAGTGAATTACGAGATCGCTTCGGAGCCCTGGGCAGCCGCCTAGGAGATTTGGCCTGAAAGGTCAATTTTTTTGTTTGGTTGAATTAGGACCCCAATTCATGGTCAATAATGGCCCTATATAATATTATTGAGATGGGAAAAGGTTCAAAAAAATTAGAGCTAGTTAGGGAGAAATATGAGTGAATTACGAGATCGCTACGGAGCCCTAGGCTGCTGCTAAGAGATTTGGCCTGAAAGGTCAATTTTTTTGTTAGGGTGAATTAGGACCCCAATTCATGGTCAATAACAGCCCTATATAATATTATTGAGATGGGAACAGGTTCAAAAAAATTAGAGCTTGTTCAAGAGAAATATGAGTGAATTACGAAATCGCTTCGGAACCCTAGGCAGCTGCCTAGGACATTTGGCCTGAAAAGTCTATTTTTTTGTTTGGTCGAATTAGGACCCCAATTCATGGTCAATAATAGCCCTATAAAATATTATTGAGATTGGAAAAGGTTCAAAAAAATTAGAGCTTGTTAAAGAGAAATATGAGTGAATTACGAAATCGCTTCGGAGCCCTAGGCTGCTTCCTAGGAGATGTGGGCTGAAAGGTCAATTTTTTGGTTTGGTTGAATTTGGACCCCAATTCATGGTCAATGATAGCCCTATATAATATAATTGAGATGGAAAATGGTTCAAAAAAATTAGAGCTTGTTAAAGAGAAATATGAGTGAATTACGAAATCGCTTCGGTGCCCTAGGCAGCTGCCGAGGAGATTTGGCCTGAAAGGTCAATTTTTTTGTTTTGTTGAATTAGGACCCCAATTCATGGTCAATAATAGCCCAATATAATTTTATTGAGATGGGAAAAGGTTCAAAAAAATTAGAGCTTGTTAGGGAGAAATATGAGTGAATTACGAGATCTCTTCGGAGCCCTAGGCAACCGCCTAGGAGATTTGGCCTGAAAGGTCAATTTTTTTGTTTGGTTGAATTAGGACACCAATTCATGGTCAATAATAGCCCTATATAATATTATTGAGATGGGAAAAGGTTCAAAAAAATTAGAGCTAGTTAGGGAGAAATATGAGTGAATTACGAGATCGCTACGGAGCCCTAGGCAGCCGCCTAGGAGATTTGGCCTGAAAGGTCAATTTTTTTGTTTGGTTGAATTAGGACCCCAATTAATGGTCAATAATTGCCCAATATAATTTTATTGAGAAGGGAAAAGGTTCAAAAAAATTAGAGCTTGTTAGAGAGAAATATGAGTGAATTACGAAATCGCTTCGGAGCCCTAGGCAGCAGCCTAGGAGATTTGGCGTGAAAGGTCAATTTTTTTGTTTGGTTGAATTAGGACCCCAATTCATAGTCAATAATAGCCCAATATAATTTTATTGAGATGGGAAAAGGTTCAAAAAAATTAGAGCTTGTTAGGGAGAAATATGAGTGAATTACGAGATCGCTTCGGAGCCCTAGGCAGCCGCCTAGGAGATTTGGCCTGAAAGGTCAATTTTTTTGTTTGGTTGAATTAGGACCCCAATTCATGGTCAATAATGGCCCTATATAATATTATTGAGATGGGAAAAGGTTCAAAAAAATTAGAGCTAGTTAGGGAGAAATATGAGTGAATTACGAGATCGCTACGGAGCCCTAGGCAGCTGCCAAGAGATTTGGCCTGAAAGGTCAATTTTTTTGTTAGGGTGAATTAGGACCCCAATTCATGGTCAATAATAGCCCTATATAATATTATTGAGATGGGAACAGGTTCAAAAAAATTAGAGCTTGTTCAAGAGAAATATGAGTGAATTACGAAATCGCTTCGGAACCCTAGGCAGCTGCCTAGGAGATTTGGCCTGAATAGTCTATTTTTTTGTTTGGTTGAATTAGGACCCCAATTCATGGTCAATAATAGCCCTATAAAATATTATTGAGATTGGAAAAGGTTCAAAAAAATTAGAGTTTGTTAAAGAGAAATATGAGTGAATTACGAAATCGCTTCGGAGCCCTAGGCAGCAGCCTAGGAGATTTGGGCTGAAAGGTCACTTTTTTTGTTTGGTTGAATTAGTACCCCAATTCATGGTCAATGATAGCCCTATATAATATTATTGAGATGGGAAATGGTTCAAAAAAATTAGAGCTTGTTAAAGAGAAATATGAGTGAATTACGCAATCGCTTCGGAGCCCTAAGCAGCTACCTAGGAGATTTGGGCTGAAAGGTCAAAAAAATTTTTTGGTTGAATTAGGACCCCAATTCATGGTCAATGATAGCCCTATATAATATTATTGAGATAGGAAATGGTTCAAAAAAATTAGAGCTAATTAGAGTGAAATATGAGTGATTTACGAGATCGCTTCGGAGCCCTAGGCAGCTGCCTAGGAGATTTGGCCTGAAAGGTCAATTTTTTTGTTTGGTTGAATTAGGACCCCAATTCATGGTCAATAATAGCCCAATATAATTTAATTGAGATGGGAAAAGGTTCAAAAAAATTAGAGCTTGTTAGGGAGAAATATGAGTGAATTACGAGATCGATACGGAGCCCTAGGCAGCCGCCTAGGAGATTTGGCCTGAAAGGTCAATTTTTTTGTTTGGTTGAATTAGGACCCCAATTCATGGTCAATAATAGCCCTATATAATATTATTGAGATGGGAAAAGGTTCAAAAAAATTAGAGCTTGTTAGAGAGAAATATGAGTGAATTACGAAATCGCTTCGGAACCCTAGGCAGCTGCCTAGGAGATTTTGCCTGAAAAGTCTATTTTTTTGTTTGGTTGAATTAGGACCCCAATTCATGGTCAATAATAGCCCTATAAAATATTATTGAGATTGGAAAAGGTTCAAAAATATTAGAGCTTGTTAAAGAGAAATATGAGTGAATTACGAAATCGCTTCGGAGCCCTAGGCTGCTTCCTAGGAGATGTGGGTTGAAAGGTCAATTTTTTTTTGTTGGTTGAATTAGGACCCCAATTCATGGTCAATGATAGCCCTATATAATATTATTGAGATGGGAAATGGATCAAAAAAATTAGAGCTAATTAGAGTGAAATATGAGTGATTTACGAGATCGCTTCGGAGCCCTAGGCAGCAGCCTAGGAGATTTGGCCTGAAAGGTCAATTTTTTTGTTTGGTTGAATTAGGACCCCAATTCATGGTCAATAATAGCCCTATATAATATTATTGAGATGGGAACAGGTTCAAAAAAATTAGAGCTTGTTCAAGAGAAATATGAGTGAATTACGAGATCGCTTCGGAGCCCTGGGCAGCAGCCTAGGAGATTTGGCCTGAAAGGTCAATTTTTTTGTTTGGTTTAATTAGGACCCCAATTCATGGTGAATAATGGCCCTATATAATATTATTGAGATGGTAAAAGGTTCAAAAAAATTAGAGCTAGTTAGGGAGAGATATGAGTGAATTACGAGATCGCTACGGAGCCCTAGGCTGCTGCTAAGAGATTTGGCCTGAAAGGTCAATTTTTTTGTTAGGGTGAATTAGGACCCCAATTCATGGTCAATAACAGCCCTATATAATATTATTGAGATGGGAACAGGTTGAAAAAAATTAGAGCTTGTTCAAGAGAAATATGAGTGAATTACGAAATCGCTTCGGAACCCTAGGCAGCTGCCTAGGACATTTGGCCTGAAAAGTCTATTTTTTTGTTTGGTCGAATTAGTACCCCAATTCATGGTCAATAATAGCCCTATAAAATATTATTGAGATTGGAAAAGGTTCAAAAAAATTAGAGCTTGTTAAAGAGAAATATGAGTGAATTACGAAATCGCTTCGGAGCCCTAGGCAGCAGCCTAGGAGATTTGGGCTGAAAGGTCAATTTTTTTGTTTGGTTGAATTTGGACCCCAATTCATGGTCAATGATAGCCCTATATAATATAATTGAGATGGGAAATGGTTCAAAAAAATTAGAGCTTGTTAAAGAGAAATATGAGTGAATTACGAAATCGCTTCGGTGCCCTAGGCAGCTGCCGAGGAGATTTGGCCTGAAAGGTCAATTTTTTTGTTTTATTGAATTAGGACCCCAATTCATGGTCAATAATAGCCCAATATAATTTTATTGAGATGGGAAAAGGTTCAAAAAAATTAGAGCTTGTTAGGGAGAAATATGAGTGAATTACGAGATCTCTTCGGAGCCCTAGGCAACCGCCTAGGAGATTTGGCCTGAAAGGTCAATTTTTTTGTTTGGTTGAATTAGGACACCAATTCATGGTCAATAATAGCCCTATATAATATTATTGAGATGGGAAAAGGTTCAAAAAAATTAGAGCTAGTTAGGGAGAAATATGAGTGAATTACGAGATCGCTACGGAGCCCTAGGCAGCCGCCAAGGAGATTTGGCCTGAAAGGTCAATTTTTTTGTTTGGTTGAATTAGGACCCCAATTAATGGTCAATAATTGCCCAATATAATTTTATTGAGAAGGGAAAAGGTTCAAAAAAATTAGAGCTTGTTAGAGAGAAATATGAGTGAATTACGAAATCGCTTCGGAGCCCTAGGCAGCTGCCTAGGAGATTTGGCGTGAAAGGTCAATTTTTTTGTTTGGTTGAATTAGGACCCCAATTCATAGTCAATAATAGCCCAATATAATTTTATTGAGATGGGAAAAGGTTCAAAAAAATTAGAGCTTGTTAGGGAGAAATATGAGTGAATTACGAGATCGCTTCGGAGCCCTAGGCAGCCGCCTAGGAGATTTGGCCTGATAGGTCAATTTTTTTGTTTGGTTGAATTAGGACCCCAATTCATGGTCAATAATGGCCCTATATAATATTATTGAGATGGGAAAAGGTTCAAAAAAATTAGAGTTAGTTAGGGAGAAATATGAGTGAATTACGAGATCGCTACGGAGCCCTAGGCAGCCGCCTAGGAGATTTGGCCTGAAAGGTCAATTTTTTTGTTTGGTTGAATTAGGACCCCAATTCATGGTCAATAATGGCCCTATATAATATTATTGAGATGGGAAAAGGTTCAAAAAAATTAGAGCTAGTTAGGGAGAAATATGAGTGAATTACGAGATCGCTACGGAGCCCTAGGCAGCTGCCAAGAGATTTGGCCTGAAAGGTCAATTTTTTTGTTAGGGTGAATTAGGACCCCAATTCATGGTCAATAATAGCCCTATATAATATTATTGAGATGGGAACAGGTTCAAAAAAATTAGAGCTTGTTCAAGAGAAATATGAGTGAATTACGAAATCGCTTCAGAACCCTAGGCAGCTGCCTAGGAGATTTGGCCTGAATAGTCTATTTTTTTGTTTGGTTGAATTAGGACCCCAATTCATGGTCAATAATAGCCCTATAAAATATTATTGAGATTGGAAAAGGTTCAAAAAAATTAGAGTTTGTTAAAGAGAAATATGAGTGAATTACGAAATCGCTTCGGAGCCCTAGGCTGCAGCCTAGGAGATTTGGGCTGAAAGGTCACTTTTTTTGTTTGGTTGAATTAGGACCCCAATTCATGGTCAATGATAGCCCTATATAATATTATTGAGATGGGAAATGGTTCAAAAAAATTAGAGCTTGTTAAAGAGAAATATGAGTGAATTACGAAATCGCTTCGGAGCCCTAAGCAGCTACCTAGGAGATTTGGGCTGAAAGGTCAAAAAAATTTTTTGGTTGAATTAGGACCCCAATTCATGGTCAATGATAGCCCTATATAATATTATTGAGATAGGAAATGGTTCAAAAAAATTAGAGCTAATTAGAGTGAAATATGAGTGATTTACGAGATCGCTTCGGAGCCCTAGGCAGCTGCCTAGGAGATTTGGCCTGAAAGGTCAATTTTTTTGTTTGGTTGAATTAGGACCCCAATTCATGGTCAATAATAGCCCAATATAATTTAATTGAGATGGGAAAAGGTTCAAAAAAATTAGAGCTTGTTAGGGAGAAATATGAGTGAATTACGAGATCGATACGGAGCCCTAGGCAGCCGCCTAGGAGATTTGGCCTGAAAGGTCAATTTTTTTGTTTGGTTGAATTAGGACCCCAATTCATGGTCAATAATAGCCCTATATAATATTATTGAGATGGGAAAAGGTTCAAAAAAATTAGAGCTTGTTAGAGAGAAATATGAGTGAATTACGAAATCGCTTCGGAACCCTAGGCAGCTGCCTAGGAGATTTTGCCTGAAAAGTCTATTTTTTTGTTTGGTTGAATTAGGACCCCAATTCATGGTCAATAATAGCCCTATAAAATATTATTGAGATTGGAAAAGGTTCAAAAATATTAGAGCTTGTTAAAGAGAAATATGAGTGAATTACGAAATCGCTTCGGAGCCCTAGGCTGCTTCCTAGGAGATGTGGGTTGAAAGGTCAATTTTTTTTTGTTGGTTGAATTAGGACCCCAATTCATGGTCAATGATAGCCCTATATAATATTATTGAGATGGGAAATGGATCAAAAAAATTAGAGCTAATTAGAGTGAAATATGAGTGATTTACGAGATCGCTTCTGAGCCCTAGGCAGCAGCCTAGGAGATTTGGCCTGAAAGGTCAATTTTTTTGTTTGGTTGAATTAGGACCCCAATTCATGGTCAATAATAGCCCTATATAATATTATTGAGATGGGAACAGGTTCAAAAAAATTAGAGCTTGTTCAAGAGAAATATGAGTGAATTACGAGATCGCTTCGGAGCCCTGGGCAGCCGCCTAGGAGATTTGGCCTGAAAGGTCAATTTTTTTGTTTGGTTGAATTAGGACCCCAATTCATGGTGAATAATGGCCCTATATAATATTATTGAGATGGTAAAAGGTTCAAAAAAATTAGAGCTAGTTAGGGAGAGATATGAGTGAATTACGAGATCGCTACGGAGCCCTAGGCTGCTGCTAAGAGATTTGGCCTGAAAGGTCAATTTTTTTGTTAGGGTGAATTAGGACCCCAATTCATGGTCAATAACAGCCCTATATAATATTATTGAGATGGGAACAGGTTGAAAAAAATTAGAGCTTGTTCAAGAGAAATATGAGTGAATTACGAAATCGCTTCGGAACCCTAGGCAGCTGCCTAGGACATTTGGCCTGAAAAGTCTATTTTTTTGTTTGGTCGAATTAGTACCCCAATTCATGGTCAATAATAGCCCTATAAAATATTATTGAGATTGGAAAAGGTTCAAAAAAATTAGAGCTTGTTAAAGAGAAATATGAGTGAATTACGAAATCGCTTCGGAGCCCTAGGCAGCAGCCTAGGAGATTTGGGCTGAAAGGTCAATTTTTTTGTTTGGTTGAATTTGGACCCCAATTCATGGTCAATGATAGCCCTATATAATATAATTGAGATGGGAAATGGTTCAAAAAAATTAGAGCTTGTTAAAGAGAAATATGAGTGAATTACGAAATCGCTTCGGTGCCCTAGGCAGCTGCCGAGGAGATTTGGCCTGAAAGGTCAATTTTTTTGTTTTATTGAATTAGGACCCCAATTCATGGTCAATAATAGCCCAATATAATTTTATTGAGATGGGAAAAGGTTCAAAAAAATTAGAGCTTGTTAGGGAGAAATATGAGTGAATTACGAGATCTCTTCGGAGCCCTAGGCAACCGCCTAGGAGATTTGGCCTGAAAGGTCAATTTTTTTGTTTGGTTGAATTAGGACACCAATTCATGGTCAATAATAGCCCTATATAATATTATTGAGATGGGAAAAGGTTCAAAAAAATTAGAGCTAGTTAGGGAGAAATATGAGTGAATTACGAGATCGCTACGGAGCCCTAGGCAGCCGCCAAGGAGATTTGGCCTGAAAGGTCAATTTTTTTGTTTGGTTGAATTAGGACCCCAATTAATGGTCAATAATTGCCCAATATAATTTTATTGAGAAGGGAAAAGGTTCAAAAAAATTAGAGCTTGTTAGAGAGAAATATGAGTGAATTACGAAATCGCTTCGGAGCCCTAGGCAGCTGCCTAGGAGATTTGGCGTGAAAGGTCAATTTTTTTGTTTGGTTGAATTAGGACCCCAATTCATAGTCAATAATAGCCCAATATAATTTTATTGAGATGGGAAAAGGTTCATAAAAATTAGAGCTTGTTAGGGAGAAATATGAGTGAATTACGAGATCGCTTCGGAGCCCTAGGCAGCCGCCTAGGAGATTTGGCCTGAAAGGTCAATTTTTTTGTTTGGTTGAATTAGGACCCCAATTCATGGTCAATAATGGCCCTATATAATATTATTGAGATGGGAAAAGGTTCAAAAAAATTAGAGTTAGTTAGGGAGAAATATGAGTGAATTACGAGATCGCTACGGAGCCCTAGGCAGCCGCCTAGGATATTTGGCCTGAAAGGTCAATTTTTTTGTTTGGTTGAATTAGGACCCCAATTCATGGTCAATAATGGCCCTATATAATATTATTGAGATGGGAAAAGGTTCAAAAAAATTAGAGCTAGTTAGGGAGAAATATGAGTGAATTACGAGATCGCTACGGAGCCCTAGGCAGCTGCCAAGAGATTTGGCCTGAAAGGTCAATTTTTTTGTTAGGGTGAATTAGGACCCCAATTCATGGTCAATAATAGCCCTATATAATATTATTGAGATGGGAACAGGTTCAAAAAAATTAGAGCTTGTTCAAGAGAAATATGAGTGAATTACGAAATCGCTTCGGAACCCTAGGCAGCTGCCTAGGAGATTTGGCCTGAAAAGTCTATTTTTTTGTTTGGTTGAATTAGGACCCCAATTCATGGTCAATAATAGCCCTATAAAATATTATTGAGATTGGAAAAGGTTCAAAAAAATTAGAGTTTGTTAAAGAGAAATATGAGTGAATTACGA
This sequence comes from Humulus lupulus, assembly GCF_963169125.1. Classification (NCBI taxonomy): domain Eukaryota; kingdom Viridiplantae; phylum Streptophyta; class Magnoliopsida; order Rosales; family Cannabaceae; genus Humulus; species Humulus lupulus. Next base: position 73,501 of record NC_084794.1, on the reverse strand, counting down.
AATCGCTTCGGAGCCCTAGGCAGCAGCCTAGGAGATTTGGGCTGAAAGGTCAATTTTTTTGTTTGGTTGAATTAGGACCCCAATTCATGGTCAATGATAGCCCTATATAATATTATTGAGATGGGAAATGGTTTAAAAAAATTAGAGCTTGTTAAAGAGAAATATGAGTGAATTACGAAATCGCTTCGGAGCCCTAAGCAGCTACCTAGGAGATTTGGGCTGAAAGGTCAAAAACATTTTTTGGTTGAATTAGGACCCCAATTCATGGTCAATGATAGCCCTATATAATATTATTGAGATGGGAAATGGTTCAAAAAAATTAGAGCTAATTAGAGTGAAATATGAGTGATTTACGAGATCGCTTCGGAGCCCTAGGCAGCTGCATAGGAGATTTGGCCTGAAAGGTCAATTTTTTTGGTTGGTTGAATTAGGACCCCAATTCATGGTCAATAATAGCCCTATATAATATTATTGAGATGGGAACAGGTTCAAAAAAATTAGAGCTTGTTCAAGAGAAATATGAGTGAATTACGAGATCGCTTCGGAGCCCTGGGCAGCCGCCTAGGAGATTTGGCCTGAAAGGTCAATTTTTTTGTTTGGTTGAATTAGGACCCCAATTCATGGTCAATAATGGCCCTATATAATATTATTGAGATGGGAAAAGGTTCAAAAAAAATAGAGCTAGTTAGGGAGAAATATGAGTGAATTACGAGATCGCTACGGAGCCCTAGGCAGCTGCCAAGAGATTTGGCCTGAAAGGTCAATTTTTTTGTTAGGGTGAATTAGGACCCCAATTCATGGTCAATAATAGCCCTATATAATATTATTGAGATGGGAACAGGTTCAAAAAAATTAGAGCTTGTTCGAGAGAAATATGAGTGAATTACGAAATCGCTTCGGAACCCTAGGCAGCTGCCTAGGAGATTTGGCCTGAAAAGTCTATTTTTTTGTTTGGTTGAATTAGGACCCCAATTCATGGTCAATAATAGCCCTATAAAATATTATTGAGATTGGAAAAGGTTCAAAAAAATTAGAGTTTGTTAAAGAGAAATATGAGTGAATTACGAAATCGCTTCGGAGCCCTAGGCAGCAGCCTAGGAGATTTGGGCTGAAAGGTCAATTTTTTTGTTTGGTTGAATTAGGACCCCAATTCATGGTCAATGATAGCCCTATATAATATTATTGAGATGGGAAATGGTTCAAAAAAATTAGAGCTTGTTAAAGAGAAATATGAGTGAATTACGAAATCGCTTCGGAGCCCTAAGCAGCTACCTAGGAGATTTGGGCTGAAAGGTCAAAAATTTTTTTTGGTTGAATTAGGACCCCAATTCATGGTCAATGATAGCCCTATATAATATTATTGAGATGGGAAATGGTTCAAAAAAATTAGAGCTAATTAGAGTGAAATATGAGTGATTTACGAGATCGCTTCGGAGCCCTAGGCAGCTGCATAGGAGATTTGGCCTGAAAGGTCAATTTTTTTGGTTGGTTGAATTAGGACCCCAATTCATGGTCAATAATAGCCCAATATAATTTTATTGAGATGGGAAAAGGTTCAAAAATATTAGAGCTTGTTAGGGATAAATATGAGTGAATTACGAGATCGATACGGAGCCCTAGGCAGCCGCCTAGGAGATTTGGCCTGAAAGGTCAATTTTTTTGTTTGGTTGAATTAGGACCCCAATTCATGGTCAATAATAGCCCTATATAATATTATTGAGATGGGAAAAGGTTCAAAAAAATTAGAGCTTGTTAGAGAGAAATATGAGTGAATTACGAAATCGCTTCGGAACCCTAGGCAGCTGCCTAGGAGATTTTGCCTGAAAAGTCTATTTTTTTGTTTGGTTGAATTAGGACCCCAATTCATGGTCAATAATAGCCCTATAAAATATTATTGAGATTGGAAAAGGTTCAAAAATATTAGAGCTTGTTAAAGAGAAATATGAGTGAATTACGAAATCGCTTCGGAGCCCTAGGCTGCTTCCTAGGAGATGTGGGCTGAAAGGTCAATTTTTTTTTGTTGGTTGAATTAGGACCCCAATTCATGGTCAATGATAGCCCTATATAATATTATTGAGATGGGAAATGGATCAAAAAATTAGAGCTAATTAGAGTGAAATATGAGTGATTTACGAGATCGCTTCGGAGCCCTAGGCAGCAGCCTAGGAGATTTGGCCTGAAAGGTCAATTTTTTTGTTTGGTTGAATTAGGACCCCAATTCATGGTCAATAATAGCCCTATATAATATTATTGAGATGGGAACAGGTTCAAAAAAATTAGAGCTTGTTCAAGAGAAATATGAGTGAATTACGAGATCGCTTCGGAGCCCTGGGCAGCCGCCTAGGAGATTTGGCCTGAAAGGTCAATTTTTTTGTTTGGTTGAATTAGGACCCCAATTCATGGTCAATAATGGCCCTATATAATATTATTGAGATGGGAAAAGGTTCAAAAAAATTAGAGCTAGTTAGGGAGAAATATGAGTGAATTACGAGATCGCTACGGAGCCCTAGGCTGCTGCTAAGAGATTTGGCCTGAAAGGTCAATTTTTTTGTTAGGGTGAATTAGGACCCAAATTCATGGTCAATAACAGCCCTATATAATATTATTGAGATGGGAACAGGTTCAAAAAAATTAGAGCTTGTTCAAGAGAAATATGAGTGAATTACGAAATCGCTTCGGAACCCTAGGCAGCTGCCTAGGACATTTGGCCTGAAAAGTCTATTTTTTTGTTTGGTCGAATTAGGACCCCAATTCATGGTCAATAATAGCCCTATAAAATATTATTGAGATTGGAAAAGGTTCAAAAAAATTAGAGCTTGTTAAAGAGAAATATGAGTGAATTACGAAATCGCTTCGGAGCCCTAGGCAGCTGCCTAGGAGATTTGGGCTGAAAGGTCAATTTTTTTGTTTGGTTGAATTTGGACCCCAATTCATGGTCAATGATAGCCCTATATAATATAATTGAGATGGGAAATGGTTCAAAAAAATTAGAGCTTGTTAAAGAGAAATATGAGTGAATTACGAAATCGCTTCGGTGCCCTAGGCAGCTGCCGAGGAGATTTGGCCTGAAAGGTCAATTTTTTTGTTTTCTTGAATTAGGACCCCAATTCATGGTCAATAATAGCCCAATATAATTTTATTGAGATGGGAAAAGGTTCAAAAAAATTAGAGCTTGTTAGGGAGAAATATGAGTGACTTACGAGATCTCTTCGGAGCCCTAGGCAACCGCCTAGGAGATTTGGCCTGAAAGGTCAATTTTTTTGTTTGGTTGAATTAGGACACCAATTCATGGTCAATAATAGCCCTATATAATATTATTGAGATGGGAAAAGGTTCAAAAAAATTAGAGCTAGTTAGGGAGAAATATGAGTGAATTACGAGATCGCTACGGGGCCCTAGGCAGCCGCCTAGGAGATTTGGCCTGAAAGGTCAATTTTTTTGTTTGGTTGAATTAGGACCCCAATTAATGGTCAATAATTGCCCAATATAATTTTATTGAGAAGGGAAAAGGTTCAAAAAAATTAGAGCTTGTTAGAGAGAAATATGAGTGAATTACGAAATCGCTTCGGAGCCCTAGGCAGCAGCCTAGGAGATTTGGCGTGAAAGGTCAATTTTTTTGTTTGGTTGAATTAGGACCCCAATTCATAGTCAATAATAGCCCAATATAATTTTATTGAGATGGGAAAAGGTTCAAAAAAATTAGAGCTTGTTAGGGAGAAATATGAGTGAATTACGAGATCGCTTCGGAGCCCTAGGCAGCCGCCTAGGAGATTTGGCCTGAAAGGTCAATTTTTTTGTTTGGTTGAATTAGGACCCCAATTCATGGTCAATAATGGCCCTATATAATATTATTGAGATGGGAAAAGGTTCAAAAAAATTAGAGCTAGTTAGGGAGAAATATGAGTGAATTACGAGATCGCTACGGAGCCCTAGGCAGCCGCCTAGGATATTTGGCCTGAAAGGTCAATTTTTTTGTTTGGTTGAATTAGGACCCCAATTCATGGTCAATAATGGCCCTATATAATATTATTGAGATGGGAAAAGGTTCAAAAAAATTAGAGCTAGTTAGGGAGAAATATGAGTGAATTACGAGATCGCTACGGAGCCCTAGGCAGCTGCCAAGAGATTTGGCCTGAAAGGTCAATTTTTTTGTTAGGGTGAATTAGGACCCCAATTCATGGTCAATAATAGCCCTATATAATATTATTGAGATGGGAACAGGTTCAAAAAAATTAGAGCTTGTTCAAGAGAAATATGAGTGAATTACGAAATCGCTTCGGAACCCTAGGCAGCTGCCTAGGAGTTTTGGCCTGAAAAGTCTATTTTTTTGTTTGGTTGAATTAGGACCCCAATTCATGGTCAATAATAGCCCTATAAAATATTATTGAGATTGGAAAAGGTTCAAAAAAATTAGAGTTTGTTAAAGAGAAATATGAGTGAATTACGAAATCGCTTCGGAGCCCTAGGCAGCAGCCTAGGAGATTTGGGCTGAAAGGTCAATTTTTTTGTTTGGTTGAATTAGGACCCCAATTCATGGTCAATGATAGCCCTATATAATATTATTGAGATGGGAAATGGTTCAAAAAAATTAGAGCTTGTTAAAGAGAAATATGAGTGAATTACGAAATCGCTTCGGAGCCCTAAGCAGCTACCTAGGAGATTTGGGCTGAAAGGTCAAAAAAATTTTTTGGTTGAATTAGGACCCCATTTCATGGTCAATGATAGCCCTATATAATATTATTGAGATGGGAAATGGTTCAAAAAAATTAGAGCTACTTAGAGTGAAATATGAGTGATTTACGAGATCGCTTCGGAGCCCTAGGCAGCAGCCTAGGAGATTTGGCCTGAAAGGTCAATTTTTTTGTTTGGTTGAATTAGGACCCCAATTCATGGTCAATAATAGCCCTATATAATATTATTGAGATGGGAAAAGGTTCAAAAAAATTAGAGCTTGTTAGAGAGAAATATGAGTGAATTACGAAATCGCTTCGGAACCCTAGGCAGCTGCCTAGGAGATTTTGCCTGAAAAGTCTATTTTTTTGTTTGGTTGAATTAGGACCCCAATTCATGGTCAATAATAGCCCTATAAAATATTATTGAGATTGGAAAAGGTTCAAAAATATTAGAGCTTGTTATAGAGAAATATGAGTGAATTACGAAATCGCTTCGGAGCCCTAGGCTGCTTCCTAGGAGATGTGGGCTGAAAGGTCAATTTTTTTTTGTTGGTTGAATTAGGACCCCAATTCATGGTCAATGATAGCCCTATATAATATTATTGAGATGGGAAATGGATCAAAAAATTAGAGCTAATTAGAGTGAAATATGAGTGATTTACGAGATCGCTTCGGAGCCCTAGGCAGAAGCCTAGGAGATTTGGCCTGAAAGGTCAATTTTTTTGTTTGGTTGAATTAGGACCCCAATTCATGGTCAATAATAGCCCTATATAATATTATTGAGATGGGAACAGGTTCAAAAAAATTAGAGCTTGTTCAAGAGAAATATGAGTGAATTACGAGATCGCTTCGGAGCCCTGGGCAGCCGCCTAGGAGATTTGGCCTGAAAGGTCAATTTTTTTGTTTGGTTGAATTAGGACCCCAATTCATGGTCAATAATGGCCCTATATAATATTATTGAGATGGGAAAAGGTTCAAAAAAAATAGAGCTAGTTAGGGAGAAATATGAGTGAATTACGAGATCGCTACGGAGCCCTAGGCTGCGGCTAAGAGATTTGGCCTGAAAGGTCAATTTTTTTGTTAGGGTGAATTAGGACCCCAATTCATGGTCAATAATAGCCCTATATAATATTATTGAGATGGGAACTGGTTCAAAAAAATTAGAGCTTGTTCAAGAGAAATATGATTGAATTACGAAATCGCTTCGGAACCCTAGGCAGCTGCCTAGGACATTTGGCCTGAAAAGTCTATTTTTTTGTTTGGTTGAATTAGGACCCCAATTCATGGTCAATAATAGCCCTAAAAAATATTATTGAGATTGGAAAAGGTTCAAAAAAATTAGAGCTTGTTAAAGAGAAATATGAGTGAATTACGAAATCGCTTCGGAGCCCTAGGCAGCCTAGGAGATTTGGGCTGAAAGGTCAATTTTTTTGTTTGGTTGAATTTGGACCCCAATTCATGGTCAATAATAGCCCTATATAATATAATTGAGATGGGAAATGGTTCAAAAAAATTAGAGCATGTTAAAGAGAAATATGAGTGAATTACGAAATCGCTTCGGTGCCCTAGGCAGCTGCCTAGGAGATTTGGCCTGAAAGGTCAATTTTTTTGTTTTGTTGAATTAGGACCCCAATTCATGGTCAATAATAGCCCAATATAATTTTATTGAGATGGGAAAAGGTTCAAAAAAATTAGAGCTTGTTAGGGAGAAATATGAGTGAATTACGAGATCTCTTCGGAGCCCTAGGCAACCGCCTAGGAGATTTGGCCTGAAAGGTCAATTTTTTTGTTTGGTTGAATTAGGACACCAATTCATGGTCAATAATAGCCCTATATAATATTATTGAGATGGGAAACGGTTCAAAAAAATTAGAGCTAGTTAGGGAGAAATATGAGTGAATTACGAGATCGCTACGGAGCCCTAGGCAGCCGCCAAGGAGATTTGGCCTGAAAGGTCAATTTTTTTGTTTGGTTGAATTAGGACCCCAATTAATGGTCAATAATTGCCCAATATAATTTTATTGAGAAGGGAAAAGGTTCAAAAAAATTAGAGCTTGTTAGAGAGAAATATGAGTGAATTACGAAATCGATTCGGAGCCCTAGGCAGCAGCCAAGGAGATTTGGCGTGAAAGGTCAATTTTTTTGTTTGGTTGAATTAGGACCCCAATTCATAGTCAATAATAGCCCAATATAATTTTATTGAGATGGGAAAAGGTTCAAAAAAATTAGAGCTTGTTAGGGAGAAATATGAGTGAATTACGAGATCGCTTCGGTGCCTTAGGCAGCCGCCTAGGAGATTTGGGCTGAAAGGTCAATTTTTTTGTTTGGTTGAATTAGGACCCCAATTCATTGTCAATAATGGCCCTATATAATATTATTGAGATGGGAAAAGGTTCAAAAAAATTAGAGCTAGTTAGGGAGAAATATGAGTGAATTACGAGATCGCTACGGAGCCCTAGGCAGCTGCCAAGAGATTTGGCCTGAAAGGTCAATTTTTTTGTTAGGGTGAATTAGGACCCCAATTCATGGTCAATAATAGCCCTATATAATATTATTGAGATGGGAACAGGTTCAAAAAAATTAGAGCTTGTTCAAGTGAAATATGAGTGAATTACGAAATCGCTTCGGAACCCTAGGCAGCTGCCTAGGAGATTTGGCCTGAAAAGTCAATTTTTTTGTTTGGTTGAATTAGGACCCCAATTCATGGTCAATAATAGCCCTATAAAATATTATTGAGATTGGAAAAGGTTCAAAAAAATTAGAGCTTGTTAAAGAGAAATATGAGTGAATTACGAAATCGCTTCGGAGCCCTAGGCAGCTGCCTAGGAGATTTGGGCTGAAAGGTCAATTTTTTTGTTTGGTTGAATTAGGACCCCAATTCATGGTCAATGATAGCCCTATATAATATTATTGAGATGGGAAATGGTTCAAAAAAATTAGAGCTAATTAGAGTGAAATATGAGTGATTTACGAGATCGCTTCGGAGCCCTAGGCAGCTGCCTAGGAGATTTGGCCTGAAAAGTCAATTTTTTTGTTTGGTTGAATTAGGACCCCAATTCATGGTCAATAATAGCCCAATATAATTTTATTGAGATGGGAAAAGGTTCAAAAAAATTAGAGCTTGTTAGGGAGAAATATGAGTGAATTACGATATCGCTTCGGAGCCCTAGGCCGCCGCCTAGGAGATTTGGCCTGAAGGGTCAATTTTTTTGTTTAGTTGAATTAGGACCCCAATTAATGGTCAATAATTGCCCAATATAATTTTATTGAGAAGGGAAAAGGTTCAAAAAAATTAGAGCTTGTTAGAGAGAAATATGAGTGAATTACGAGATCGCTTCGGAGCCCTAGGCAGCTGCCTAGGAGATTTGGCCTGAGAGGTCAATTTTTTTGTTTGGTTGAATTAGGACCCCAATTCATGGTCAATAATGGCCCTATATAATATTATTGAGATGGGAAAAGGTTCAAAAAAATTAGAGCTAGTTAGGGAGAAATATGAGTGAATTACGAGATCGCTACGGAGCCCTAGGCAGCCGCCTAGGATATTTGGCCTGAAAGGTCAATTTTTTTGTTTGGTTGAATTAGGACCCCAATTCATGGTCAATAATGGCCCTATATAATATTATTGAGATGGGAAAAGGTTCAAAAAAATTAGAGCTAGTTAGGGAGAAATATGAGTGAATTACGAGATCGCTACGGAGCCCTAGGCAGCTGCCAAGAGATTTGGCCTGAAAGGTCAATTTTTTTGTTAGGGTGAATTAGGACCCCAATTCATGGTCAATAATAGCCCTATATAATATTATTGAGATGGGAACAGGTTCAAAAAAATTAGAGATTGTTCAAGAGAAATATGAGTGAATTACGAAATCGCTTCGGAACCCTAGGCAGCTGCCTAGGAGATTTGGCCTGAAAAGTCTATTTTTTTGTTTGGTTGAATTCGGACCCCAATTCATGGTCAATAATAGCCCTATAAAATATTATTGAGATTGGAAAAGGTTCAAAAAAATTAGAGTTTGTTAAAGAGAAATATGAGTGAATTACGAAATCGCTTCGGAGCCCTAGGCAGCAGCCTAGGAGATTTGGGCTGAAAGGTCAATTTTTTTGTTTGGTTGAATTAGGACCCCAATTCATGGTCAATGATAGCCCTATATAATATTATTGAGATGGGAAATGGTTCAAAAAAATTAGAGCTTGTTAAAGAGAAATATGAGTGAATTACGAAATCGCTTCGGAGCCCTAGGCAGCTACCTAGGAGATTTGGGCTGAAAGGTCAAAAAAAAATTTTGGTTGAATTAGGACCCCAATTCATGGTCAATGATAGCCCTATATAATATTATTGAGATGGGAAATGGTTCAAAAAAATTAGCGCTAATTAGAGTGAAATATGAGTGATTTACGAGATCGCTTCGGAGCCCTAGGCAGCTGCATAGGAGATTTGGCCTGAAAGGTCAATTTTTTTGGTTGGTTGAATTAGGACCCCAATTCATGGTCAATAATAGCCCAATATAATTTTATTGAGATGGGAAAAGGTTCAAAAAAATTAGAGCTTGTTAGGGAGAAATATGAGTGAATTACGAGATCGATACGGAGCCCTAGGCAGCCGCCTAGGAGATTTGGCCTGAAAGGTCAATTTTTTTGTTTGGTTGAATTAGGACCCCAATTCATGGTCAATAATAGCCCTATATAATATTATTGAGATGGGAAAAGGTTCAAAAAAATTAGAGCTTGTTAGAGAGAAATATGAGTGAATTACGAAATCGCTTCGGAACCCTAGGCAGCTGCCTAGGAGATTTTGCCTGAAAAGTCTATTTTTTTGTTTGGTTGAATTAGGACCCCAATTCATGGTCAATAATAGCCCTATAAAATATTATTGAGATTGGAAAAGGTTCAAAAATATTAGAGCTTGTTAAAGAGAAATATGAGTGAATTACGAAATCTCTTCGGAGCCCTAGGCTGCTTCCTAGGAGATGTGGGCTGAAAGGTCAATTTTTTTTTGTTGGTTGAATTAGGACCCCAATTCATGGTCAATGATAGCCCTATATAATATTATTGAGATGGGAAATGGATCAAAAAATTAGAGCTAATTAGAGTGAAATATGAGTGATTTACGAGATCGCTTCGGAGCCCTAGGCAGCAGCCTAGGAGATTTGGCCTGAAAGGTCAATTTTTTTGTTTGGTTGAATTAGGACCCCAATTCATGGTCAATAATAGCCCTATATAATATTATTGAGATGGGAACAGGTTCAAAAAAATTAGAGCTTGTTCAAGTGAAATATGAGTGAATTACGAGATCGCTTCGGAGCCCTGGGCAGCCGCCTAGGAGATTTGGCCTGAAAGGTCAATTTTTTTGTTTGGTTGAATTAGGACCCCAATTCATGGTCGATAATGGCCCTATATAATATTATTGAGATGGGAAAAGGTTCAAAAAAAATAGAGCTAGTTAGGGAGAAATATGAGTGAATTACGAGATCGCTACAGAGCCCTAGGCTGCGGCTAAGAGATTTGGCCTGAAAGGTCAATTTTTTTGTTACGGTGAATTAGGACCCCAATTCATGGTCAATAATAGCCCTATATAATATTATTGAGATGGGAACAGGTTCATAAAAATTAGAGCTTGTTCAAGAGAAATATGAGTGAATTACGAAATCGCTTCGGAACCCTAGGCAGCTGCCTAGGACATTTGGCCTGAAAAGTCTATTTTTTTGTTTGGTTGAATTAGGACCCCAATTCATGGTCAATAATAGCCCTAAAAAATATTATTGAGATTGGAAAAGGTTCAAAAAAATTAGAGCTTGTTAAAGAGAAATATGAGTGAATTACGAAATCGCTTCGGAGCCCTAGGCAGCCTAGGAGATTTGGGCTGAAAGGTCAATCTTTTTGTTTGGTTGAATTTGGACCCCAATTCATGGTCAATAATAGCCCTATATAATATAATTGAGATGGGAAATGGTTCAAAAAAATTAGAGCATGTTAAAGAGAAATATGAGTGAATTACGAAATCGCTTCGGTGCCCTAGGCAGCTGCCTAGGAGATTTGGCCTGAAAGGTCAATTTTTTTGTTTTGTTGAATTAGGACCCCAATTCATGGTCAATAATAGCCCAATATAATTTTATTGAGATGGGAAAAGGTTCAAAAAAATTAGAGCTTGTTAGGGAGAAATATGAGTGAATTACGAGATCTCTTCGGAGCCCTAGGCAACCGCCTAGGAGATTTGGCCTGAAAGGTCAATTTTTTTGTTTGGTTGAATTAGGACACCAATTCATGGTCAATAATAGCCCTATATAATATTATTGAGATGGGAAACGGTTCAAAAAAATTAGAGCTAGTTAGGGAGAAATATGAGTGAATTACGAGATCGCTACGGAGCCCTAGGCAGCCGCCAAGGAGATTTGGCCTGAAAGGTCAATTTTTTTGTTTGGTTGAATTAGGACCCCAATTAATGGTCAATAATTGCCCAATATAATTTTATTGAGAAGGGAAAAGGTTCAAAGAAATTAGAGCTTGTTAGAGAGAAATATGAGTGAATTACGAAATCGATTCGGAGCCCTAGGCAGCAGCCTAGGAGATTTGGCGTGAAAGGTCAATTTTTTTGTTTGGTTGAATTAGGACCCCAATTCATAGTCAATAATAGCCCAATATAATTTTATTGAGATGGGAAAAGGTTCAAAAAAATTAGAGCTTGTTAGGGAGAAATATGAGTGAATTACGAGATCGCTTCGGTGCCCTAGGCAGCCGACTAGGAGATTTGGCCTGAAAGGTCAATTTTTTTGTTTGGTTGAATTAGGACCCCATTTCATGGTCAATAATGGCCCTATATAATATTATTGAGATGGGAAAAGGTTCAAAAAAATTAGAGCTAGTTAGGGAGAAATATGAGTGAATTACGAGATCGCTACGGAGCCCTAGGCAGCTGCCAAGAGATTTGGCCTGAAAGGTCAATTTTTTTGTTAGGGTGAATTAGGACCCCAATTCATGGTCAATAATAGCCCTATATAATATTATTGAGATGGGAACAGGTTCAAAAAAATTAGAGCTTGTTCAAGTGAAATATGAGTGAATTACGAAATCGCTTCGGAACCCTAGGCAGCTGCCTAGGAGATTTGGCCTGAAAAGTCTATTTTTTTGTTTGGTTGAATTAGGACCCCAATTCATGGTCAATAATAGCCCTATAAAATATTATTGAGATTGGAAAAGGTTCAAAAAAATTAGAGCTTGTTAGGGAGAAATATGAGTGAATTACGAGATCGATACGGAGCCCTAGGCAGCCGCCTAGGAGATTTGGCCTGAAAGGTCAATTTTTTTGTTTGGTTGAATTAGGACCCCAATTCATGGTCAATAATAGCCCTATATAATATTATTGAGATGGGAAAAGGTTCAAAAAAATTAGAGCTTGTTAGAGAGAAATATGAGTGAATTACGAAATCGCTTCGGAACCCTAGGCAGCTGCCTAGGAGATTTGGCCTGAAAAGTCAATTTTTTTGTTTGGTTGAATTAGGACCCCAATTCATGGTCAATAATAGCCCAATATAATTTTATTGAGATGGGAAAAGGTTCAAAAAAATTAGAGCTTGTTAGGGAGAAATATGAGTGAATTACGATATCGCTTCGGAGCCCTAGGCCGCCGCCTAGGAGATTTGGCCTGAAGGGTCAATTTTTTTGTTTGGTTGAATTAGGACCCCAATTAATGGTCAATAATTGCCCAATATAATTTTATTGAGATGGGAAAAGGTTCAAAAAAATTAGAGCCAGTTAGGGAGAAATATGAGTGAATTACGAGATCGCTACGGAGACCTAGGCAGCCTAGGAGATTTGGCCTGAAAGGTCAATTTTTTTGTTTGGTTGAATTAGGACCCCAATTAATGGTCAATAATTGCCCAATATAATTTTATTGAGAAGGGAAAAGGTTCAAAAAAATTAGAGCTTGTTAGAGAGAAATATGAGTGAATTACGAGATCGCTTCGGAGCCCTAGGCAGCTGCCTAGGAGATTTGGCCTGAAAGGTCAATTTTTTTGTTTGGTTGAATTAGGACCCCAATTCATGGTCAACAATAGCCCAATATAATTTTATTGAGATGGGAAAAGGTTCAAAAAAATTAGAGCTTGTTAGGGAGAAATATGAGTGAATTACGAGATCGCTTCGGAGCCCTGGGCAGCCGCCTAGGAGATTTGGCCTGAAAGGTCAATTTTTTTGTATGGTTGAATTAGGACCCCAATTCATGGTCAATAATGGCCCTATATAATATTATTGAGATGGGAAAAGGTTCAAAAAAATTAGAGCTAGTTAGGAAGAAATATGAGTGAATTACGAGATCGCTACGGAGCCCTAGGCAGCTGCTAAAAGATTTGGCCTGAAAGGTCAATTTTTTTGTTAGGGTGAATTAGGACCCCAATTCATGGTCAATAATAGCCCTATATAATATTATTGAGATGGGAACAGGTTCAAAAAAATTAGAGCTTGTTCAAGAGAAATATGAGTGAATTACGAAATCGCTTCGGAACCCTAGGCAGCTGCTTAGGACATTTGGCCTGAATAGTCTATTTTTTTGTTTGGTTGAATTAGGACCCCAATTCATGGTCAATAATAGCCCTAAAAAATATTATTGAGATTGGAAAAGGTTCAAAAAAATTAGAGCTTGTTAAAGAGAAATATGAGTGAATTACGAAATCGCTTCGGAGCCCTAGGCAGCTGCCTAGGAGATTTGGGCTGAAAGGTCAATTTTTTTGTTTGGTTGAATTTGGACCCAAATTCATGGTCAATGATAGCCCTATATAATATAATTGAGATGGGAAAAGGTTCAAAAAAAATTAGAGCTTGTTAAAGAGAAATATGAGTGAATTACGAAATCGCTTCGGTGCCCTAGGCAGCTGCCCAAGAGATTTGGCCTGAAAGGTCAATTTTTTTGTTTTGTTGAATTAGGACCCCAATTCATGGTCAATAATAGCCCAATATAATTTTATTGAGATGGGAAAAGGTTCAAAAAAATTAGAGCTTGTTAGGGAGAAATATGAGTGAATTACGAGATCTCTTCGGAGCCCTAGGCAACCGCCTAGGAGATTTGGCCTGAAAGGTCAATTTTTTTGTTTGGTTGAATTAGGACACCAATTCATGGTCAATAATAGCCCTATATAATATTATTGAGATGGGAAAAGGTTCAAAAAAATTAGAACTAGTTAGGGAGAAATATGAGTGAATTACGAGATCGCTACGGAGCCCTAGGCTGCGGCTAAGAGATTTGGCCTGAAAGGTCAATTTTTTTGTTAGGGTGAATTAGGACCCCAATTCATGGTCAATAATAGCCCTATATAATATTATTGAGATGGGAACAGGTTCAAAAAAATTAGAGCTTGTTCAAGAGAAATATGAGTGAATTACGAAATCGCTTCGGAACCCTAGGCAGCTGCCTAGGACATTTGGCCTGAATAGTCTATTTTTTTGTTTGGTTGAATTAGGACCCCAATTCATGGTCAATAATAGCCCTAAAAAATATTATTGAGATTGGAAAAGGTTCAAAAAAATTAGAGCTTGTTAAAGAGAAATATGAGTGAATTACGAAATCGCTTCGGAGCCCTAGGCAGCGGCCTAGGAGATTTGGGCTGAAAGGTCAATTTTTTTGTTTGGTTGAATTTGGACCCCAATTCATGGTCAATGATAGCCCTATATAATATATTTGAGATGGGAAAAGGTTCAAAAAAATTAGAGCTTGTTAAAGAGAAATATGAGTGAATTACGAAATCGCTTCGGTGCCCTAGGCAGCTGCCCAAGAGATTTGGCCTGAAAGGTCAATTTTTTTGTTTTGTTGAATTAGTACCCCAATTCATGGTCAATAATAGCCCAATATAATTTTATTGAGATGGGAAAAGGTTCAAAAAAATTAGAGCTTGTTAGGGAGAAATATGAGTGAATTACGAGATCTCTTCGGAGCCCTAGGCAACCGCCTAGGAGATTTGGCCTGAAAGGTCAATTTTTTTGTTTGGTTGAATTAGGACACCAATTCATGGTCAATAATAGCCCTATATAATATTATTGAGATGGGAAAAGGTTCAAAAAAATTAGAGCTAGTTAGGGAGAAATATGAGTGAATTACGAGATCGCTACGGAGCCCTAGGCTGCGGCTAAGAGATTTGGCCTGAAAGGTCAATTTTTTTGTTAGGGTGAATTAGGACCCCAATTCATGGTCAATAATAGCCCTATATAATATTATTGAGATGGGAACAGGTTCAAAAAAATTAGAGCTTGTTCAAGAGAAATATGAGTGAATTACGAAATCGCTTCGTAACCCTAGGCAGCTGCCTAGGACATTTGGCCTGAAAAGTCTATTTTTTTGTTTGGTTGAATTAGGACCCCAATTCATGGTCAATAATAGCCCTAAAAAATATTATTGAGATTGGAAAAGGTTCAAAAAAATTAGAGCTTGTTAAAGAGAAATATGAGTGAATTACGAAATCGCTTCGGAGCCCTAGGCAGCCTAGGAGATTTGGGCTGAAAGGTCAATTTTTTTGTTTGGTAGAATTTGGACCCCAATTCATGGTCAATAATAGCCCTATATAATATAATTGAGATGGGAAATGGTTCAAAAAAATTAGAGCATGTTAAAGAGAAATATGAGTGAATTACGAAATCGCTTCGGTGCCCTAGGCAGCTGCCTAGGAGATTTGGCCTGAAAGGTCAATTTTTTTGTTTTGTTGAATTAGGACCCCAATTCATGGTCAATAATAGCCCAATATAATTTTATTGAGATGGGAAAAGGTTCAAAAAAATTAGAGCTTGTTAGGGAGAAATATGAGTGAATTACGAGATCTCTTCGGAGCCCTAGGCAACCGCCTAGGAGATTTGGCCTGAAAGGTCAATTTTTTTGTTTGGTTGAATTAGGACACCAATTCATGGTCAATAATAGCCCTATATAATATTATTGAGATGGGAAACGGTTCAAAAAAATTAGAGCTAGTTAGGGAGAAATATGAGTGAATTACGAGATCGCTACGGAGCCCTAGGCAGCCGCCAAGGAGATTTGGCCTGAAAGGTCAATTTTTTTGTTTGGTTGAATTAGGACCCCAATTAATGGTCAATAATTGCCCAATATAATTTTATTGAGAAGGGAAAAGGTTCAAAAAAATTAGAGCTTGTTAGAGAGAAATATGAGTGAATTACGAAATCGATTCGGAGCCCTAGGCAGCAGCCTAGGAGATTTGGCGTGAAAGGTCAATTTTTTTGTTTGGTTGAATTAGGACCCCAATTCATAGTCAATAATAGCCCAATATAATTTTATTGAGATGGGAAAAGGTTCAAAAAAATTAGAGCTTGTTAGGGAGAAATATGAGTGAATTACGAGATCGCTTCGGTGCCCTAGGCAGCCGCCTAGGAGATTTGGCCTGAAAGGTCAATTTTTTTGTTTGGTTGAATTAGGACCCCAATTCATGGTCAATAATGGCCCTATATAATAATATTGAGATGGGAAAAGGTTCAAAAAAATTAGAGCTAGTTAGGGAGAAATATGAGTGAATTACGAGATCGCTACGGAGCCCTAGGCAGCTGCCAAGAGATTTGGCCTGAAAGGTCAATTTTTTTGTTAGGGTGAATTAGGACCCCAATTCATGGTCAATAATAGCCCTATATAATATTATTGAGATGGGAACAGGTTCAAAAAAATTAGAGCTTGTTCAAGTGAAATATGAGTGAATTACGAAATCGCTTCGGAACCCTAGGCAGCTGCCTAGGAGATTTGGCCTGAAAAGTCTATTTTTTTGTTTGGTTGAATTAGGACCCCAATTCATGGTCAATAATAGCCCTATAAAATATTATTGAGATTGGAAAAGGTTCAAAAAAATTAGAGCTTGTTAAAGAGAAATATGAGTGAATTACGAAATCGCTTCGGAGACCTAGGCAGCTGCCTAGGAGATTTGGGCTGAAAGGTCAATTTTTTTGTTTGGTTGAATTAGGACCCCAATTCATGGTCAATGATAGCCCTATATAATATTATTGAGATGGGAAATGGTTCAAAAAAATTAGAGCTAATTAGAGTGAAATATGAGTGATTTACGAGATCGCTTCGGAGCCCTAGTCAGCTGCCTAGGACATTTGGCCTGAAAAGTCAATTTTTTTGTTTGGTTGAATTAGGACCCCAATTCATGGTCAATAATAGCCCAATATAATTTTATTGAGATGGGAAAAGGTTCAAAAAAATTAGAGCTTGTTAGGGAGAAATATGAGTGAATTACGATATCGCTTCGGAGCCCTAGGCCGCCGCCTAGGAGATTTGGCCTGAAGGGTCAATTTTTTTGTTTGGTTGAATTAGGACCCCAATTAATGGTCAATAATTGCCCAATATAATTTTATTGAGATGGGAAAAGGTTCAAAAAAATTAGAGCTAGTTAGGGAGAAATATGAGTGAATTACGAGATCGCTACGGAGACCTAGGCAGCCTAGGAGATTTGGCCTGAAAGGTCAATTTTTTTGTTTGGTTGAATTAGGACCCCAATTAATGGTCAATAATTGCCCAATATAATTTTATTGAGAAGGGAAAAGGTTCAAAAAAATTAGAGCTTGTTAGAGAGAAATATGAGTGAATTACGAGATCGCTTCGGAGCCCTGGGCAGCCGCCTAGGAGATTTGGCCTGAAAGGTCAATTTTTTTGTTTGGTTGAATTAGGACCCCAATTCATGGTCAATAATAGCCCAATATAATTTTATTGAGATGGGAAAAGGTTCAAAAAAATTAGAGCTTGTTAGGGAGAAATATGAGTGAATTACGAGATCTCTTCGGAGCCCTAGGCAACCGCCTAGGAGATTTGGCCTGAAAGGTCAATTTTTTTGTTTGGTTGAATTAGGACCCCAATTCATGGTCAATAATAGCCCTATATAATATTATTGAGATGGGAAAAGGTTCAAAAAAATTAGAGCTAGTTAGGGAGAAATATGAGTGAATTACGAGATCGCTACGGTGCCCTAGGCTGCGGCTAAGAGATTTGGCCTGAAAGGTCAATTTTTTTGCTAGGGTGAATTAGGACCCCAATTCATGGTCAATAATAGCCCTATATAATATTATTGAGATGGGAACAGGTTCAAAAAAATTAGAGCTTGTTCAAGAGAAATATGAGTGAATTACGAAATCGCTTCGGAACCCTAGGCAGCTGCCTAGGACATTTGGCCTGAAAAGTCTATTTTTTTGTTTGGTTGAATTAGGACCCCAATTCATGGTCAATAATAGCCCTAAAAAATATTATTGAGATTGGAAAAGGTTCAAAAAAATTAGAGCTTGTTAAAGAGAAATATGAGTGAATTACGAAATCGCTTCGGAGCCCTAGGCAGCCTAGGAGATTTGGGCTGAAAGGTCAATTTTTTTGTTTGGTTGAATTTGGACCCCAATTCATGGTCAATAATAGCCCTATATAATATAATTGAGATGAGAAATGGTTCAAAAAAATTAGAGCATGTTAAAGAGAAATATGAGTGAATTACGAAATCGCTTCGGTGCCCTAGGCAGCTGCCTAGGAGATTTGGCCTGAAAGGTCAATTTTTTTGTTTTGTTGAATTAGGACCCCAATTCATGGTCAATAATAGCCCAATATAATTTTATTGAGATGGGAAAAGGTTCAAAAAAATTAGAGCTTGTTAGGGAGAAATATGAGTGAATTACGAGATCTCTTCGGAGCCCTAGGCAACCGCCTAGGAGATTTGGCCTGAAAGGTCAATTTTTTTGTTTGGTTGAATTAGGACACCAATTCATGGTCAATAATAGCCCTATATAATATTATTGAGATGGGAAACGGTTCAAAAAAATTAGAGCTAGTTAGGGAGAAATATGAGTGAATTACGAGATCGCTACGGAGCCCTAGGCAGCCGCCAAGGAGATTTGGCCTGAAAGGTCAATTTTTTTGTTTGGTTGAATTAGGACCCCAATTAATGGTCAATAATTGCCCAATATAATTTTATTGAGAAGGGAAAAGGTTCAAAAAAATTAGAGCTTGTTAGAGAGAAATATGAGTGAATTACGAAATCGATTCGGAGCCCTAGGCAGCAGCCTAGGAGATTTGGCGTGAAAGGTCAATTTTTTTGTTTGGTTGAATTAGGACCCCAATTCATAGTCAATAATAGCCCAATATAATTTTATTGAGATGGGAAAAGGTTCAAAAAAATTAGAGCTTGTTAGGGAGAAATATGAGTGAATTACGAGATCGCTTCGGTGCCCTAGGCAGCCGCCTAGGAGATTTGGCCTGAAAGGTCAATTTTTTTGTTTGGTTGAATTAGGACCCCATTTCATGGTCAATAATGGCCCTATATAATATTATTGAGATGGGAAAAGGTTCAAAAAAATTAGAGCTAGTTAGGGAGAAATATGAGTGAATTACGAGATCGCTACGGAGCCCTAGGCAGCTGCCAAGAGATTTGGCCTGAAAGGTCAATTTTTTTGTTAGGGTGAATTAGGACCCCAATTCATGGTCAATAATAGCCCTATATAATATTATTGAGATGGGAACAGGTTCAAAAAAATTAGAGCTTGTTCAAGTGAAATATGAGTGAATTACGAAATCGCTTCGGAACCCTAGGCAGCTGCCTAGGAGATTTGGCCTGAAAAGTCTATTTTTTTGTTTGGTTGAATTAGGACCCCAATTCATGGTCAATAATAGCCCTATAAAATATTATTGAGATTGGAAAAGGTTCAAAAAAATTAGAGCTTGTTAAAGAGAAATATGAGTGAATTACGAAATCGCTTCGGAGCCCTAGGCAGCTGCCTAGGAGATTTGGGCTGAAAGGTCAATTTTTTTGTTTGGTTGAATTAGGACCCCAATTCATGGTCAATGATAGCCCTATATAATATTATTGAGACTGGAAATGGTTCAAAAAAATTAGAGCTAATTAGAGTGAAATATGAGTGATTTACGAGATCGCTTCGGAGCCCTAGGCAGCTGCCTAGGAGATTTGGCCTGAAAAGTCAATTTTTTTGTTTGGTTGAATTAGAACCCCAATTCATGGTCAATAATAGCCCAATATAATTTTATTGAGATGGGAAAAGGTTCAAAAAAATTAGAGCTTGTTAGGGAGAAATATGAGTGTATTACGATATCGCTTCGGAGCCCTAGGCCGCCGCCTAGGAGATTTGGCCTGAAGGGTCAATTTTTTTGTTTGGTTGAATTAGGACCCCAATTAATGGTCAATAATTGCCCAATATAATTTTATTGAGATGGGAAAAGGTTCAAAAAAATTAGAGCTTGTTAGGGAGAAATATGAGTGAATTACGAGATCGCTTCGGTGCCCTAGGCAGCCGCCTAGGAGATTTGGCCTGAAAGGTCAATTTTTTTGTTTGGTTGAATTAGGACCCCAATTCATGGTCAATAATGGCCCTATATAATATTATTGAGATGGGAAAAGGTTCAAAAAAATTAGAGCTAGTTAGGGAGAAATATGAGTGAATTACGAGATCGCTACGGAGCCCTAGGCAGCTGCCAAGAGATTTGGCCTGAAAGGTCAATTTTTTTGTTAGGGTGAATTAGGACCCCAATTCATGGTCAATAATAGCCCTATATAATATTATTGAGATGGGAACAGGTTCAAAAAAATTAGAGCTTGTTCAAGTGAAATATGAGTGAATTACGAAATCGCTTCGGAACCCTAGGCAGCTGCCTAGGAGATTTGGCCTGAAAAGTCTATTTTTTTGTTTGGTTGAATTAGGACCCCAATTCATGGTCAATAATAGCCCTATAAAATATTATTGAGATTGGAAAAGGTTCAAAAAAATTAGAGCTTGTTAAAGAGAAATATTAGTGAATTACGAAATCGCTTCGGAGCCCTAGGCAGCTGCCTGGGATATTTGGGCTGAAAGGTCAATTTTTTTGTTTGGTTGAATTAGGACCCCAATTCATGGTCAATGATAGCCCTATATAATATTATTGAGATGGGAAATGGTTCAAAAAAATTAGAGCTAATTAGAGTGAAATATGAGTGATTTACGAGATCGCTTCGGAGCCCTAGGCAGCTGCCTAGGAGATTTGGCCTGAAAAGTCAATTTTTTTGTTTGGTTGAATTAGGACCCCAATTCATGGTCAATAATAGCCCAATATAATTTTATTGAGATGGGAAAAGGTTCAAAAAAATTAGAGCTTGTTAGGGAGAAATATGAGTGAATTACGATATCGCTTCGGAGCCCTAGGCCGCCGCCTAGGAGATTTGGCCTGAAGGGTCAATTTTTTTGTTTGGTTGAATTAGGACCCCAATTAATGGTCAATAATTGCCCAATATAATTTTATTGAGATGGGAAAAGGTTCAAAAAAATTAGAGCTAGTTAGGGAGAAATATGAGTGAATTACGAGATCGCTACGGAGACCTAGGCAGCCTAGGAGATTTGGCCTGAAAGGTCAATTTTTTTGTTTGGTTGAATTAGGACCCCAATTAATGGTCAATAATTGCCCAATATAATTTTATTGAGAAGGGAAAAGGTTCAAAAAAATTAGAGCTTGTTAGAGAGAAATATGAGTGAATTACGAGATCGCTTCGGAGCCCTAGGCAGCTGCCTAGGAGATTTGGCCTGAAAGGTCAATTTTTTTGTTTGGTTGAATTAGGACCCCAATTCATGGTCAATAATAGCCCAATATAATTTTATTGAGATGGGAAAAGGTTCAAAAAAATTAGAGCTTGTTAGGGAGAAATATGAGTGAATTACGAGATCGCTTCGGAGCCCTGGGCAGCCGCCTAGGAGATTTTGCCTGAAAGGTCAATTTTTTTGTTTGGTTGAATTAGGACCCCAATTCATGGTCAATAATGGCCCTATATAATATTATTGAGATGGGAAAAGGTTCAAAAAAATTAGAGCTAGTTAGGGAGAAATATGAGTGAATAACGAGATCGCTACGGAGCCCTAGGCAGCTGCTAAAAGATTTGGCCTGAAAGGTCAATTTTTTTGTTAGGGTGAATTAGGACCCCAATTCATGGTCAATAATAGCCCTATATAATATTATTGAGATGGGAACAGGTTCAAAAAAATTAGAGCTTGTTCAAGAGAAATATGAGTGAATTACGAAATCGCTTCGGAACCCTAGGCAGCTGCCTAGGACATTTGGCCTGAATAGTCTATTTTTTTGTTTGGTTGAATTAGGACCCCAATTCATGGTCAATAATAGCCCTAAAAAATATTATTGAGATTGGAAAAGGTTCAAAAAAA
The DNA here is from genome assembly GCF_963169125.1 of Humulus lupulus. Classification (NCBI taxonomy): domain Eukaryota; kingdom Viridiplantae; phylum Streptophyta; class Magnoliopsida; order Rosales; family Cannabaceae; genus Humulus; species Humulus lupulus. The sequence goes on along the minus strand of NC_084794.1, from coordinate 51,680 downwards.
TTAGAGCTTGTTAAAGAGAAATATGAGTGAATTACGAAATCGCTTCGGAGCCCTAGGCAGCTGCCTAGGAGATTTGGGCTGAAAGGTCAATTTTTTTGTTTGGTTGAATTTGGACCCCAATTCATGGTCAATGATAGCCCTATATAATATAATTGAGATGGGAAAAGGTTCAAAAAAATTAGAGCTTGTTAAAGAGAAATATGAGTGAATTACGAAATCGCTTCGGTGCCCTAGGCAGCTGCCCAAGAGATTTGGCCTGAAAGGTCAATTTTTTTGTTTTGTTGAATTAGGACCCCAATTCATGGTCAATAATAGCCCAATATAATTTTATTGAGATGGGAAAAGGTTCAAAAAAATTAGAGCTTGTTAGGGAGAAATATGAGTGAATTACGAGATCTCTTCGGAGCCCTAGGCAACCGCCTAGGAGATTTGGCCTGAAAGGTCAATTTTTTTGTTTGGTTGAATTAGGACACCAATTCATGGTCAATAATGGCCCTATATAATATTATTGAGATGGGAAAAGGTTCAAAAAAATTAGAGCTAGTTAGGGAGAAATATGAGTGAATTACGAGATCGCTACGGAGCCCTAGAAGGCCGCCTAGGAGATTTGGCCTGAAAGGTCAATTTTTTTGTTTGGTTGAATTAGGACCCCAATTAATGGTCAATAATTGCCCAATATAATTTTATTGAGAAGGGAAAAGGTTCAAATAAATTAGAGCTTGTTAGAGAGAAATATGAGTGAATTACGAAATCGCTTCGGAGCCCTAGGCAGCAGCCTAGGAGATTTGGCGTGAAAGGTCAATTTTTTTGTTTGGTTGAATTAGGACCCTAATTCATAGTCAATAATAGCCCAATATAATTTTATTGAGATGGGAAAAGGTTCAAAAATATTAGAGCTTGTTAGGGAGAAATATGAGTGAATTACGAGATCGCTTCGGAGCCCTAGGCTGCCGCCTAGGAGATTTGGCCTCAAAGGTCAATTTTTTTGTTTGGTTGAATTAGGACCCCAATTCATGGTCAATAATGGCCCTATATAATATTATTGAGATGGGAAAAGGTTCAAAAAAATTAGAGCTAGTTAGGGAGAAATATGAGTGAATTACGAGATCGCTACGGAGCCCTAGGCAGCGGCCAAGAGATTTGGCCTGAAAGGTCAATTTTTTTGTTAGGGTGAATTAGGACCCCAATTCATGGTCAATAATAGCCCTATATAATATTATTGAGATGGGAACAGGTTCAAAAAAATTAGAGCTTGTTCAAGAGAAATATGAGTGAATTACGAAATCGCTTCGTAACCCTAGGCAGCTGCCTAGGAGATTTGGCCTGAAAAGTCTATTTTTTTGTTTGGTTGAATTAGGACCCCAATTCATGGTCAATAATAGCCCTATAAAATATTATTGAGATTGGAAAAGGTTCAAAAAAATTAGAGCTTGTTAAAGAGAAATATGAGTGAATTACGAAATCGCTTCGGAGCCCTAGGCAGCTGCCTAGGAGATTTGGGCTGAAAGGTCAATTTTTTTGTTTGGTTCAATTAGGACCCCAATTCATGGTCAATGATAGCCCTATATAATATTATTGAGATGGGAAATGGTTCAAAAAAATTAGAGCTAATTAGAGTGAAATATGAGTGATTTACGAGATCGCTTCGTAGCCTTAGGGAGCTGCCTAGGAGATTTGGCCTGAAAAGTCAATTTTTTTGTTTGGTTGAATTAGGACCCCAATTCATGGTCAATAATAGCCCAATATAATTTTATTTAGATGGGAAAAGGTTCAAAAAAATTAGAGCTTGTTAGGGAGAAATATGAGTGAATTACGATATTGCTTCGGAGCCCTAGGCAGCCGCCTAGGAGATTTGGCCTGAATGGTCAAATTTTTTGTTTGGTTGAATTAGGACCCCAATTAATGGTCAATAATTGCCCAATATAATTTTATTGAGATGGGAAAAGGTTCAAAAAAATTAGAGCTAGTTAGGGAGAAATATGAGTGAATTACGAGATCGCTACGGAGCCCTAGGCAGCCTAGGAGATTTGGCCTGAAAGGTCAATTTTTTTGTTTGGTTGAATTAGGACCCCAATTAATGGTCAATAATTGCCCAATATAATTTTATTGAGAAGGGAAAAGGTTCAAAAAAATTAGAGCTTGTTAGAGAGAAATATGAGTGAATTACGAAATCGCTTCGGAGCCCTAGGCAGCAGCCTAGGAGATTTGGCGTGAAAGGTCAATTTTTTTGTTTGGTTGAATTAGGACCCCAATTCATAGTCAATAATAGCCCAATATAATTTTTTTGAGATGGGAAAAGGTTCAAAAAAATTAGAGCTTGTTAGGCAGAAATATGAGTGAATTACGAGATCACTTCGGAGCCCTAGGCAGCCGCCTAGGAGATTTGGCCTGAAAGGTCAATTTTTTTGTTTGGTTGAATTAGGACCCCAATTCATGGTCAATAATGGCCCTATATAATATTATTGAGATGGGAAAAGGTTCAAAAAAATTAGAGCTAGTTAGGGAGAAATATGAGTGAATTACGAGATCGCTACGGAGCCCTAGGCAGCTGGCAAGAGATTTGGCCTGAAAGGTCAATTTTTTTGTTAGGGTGAATTAGGACCCCAATTCATGGTCAATAATAGCCCTATATAATATTATTGAGATGGGAACAGGTTCAAAAAAATTAGAGCTTGTTCAAGAGAAATATGAGTGAATTACGAAATCGCTTCGGAACCCTAGGCAGCTGCCTAGGAGATTTGGCCTGAAAAGTCTATTTTTTTGTTTGGTTGAATTAGGACCCCAATTCATGGTCAATAATAGCCCTATAAAATATTATTGAGATTGGAAAAGGTTCAAAAAAATTAGAGCTTGTTAAAGTGAAATATGAGTGAATTACGAAATCGCTTCGGAGCCCTAGGCAGCTGCCTAGGAGATTTGGGCTGAAAGGTCAATTTTTTTGTTTGGTTGAATTAGGACCCCAATTCATGGTCAATGATAGCCCTATATAATATTATTGAGATGGGAAATTGTTCAAAAAAATTAGAGCTTGTTAAAGAGAAATATGAGTGAATTACGAAATCGCTTCGGAGCCCTAGGCAGCTGCCTAGGAGATTTGGGCTGAAAGGTCAATTTTTTTGTTTGGTTGAATTAGGACCCCAATTCATGGTCAATGATAGCCCTATATAATATTATTGAGATGGGAAATTGTTCAAAAAAATTAGAGCTTGTTAAAGAGAAATATGAGTGAATTACGAAATCGCTTCGGAGCCCTAGGCAGCTGCCTAGGAGATTTGGCCTGAAAGGTCAATTTTTTTGTTTTGTTGAATTAGGACCCCAATTCATGGTCAATAATAGCCCAATATAATTTTATTGAGATGGGAAAAGGTTCAAAAAAATTAGAGCTTGTTAGGGAGAAATATGAGTGAATTACGAGATCGCTTCGGAGCCCTAGGCAACCGCCTAGGAGATTTGGCCTGAAAGGTCAATTTTTTTGTTTGGTTGAATTAGGACCCCAATTCATGGTCAATAATAGCCCTATATAATATTATTGAGATGGGAATAGCTTCAAAAAAATTAGAGCTAGTTAGGGAGAAATATGAGTGAATTACGAGATCGCTACGGAGCCCTAGGCAGCTGCCAAGAGATTTGGCCTGAAAGGTCAATTTTTTTGTTAGGTTGAATTTGGACCCCAATTCATGGTCAATAATAGCCCTATATAATATTATTGAGATGGGAACAGGTTCAAAAAAATTAGAGCTTGTTGGAGAGGAATATGAGTGAATTACGAGATAGCTTCGGAGCCCTAGGCAGCTGCCTAGGAGATTTGGCCTGAAAGGTCAATTTTTTTGTTTGGTTGAATTAGGACCCTAATTCATGGTCAATGATAGCCCTATATAATATTATTGAGATGGGAAATGGTTCAAAAAAATTAGAGCTTGTTAAAGAGAAATATGAGTGAATTACGAAATCGCTTCGGAGCCCTAGGCAGCTGCCTAGGAGATTTGGCCTGAAAGGTCAATTTTTTTGTTTTGTTGAATTAGGACCCCAATTCATGGTCAATAATAGCCCAATATAATTTTATTGAGATGGGAAAAGGTTCAAAAAAATTAGAGCTTGTTAGGGAGAAATATGAGTGAATTACGATATCGCTTCGGAGCCCTAGGCAGCCGACTAGGAGATTTGGCCTGAATGGTCAATTTTTTTGTTTGGTTGAATTAGGACCCCAATTAATGGTCAATAATTGCCCAATATAATTTTATTGAGATGGGAAAAGGTTCAAAGAAATTAGAGCTTGTTAGGGAGAAATATGAGTGAATTACGAGATCTCTTCGGAGCCCTAGGAAGCTGCCTAGGAGATTTGGCCTTAAAGGTCGATTTTTTTGTTTGGTTGAATTAGGACCCCAATTCATGGTCAATAATTGCCCTATATAATATTATAGATATGGGAAAAGGTTCAAAAAAATTAGAGCTTGTTAGAGAGGAATATGAGTGAATTACGAGATAGCTTCGGAGCCCTAGGCAGCTGCCTAGGAGATTTGGCCTGAAAGGTCAATTTTTTTGTTTGGTTGAATTAGGATCCCAATTCATGGTCAATAATAGCCCTATATAATATTATTGAGATGGGAAATGGTTCAAAAAAATTATAGCTTGTTCGAGAGAAATATGAGAGAATTACGAGATCGCTTCGGAGCCCTAGGCAGCCACCTAGGAGATTTGGCCTGAAAGGTCAATTTTTTTGTTTGGTTGCATTAGGACCCCAATTAATGGTCAATAATTGCCCAATATAATTTTATTGAGATGGGAAAAGGTTCAAAGAAATTAGACCTTGTTAGGGAGAAATATGAGTGAATTACGAGATCTCTTCGGAGCCCTAGGAAGCTCCCTAGGAGATTTGGCCATAAAGGTCGATTTCTTTGTTTGCTTGAATTAGGACCCCAATTCATGGTCAATAATAGCCCTATATAATATTATTGATATGGGATAAGGTTCAAAAAAATTAGAGCTTGTTAGAGAGGAATATGAGTGAATTACGAGATAACTTCGGAGCCCTAGGCAGCTGCCTAGGAGATTTGGCCTGAAAGGTCAATTTTTTTGTTTGGTTGAATTAGGACCCTAATTCATGGTCAATAATAGCCCTATATAATATTATTGAGATGGGAAAATGTTCAAAAAAATTAGAGCTTGTTCGAGAGAAATATGAGAGAATTACGAAATCGCTTCGGAGCCCTAGGCAGCCGCCTAGGAGATTTGGCCTGAAAGGTCAATTTTAATGTTTGGTTGAATTAGGACCCCAATTAATGGTCAATAATTGCCCAATATAATTTTATTGAGATGGGAAAAGGTTCAAAAAAATTAGAGCTTGTTAGGGAGAAATATGAGTGAATTACGAGATTGCTTCGGAGCCCTTGGCAGCTGCCTAGGAGATTTGGCCTGAAAGGTCAATTTTTTTGTTTGGTTGAATTAGGACCCCAATTCATGGTCAATAATAGCCCTATATAATATTATTGAGATGGGAAAAGGTTCAAAAAAATTAGAGCTTGTTAGAGAGAAATATGAGCGAATTACGAAATCGCTTCGGAGCCCTAGGCAGTTGCCTAGGAGATTTGGCCTGAAAAGTTTATTTTTTTGTTTGGTTGAATTAGGACCCCAATTCATGGTCAAAAATAGCCCTATATAATATTATTGAGATGGGAAAAGGTTCAAAAAAATTAGAGTTTGTTAAAGAGAAATATGACTGAATTACGAAATCGCTTCGGAGCCCTAGGCAGCCGCCGAGAAGATTTGGCCTGAAAGGTCAATTTTATTGTTTGGTTGAATTAGGACCCCAATTAATGGTCAATAATTGCACAATATAATTTTATTGAGATGGGAAAAGGTTCAAAAAAATTAGAGCTTGTTAGGGAGAAATATGAGTGAATTACGAGATCGCTTCGGAGCCCTAGGCAGCCGCCTAGGAGATTTGACCTGAAAGGTCAATTTTTTTGTTTGGTTGAATTAGGACCCCAATTCATGATAAATAATAGCCCAATATAATATTATAGAGATGGGAAAAGGATCAAAAAAATTAGAGATTGTTAGGGAGAAATATGAGTGAATTACGAGATCGCTTCGGAGCACTAGGCCGCCGCATAGGAGATTTGGCCTGAAAGGTCAATTTTTTTGTTTGGTTGAATTAGGACCCCAATTCATGGTCAATAATAGCCCTATATAATATTATTGAGATGGGAAAAGGTTCAAAAAAATTAGAGCTTGTTAGAGAGAAATATGAGTGAATTACGAAATCGCTTCGGAGCCCTAGGTAGCTGCCAGGAGATTTGGCCTGAAAGGTCAATTTTTTTGTTTGGTTGAATTAGTACCCCAATTCATGGTAAATAATAGCCCTATATAATATTATTGAGATGGGAAAAGGTTCAAAAAAAATTAGAGCTTGTTAGGGAGAAATATGAGTGAATTACGAGATCCCTTCGGAGCCCTAGGCAGCCGCCTAGGAGATTTGGCCTGAAAGGTCAATTTTTTTGTTTGGTTGAATTAGGACCCCAATTCATGGTCAATAATATCCCTATATATTATTATTGAGATGGGAAAAGGTTCAAAAAAATTAGAGCTAGTTAGAGAGAAATATGAGTGAATTACGAAATCGCTTCGGAGCCCTAGGAAGCCGCCTAGGAGATTTGGCCTGAAAGGTCAATTTTATTGTTTGGTTGAATTAGGACCCCAATTAATGGTCAATAATTGCCCAATATAATTTTATTGAGATGGGAAAAGGTTCAAAAAAATTAGAGCTTGTTAGGGAGAAATATGAGTGAATTACGAGATCGCTTCGGAGCCCTAGGCAGCCGCCTAGGAGATTTGGCCTGAAAGGTCAATTTTATTGTTTGGTTGAATTAGGACCCCAATTAATGGTCAATAATTTCCCAATATAATTTTATTGAGATGGGAAAAGGTTCAAAGAAATTAGACCTTGTTAGGGAGAAATATGAGTGAATTACGAGATCTCTTCGGAGCCCTAGGAAGCTCCCTAGGAGATTTGGCCATAAAGGTCGATTTCTTTGTTTGGTTGAATTAGGACCCCAATTCATGGTCAATAATAGCCCTATATAATATTATTGATATGGGAAAAGGTTCAAAAAAATTAGAGCTTGTTAGAGAGGAATATGAGTGAATTACGAGATAGCTTCGGAGCCCTAGGCAGCTGCCTAGGAGATTTGGCCTGAAAGGTCAATTTTTTTGTTTGGTTGAATTAGGACCCTAATTCATGGTCAATAATAGCCCTATATAATATTATTGAGATGGGAAAATGTTCAAAAAAATTAGAGCTTGTTCGAGAGAAATATGAGAGAATTACGAAATCGCTTCGGAGCCCTAGGCAGCCGCCTAGGAGATTTGGCCTGAAAGGTCAATTTTAATGTTTGGTTGAATTAGGACCCCAATTAATGGTCAATAATTGCCCAATATAATTTTATTGAGATGGGAAAAGGTTCAAAAAAATTAGAGCTTGTTAGGGAGAAATATGAGTGAATTACGAGATTGCTTCGGAGCCCTTGGCAGCTGCCTAGGAGATTTGGCCTGAAAGGTCAATTTTTTTGTTTGGTTGAATTAGGACCCCAATTCATGGTCAATAATAGCCCTATATAATATTATTGAGATGGGAAAAGGTTCAAAAAAATTAGAGCTTGTTAGAGAGAAATATGAGCGAATTACGAAATCGCTTCGGAGCCCTAGGCAGTTGCCTAGGAGATTTGGCCTGAAAAGTTTATTTTTTTGTTTGGTTGAATTAGGACCCCAATTCATGGTCAAAAATAGCCCTATATAATATTATTGAGATGGGAAAAGGTTCAAAAAAATTAGAGTTTGTTAAAGAGAAATATGACTGAATTACGAAATCGCTTCGGAGCCCTAGGCAGCCGCCGAGAAGATTTGGCCTGAAAGGTCAATTTTATTGTTTGGTTGAATTAGGACCCCAATTAATGGTCAATAATTGCACAATATAATTTTATTGAGATGGGAAAAGGTTCAAAAAAATTAGAGCTTGTTAGGGAGAAATATGAGTGAATTACGAGATCGCTTCGGAGCCCTAGGCAGCCGCCTAGGAGATTTGACCTGAAAGGTCAATTTTTTTGTTTGGTTGAATTAGGACCCCAATTCATGATAAATAATAGCCCAATATAATATTATAGAGATGGGAAAAGGATCAAAAAAATTAGAGATTGTTAGGGAGAAATATGAGTGAATTACGAGATCGCTTCGGAGCACTAGGCCGCCGCATAGGAGATTTGGCCTGAAAGGTCATTTTTTTTGTTTGGTTGAATTAGGACCCCAATTCATGGTCAATAATAGCCCTATATAATATTATTGAGATGGGAAAAGGTTCAAAAAAATTAGAGCTTGTTAGAGAGAAATATGAGTGAATTACGAAATCGCTTCGGAGCCCTAGGTAGCTGCCAGGAGATTTGGCCTGAAAGGTCAATTTTTTTGTTTGGTTGAATTAGTACCCCAATTCATGGTAAATAATAGCCCTATATAATGTTATTGAGATGGGAAAAGGTTCAAAAAAAATTAGAGCTTGTTAGGGAGAAATATGAGTGAATTACGAGATCCCTTCGGAGCCCTAGGCAGCCGCCTAGGAGATTTGACCTGAATGGTCAATTTTTTTGTTTGGTTGAATTAGGACCCCAATTCATGGTCAATAATATCCCTATATATTATTATTGAGATGGGAAAAGGTTCAAAAAAATTAGAGCTAGTTAGAGAGAAATATGAGTGAATTACGAAATCGCTTCGGAGCCCTAGGAAGCCGCCTAGGAGATTTGGCCTGAAAGGTCAATTTTATTGTTTGGTTGAATTAGGACCCCAATTAATGGTCAATAATTGCCCAATATAATTTTATTGAGATGGGAAAAGGTTCAAAAAAATTAGAGCTTGTTAGGGAGAAATATGAGTGAATTACGAGATCGCTTCGGAGCCCTAGGCAGCCGCCTAGGAGATTTGGCCTGAAAGGTCAATTTTATTGTTTGGTTGAATTAGGACCCCAATTCATGGTCAATAATAGCCCTATATAATATTATTGATATGGGAAAAGGTTCAAAAAAATTAGAGCTTGTTAGAGAGGAATATGAGTGAATTACGAGATAGCTTCGGAGCCCTAGGCAGCTGCCTAGGAGATTTGGCCTGAAAGGTCAATTTTTTTGTTTGGTTGAATTAGGACCCTAATTCATGGTCAATAATAGCCCTATATAATATTATTGAGATGGGAAAATGTTCAAAAAAATTAGAGCTTGTTCGAGAGAAATATGAGAGAATTACGAAATCGCTTCGGAGCCCTAGGCAGCCGCCTAGGAGATTTGGCCTGAAAGGTCAATTTTAATGTTTGGTTGAATTAGGACCCCAATTAATGGTCAATAATTGCCCAATATAATTTTATTGAGATGGGAAAAGGTTCAAAAAAATTAGAGCTTGTTAGGGAGAAATATGAGTGAATTACGAGATTGCTTCGGAGCCCTTGGCAGCTGCCTAGGAGATTTGGCCTGAAAGGTCAATTTTTTTGTTTGGTTGAATTAGGACCCCAATTCATGGTCAATAATAGCCCTATATAATATTATTGAGATGGGAAAAGGTTCAAAAAAATTAGAGCTTGTTAGAGAGAAATATGAGCGAATTACGAAATCGCTTCGGAGCCCTAGGCAGTTGCCTAGGAGATTTGGCCTGAAAAGTTTATTTTTTTGTTTGGTTGAATTAGGACCCCAATTCATGGTCAAAAATAGCCCTATATAATATTATTGAGATGGGAAAAGGTTCAAAAAAATTAGAGTTTGTTAAAGAGAAATATGACTGAATTACGAAATCGCTTCGGAGCCCTAGGCAGCCGCCGAGAAGATTTGGCCTGAAAGGTCAATTTTATTGTTTGGTTGAATTAGGACCCCAATTAATGGTCAATAATTGCACAATATAATTTTATTGAGATGGGAAAAGGTTCAAAAAAATTAGAGCTTGTTAGGGAGAAATATGAGTGAATTACGAGATCGCTTCGGAGCCCTAGGCAGCCGCCTAGGAGATTTGACCTGAAAGGTCAATTTTTTTGTTTGGTTGAATTAGGACCCCAATTCATGATAAATAATAGCCCAATATAATATTATAGAGATGGGAAAAGGATCAAAAAAATTAGAGATTGTTAGGGAGAAATATGAGTGAATTACGAGATCGCTTCGGAGCACTAGGCCGCCGCATAGGAGATTTGGCCTGAAAGGTCATTTTTTTTGTTTGGTTGAATTAGGACCCCAATTCATGGTCAATAATAGCCCTATATAATATTATTGAGATGGGAAAAGGTTCAAAAAAATTAGAGCTTGTTAGAGAGAAATATGAGTGAATTACGAAATCGCTTCGGAGCCCTAGGTAGCTGCCAGGAGATTTGGCCTGAAAGGTCAATTTTTTTGTTTGGTTGAATTAGTACCCCAATTCATGGTAAATAATAGCCCTATATAATGTTATTGAGATGGGAAAAGGTTCAAAAAAAATTAGAGCTTGTTAGGGAGAAATATGAGTGAATTACGAGATCCCTTCGGAGCCCTAGGCAGCCGCCTAGGAGATTTGACCTGAATGGTCAATTTTTTTGTTTGGTTGAATTAGGACCCCAATTCATGGTCAATAATATCCCTATATATTATTATTGAGATGGGAAAAGGTTCAAAAAAATTAGAGCTAGTTAGAGAGAAATATGAGTGAATTACGAAATCGCTTCGGAGCCCTAGGAAGCCGCCTAGGAGATTTGGCCTGAAAGGTCAATTTTATTGTTTGGTTGAATTAGGACCCCAATTAATGGTCAATAATTGCCCAATATAATTTTATTGAGATGGGAAAAGGTTCAAAAAAATTAGAGCTTGTTAGGGAGAAATATGAGTGAATTACGAGATCGCTTCGGAGCCCTAGGCAGCCGCCTAGGAGATTTGGCCTGAAAGGTCAATTTTATTGTTTGGTTGAATTAGGACCCCAATTAATGGTCAATAATTTCCCAATATAATTTTATTGAGATGGGAAAAGGTTCAAAGAAATTAGACCTTGTTAGGGAGAAATATGAGTGAATTACGAGATCTCTTCGGAGCCCTAGGAAGCTCCCTAGGAGATTTGGCCATAAAGGTCGATTTCTTTGTTTGGTTGAATTAGCACCCCAATTCATGGTCAATAATAGCCCTATATAATATTATTGATATGGGAAAAGGTTCAAAAAAATTAGAGCTTGTTAGAGAGGAATATGAGTGAATTACGAGATAGCTTCGGAGCCCTAGGCAGCTGCCTAGGAGATTTGGCCTGAAAGGTCAATTTTTTTGTTTGGTTGAATTAAGACCCTAATTCATGGTCAATAATAGCCCTATATAATATTATTGAGATGGGAAAAGGTTCAAAAAAATTAGAGCTTGTTCGAGAGAAATATGAGAGAATTACGAAATCGCTTCGGAGCCCTAGGCAGCCGCCTAGGAGATTTGGCCTGAAAGGTCAATTTTAATGTTTGGTTGAATTAGGACCCCAATTAATGGTCAATAATTGCCCAATATAATTTTATTGAGATGGGAAAAGGTTCAAAAAAATTAGAGATTGTTAGGGAGAAATATGAGTGAATTACGAGATTGCTTCGGAGCCCTTGGCAGCTGCCTAGGAGATTTGGCCTGAAAGGTCAATTTTTTTGTTTGGTTGAATTAGGACCCCAATTCATGGTCAATAATAGCCCTATATAATATTATTGTGATGGGAAAAGGTTCAAAAAAATTAGAGCTTGTTAGAGAGAAATATGAGCGAATTACGAAATCGCTTCGGAGCCCTAGGCAGTTGCCTAGGAGATTTGGCCTGAAAAGTTTATTTTTTTGTTTGGTTGAATTAGGACCCCAATTCATGGTCAAAAAATAGCCCTATATAATATTATTGAGATGGGAAAAGGTTCAAAAAATTTAGAGTTTGTTAAAGAGAAATATGACTGAATTACGAAATCGCTTCGGAGCCCTAGGCAGCCTCCGAGAAGATTTGGCCTGAAAGGTCAATTTTATTGTTTGGTTGAATTAGGACCCCAATTAATGGTCAATAATTGCCCAATATAATTTTATTGAGATGGGAAAAGGTTCAAAAAAATTAGAGCTTGTTAGGGAGAAATATGAGTGAATTACGAGATCGCTTCGGAGCCCTAGGCAGCCGCCTAGGAGATTTGACCTGAAAGGTCAATTTTTTTGTTTGGTTGAATTAGGACCCCAATTCATGATAAATAATAGCCCAATATAATATTATAGAGATGGGAAAAGGATCAAAAAAATTAGAGCTTGTTAGGGAGAAATATGAGTGAATTACGAGATCGCTTCGGAGCACTAGGCCGCCGCATAGGAGATTTGGCCTGAAAGGTCAATTTTTTTGTTTGGTTGAATTAGGACCCCAATTCATGGTCAATAATAGCCCTATATAATATTATTGAGATGGGAAAAGGTTCAAAAAAATTAGAGCTTGTTAGAGAGAAATATGAGTGAATTACGAAATCGCTTCGGAGCCCTAGGTAGCTGCCAGGAGATTTGGCCTGAAAGGTCAATTTTTTTGTTTGGTTGAATTAGTACCCCAATTCATGGTAAATAATAGCCCTATATAATATTATTGAGATGGGAAAAGGTTCAAAAAAAATTAGAGCTTGTTAGGGAGAAATATGAGTGAATTACGAGATCCCTTCGGAGCCCTAGGCAGCCCCGCCTAGGAGATTTGGCCTGAAAGGTCAATTTTTTTGTTTGGTTGAATTAGGACCCCAATTCATGGTCAATAATATCCCTATATATTATTATTGAGATGGGAAAAGGTTCAAAAAAATTAGAGCTAGTTAGAGAGAAATATGAGTGAATTACGAAATCGCTTCGGAGCCCTAGGAAGCCGCCTAGGAGATTTGGCCTGAAAGGTCAATTTTATTGTTTGGTTGAATTAGGACCCCAATTAATGGTCAATAATTGCCCAATATAATTTTATTGAGATGGGAAAAGGTTCAAAAAAATTAGAGCTTGTTAGGGAGAAATATGAGTGAATTACGAGATCGCTTCGGAGCCCTAGGCAGCCGCCTAGGAGATTTGGCCTGAAAGGTCAATTTTATTGTTTGGTTGAATTAGGACCCCAATTAATGGTCAATAATTTCCCAATATAATTTTATTGAGATGGGAAAAGGTTCAAAGAAATTAGACCTTGTTAGGGAGAAATATGAGTGAATTACGAGATCTCTTCGGAGCCCTAGGAAGCTCCCTAGGAGATTTGGCCATAAAGGTCGATTTCTTTGTTTGGTTGAATTAGGACCCCAATTCATGGTCAATAATAGCCCTATATAATATTATTGATATGGGAAAAGGTTCAAAAATATTAGAGCTTGTTAGAGAGGAATATGAGTGAATTACGAGATAGCTTCGGAGCCCTAGGCAGCTGCCTAGGAGATTTGGCCTGAAAGGTCAATTTTTTTGTTTGGTTGAATTAGGACCCTAATTCATGGTCAATAATAGCCCTATATAATATTATTGAGATGGGAAAATGTTCAAAAAAATTAGAGCTTGTTCGAGAGAAATATGAGAGAATTTCGAAATCGCTTCGGAGCCCTAGGCAGCCGCCTAGGAGATTTGGCCTGAAAGGTCAATTTTAATGTTTGGTTGAATTAGGACCCCAATTAATGGTCAATAATTGCCCAATATAATTTTATTGAGATGGGAAAAGGTTCAAAAAAATTAGAGCTTGTTAGGGAGAAATATGAGTGAATTACGAGATTGCTTCGGAGCCCTTGGCAGCTGCCTAGGAGATTTGGCCTGAAAGGTCAATTTTTTTGTTTGGTTGAATTAGGACCCCAATTCATGGTCAATAATAGCCCTATATAATATTATTGAGATGGGAAAAGGTTCAAAAAAATTAGAGCTTGTTAGAGAGAAATATGAGCGAATTACGAAATCGCTTCGGAGCCCTAGGCAGTTGCCTAGGAGATTTGGCCTGAAAAGTTTATTTTTTTGTTTGGTTGAATTAGGACCCCAATTCATGGTCAATAATAGCCCTATATAATATTATTGAGATGGGAAAAGGTTCAAAAAAATTAGAGCTTGTTAGGGAGAAATATGAGTGAATTACGAGATCGCTTCGGAGCCCTAGGCAGCCGCCTAGGAGATTTGACCTGAAAGGTCAATTTTTTTGTTTGGTTGAATTAGGACCCCAATTCATGATAAATAATAGCCCAATATAATATTATAGAGATGGGAAAAGGATCAAAAAAATTAGAGCTTGTTAGGGAGAAATATGAGTGAATTACGAGATCGCTTCGGAGCACTAGGCCGCCGCATAGGAGATTTGGCCTGAAAGGTCAATTTTTTTGTTTGGTTGAATTAGGACCCCAATTCATGGTCAATAATAGCCCTATATAATATTATTGAGATGGGAAAAGGTTCAAAAAAATTAGAGCTTGTTAGAGAGAAATATGAGTGAATTACGAAATCGCTTCGGAGCCCTAGGTAGCTGCCAGGAGATTTGGCCTGAAAGGTCAATTTTTTTGTTTGGTTGAATTAGTACCCCAATTCATGGTAAATAATAGCCCTATATAATATTATTGAGATGGGAAAAGGTTCAAAAAAAATTAGAGCTTGTTAGGGAGAAATATGAGTGAATTACGAGATCCCTTCGGAGCCCTAGGCAGCCCCGCCTAGGAGATTTGGCCTGAAAGGTCAATTTTTTTGTTTGGTTGAATTAGGACCCCAATTCATGGTCAATAATATCCCTATATATTATTATTGAGATGGGAAAAGGTTCAAAAAAATTAGAGCTAGTTAGAGAGAAATATGAGTGAATTACGAAATCGCTTCGGAGCCCTAGGAAGCCGCCTAGGAGATTTGGCCTGAAAGGTCAATTTTATTGTTTGGTTGAATTAGGACCCCAATTAATGGTCAATAATTGCCCAATATAATTTTATTGAGATGGGAAAAGGTTCAAAAAAATTAGAGCTTGTTAGGGAGAAATATGAGTGAATTACGAGATCGCTTCGGAGCCCTAGGCAGCCGCCTAGGAGATTTGGCCTGAAAGGTCAATTTTATTGTTTGGTTGAATTAGGACCCCAATTAATGGTCAATAATTTCCCAATATAATTTTATTGAGATGGGAAAAGGTTCAAAGAAATTAGACCTTGTTAGGGAGAAATATGAGTAAATTACGAGATCTCTTCGGAGCCCTAGGAAGCTCCCTAGGAGATTTGGCCATAAAGGTCGATTTCTTTGTTTGGTTGAATTAGGACCCCAATTCATGGTCAATAATAGCCCTATATAATATTATTGATATGGGAAAAGGTTCAAAAATATTAGAGCTTGTTAGAGAGGAATATGAGTGAATTACGAGATAGCTTCGGAGCCCTAGGCAGCTGCCTAGGAGATTTGGCCTGAAAGGTCAATTTTTTTGTTTGGTTGAATTAGGACCCTAATTCATGGTCAATAATAGCCCTATATAATATTATTGAGATGGGAAAATGTTCAAAAAAATTAGAGCTTGTTCGAGAGAAATATGAGAGAATTTCGAAATCGCTTCGGAGCCCTAGGCAGCCGCCTAGGAGATTTGGCCTGAAAGGTCAATTTTAATGTTTGGTTGAATTAGGACCCCAATTAATGGTCAATAATTGCCCAATATAATTTTATTGAGATGGGAAAAGGTTCAAAAAAATTAGAGCTTGTTAGGGAGAAATATGAGTGAATTACGAGATTGCTTCGGAGCCCTTGGCAGCTGCCTAGGAGATTTGGCCTGAAAGGTCAATTTTTTTGTTTGGTTGAATTAGGACCCCAATTCATGGTCAATAATAGCCCTATATAATATTATTGAGATGGGAAAAGGTTCAAAAAAATTAGAGCTTGTTAGAGAGAAATATGAGCGAATTACGAAATCGCTTCGGAGCCCTAGGCAGTTGCCTAGGAGATTTGGCCTGAAAAGTTTATTTTTTTGTTTGGTTGAATTAGGACCCCAATTCATGGTCAAAAATAGCCCTATATAATATTATTGAGATGGGAAAAGGTTCAAAAAAATTAGAGTTTGTTAAAGAGAAATATGACTGAATTACGAAATCGCTTCGGAGCCCTAGGCAGCCGCCGAGAAGATTTGGCCTGAAAGGTCAATTTTATTGTTTGGTTGAATTAGGACCCCAATTAATGGTCAATAATTGCACAATATAATTTTATTGAGATGGGAAAAGGTTCAAAAAAATTAGAGCTTGTTAGGGAGAAATATGAGTGAATTACGAGATCGCTTCGGAGCCCTAGGCAGCCGCCTAGGAGATTTGACCTGAAAGGTCAATTTTTTTGTTTGGTTGAATTAGGACCCCAATTCATGATAAATAATAGCCCAATATAATATTATAGAGATGGGAAAAGGATCAAAAAAATTAGAGATTGTTAGGGAGAAATATGAGTGAATTACGAGATCGCTTCGGAGCACTAGGCCGCCGCATAGGAGATTTGGCCTGAAAGGTCAATTTTTTTGTTTGGTTGAATTAGGACCCCAATTCATGGTCAATAATAGCCCTATATAATATTATTGAGATGGGAAAAGGTTCAAAAAAATTAGAGCTTGTTAGAGAGAAATATGAGTGAATTACGAAATCGCTTCGGAGCCCTAGGTAGCTGCCAGGAGATTTGGCCTGAAAGGTCAATTTTTTTGTTTGGTTGAATTAGTACCCCAATTCATGGTAAATAATAGCCCTATATAATATTATTGAGATGGGAAAAGGTTCAAAAAAAATTAGAGCTTGTTAGGGAGAAATATGAGTGAATTACGAGATCCCTTCGGAGCCCTAGGCAGCCGCCTAGGAGATTTGGCCTGAATGGTCAATTTTTTTGTTTGGTTGAATTAGGACCCCAATTCATGGTCAATAATATCCCTATATATTATTATTGAGATGGGAAAAGGTTCAAAAAAATTAGAGCTAGTTAGAGAGAAATATGAGTGAATTACGAAATCGCTTCGGAGCCCTAGGAAGCCGCCTAGGAGATTTGGCCTGAAAGGTCAATTTTATTGTTTGGTTGAATTAGGACCCCAATTAATGGTCAATAATTGCCCAATATAATTTTATTGAGATGGGAAAAGGTTCAAAAAAATTAGAGCTTGTTAGGGAGAAATATGAGTGAATTACGAGATCGCTTCGGAGCCCTAGGCAGCCGCCTAGGAGATTTGGCCTGAAAGGTCAATTTTATTGTTTGGTTGAATTAGGACCCCAATTAATGGTCAATAATTTCCCAATATAATTTTATTGAGATGGGAAAAGGTTCAAAGAAATTAGACCTTGTTAGGGAGAAATATGAGTGAATTACGAGATCTCTTCGGAGCCCTAGGAAGCTCCCTAGGAGATTTGGCCATAAAGGTCGATTTCTTTGTTTGGTTGAATTAGGACCCCAATTCATGGTCAATAATAGCCCTATATAATATTATTGATATGGGAAAAGGTTCAAAAAAATTAGAGCTTGTTAGAGAGGAATATGAGTGAATTACGAGATAGCTTCGGAGCCCTAGGCAGCTGCCTAGGAGATTTGGCCTGAAAGGTCAATTTTTTTGTTTGGTTGAATTAAGACCCTAATTCATGGTCAATAATAGCCCTATATAATATTATTGAGATGGGAAAAGGTTCAAAAAAATTAGAGCTTGTTCGAGAGAAATATGAGAGAATTACGAAATCGCTTCGGAGCCCTAGGCAGCCGCCTAGGAGATTTGGCCTGAAAGGTCAATTTTAATGTTTGGTTGAATTAGGACCCCAATTAATGGTCAATAATTGCCCAATATAATTTTATTGAGATGGGAAAAGGTTCAAAAAAATTAGAGATTGTTAGGGAGAAATATGAGTGAATTACGAGATTGCTTCGGAGCCCTTGGCAGCTGCCTAGGAGATTTGGCCTGAAAGGTCAATTTTTTTGTTTGGTTGAATTAGGACCCCAATTCATGGTCAATAATAGCCCTATATAATATTATTGTGATGGGAAAAGGTTCAAAAAAATTAGAGCTTGTTAGAGAGAAATATGAGCGAATTACGAAATCGCTTCGGAGCCCTAGGCAGTTGCCTAGGAGATTTGGCCTGAAAAGTTTATTTTTTTGTTTGGTTGAATTAGGACCCCAATTCATGGTCAAAAAATAGCCCTATATAATATTATTGAGATGGGAAAAGGTTCAAAAAATTTAGAGTTTGTTAAAGAGAAATATGACTGAATTACGAAATCGCTTCGGAGCCCTAGGCAGCCTCCGAGAAGATTTGGCCTGAAAGGTCAATTTTATTGTTTGGTTGAATTAGGACCCCAATTAATGGTCAATAATTGCCCAATATAATTTTATTGAGATGGGAAAAGGTTCAAAAAAATTAGAGCTTGTTAGGGAGAAATATGAGTGAATTACGAGATCGCTTCGGAGCCCTAGGCAGCCGCCTAGGAGATTTGACCTGAAAGGTCAATTTTTTTGTTTGGTTGAATTAGGACCCCAATTCATGATAAATAATAGCCCAATATAATATTATAGAGATGGGAAAAGGATCAAAAAAATTAGAGCTTGTTAGGGAGAAATATGAGTGAATTACGAGATCGCTTCGGAGCACTAGGCCGCCGCATAGGAGATTTGGCCTGAAAGGTCAATTTTTTTGTTTGGTTGAATTAGGACCCCAATTCATGGTCAATAATAGCCCTATATAATATTATTGAGATGGGAAAAGGTTCAAAAAAATTAGAGCTTGTTAGAGAGATATATGAGTGAATTACGAAATCGCTTCGGAGCCCTAGGTAGCTGCCAGGAGATTTGGCCTGAAAGGTCAATTTTTTTGTTTGGTTGAATTAGTACCCCAATTCATGGTAAATAATAGCCCTATATAATATTATTGAGATGGGAAAAGGTTCAAAAAAAATTAGAGCTTGTTAGGGAGAAATATGAGTGAATTACGAGATCGCTTCGGAGCCCTAGGCAGCCGCCTAGGAGATTTGGCCTGATAGGTCAATTTTTTTGTTTGGTTGAATTAGGACCCCAATTCATGGTCAATAATAGCCCTATATAATATTATTGAGATGGGAAAAGGTTCAAAAAAATTAGAGCTAGTTAGAGAGAAATATGAGTGAATTACGAAATCGCTTCGGAGCCCTAGGCAGCCGCCTAGGAGATTTGGCCTGAAAGGTCAATTTTATTGTTTGGTCGAATTAGGACCCCAATTAATGGTCAATAATTGCCCAATATAATTTTATTGAGATGGGAAAAGGTTCAAAAAAATTAGAGCTTGTTAGGGAGAAATATGAGTGAATTACGAGATCGCTTCGGAGCCCTAGGCAGCCGCCTAGGAGAATTGGCCTGAAAGGTCAATTTTATTGTTTGGTTGAATTAGGACCCCAATTAATGGTCAATAATTGCCCAATATAATTTTATTGAGATGGGAAAAGGTTCAAAAATATTAGAGATTGTTAGGGAGAAATATGAGTGAATTAGGAGATCGCTTCGGAGCCTTAGGCAGCTGCCTAGGAGATTAGGCCTGAAAGGAAAATTTTTTTGTTTTGTTGAATTACGACCCCAATTCATGGTCAATAATAGCCCTATATAATATTATTGAGATGGGAAATGGTTTAAAAAAATTAGAGATTGTTAGGGAGAAATATGAGTGAATTACGAGATCGCTTCGGAGTCCTAGGCAGCTGCCTAGGAGATTTGGCCAAAAAGGTAAATTTTTTTGTTTGGTTGAATTAGGACCCCAATTCAAGGTAAATAATAGCCCTATATAATTTTATTGAGATGGAAAAAGGTTCAAAAAACTTATAGCTTGTTAGAGAGAAATATGAGTGAATAACGAGATTGCTTCGAAGCCCTCGGCCGCTGTCTAGGTGATTTGGCCTGAAAGGACAATTTTTTTGTTTGGTTGAATTAGGACCCCAATTCATGGTCAATAATAGCACTATATAATATTATTGAGATGGGAAAAGATTCAAAAATATTAGAGCTTGTTAGAGAGAAATATGAGTGAGTTACTAAATCGCTTCGGAGCCATAGGCAGCTGCCTAGGAAATTTGGCATGAAAGGTCAATTTTTTTGTTTGGTTGAATTAGGACCCCAATTCATGGTCAATAATAGCCCTATATAATATTATTGAGATGGGAAATGTTTCAAAAATATTAGAGCTAGTTAGAGAGAAATATGAGTGAATTACGAGATCGCTTCGGAGTCCTAGGCAGCTGCCTAGGAGATTTGGCCAAAAAGGTAAATTTTTTTGTTTGGTTGAATTAGGACCCCAATTCAAGGTAAATAATAGCCCTATATAATTTTATTGAGATGGGAAAAGGTTCAAAAAACTTAGAGCTTGTTAGAGAGAAATATGAGTGAATAACGAGATTGCTTCGAAGCCCTCGGCCGCTGTCTAGGTGATTTGGCCTGAAAGGACAATTTTTTTGTTTGGTTGAATTAGGACCCCAATTCATGGTCAATAATAGCACTATATAATATTATTGAGATGGGAAAAGATTCAAAAAAATTAGAGCTTGTTAGAGAGAAATATGAGTGAGTTACTAAATCGCTTCGGAGCCATAGGCAGCTGCCTAGGAAATTTGGCCTGAAATGTCAATTTTTTTGTTTGGTTGAATTAGGACCCCAATTCATGGTCAATAATAGCCCTTTATAATATTATTGAGATGGGAGAAGGTTCAAAAAAATTAGATCTTGTTGGAGTGAAATATAAGTGAATTACGAAATCGCTACGGAGCCATAGGCAGCTGCCTAGGATATTTGGCCTGAAAGGTAAATTTTTTTGTTTGGTTAAATTAGGACCCGAATTCATGGTCAATAATAGCCCTATGTAATTTTATTGAGATGGGAAAAGGTTCAAAAAAATTAGAGCTTGTTAGAGAGAAATATGAGTGAATTACGAAATCGCTTCGGAGCCCTAGGCAGCAGCGTAGGAGATTTGGCCTGAAAGGTCAATTTTTTTGTTTGGCTGAATTAGGACCCCAATTCATGGTCAATGATAGCCCTATATAATATTATAGAGATGGTAAATGGTTCAAAAAAATTAGAGCTTGTTAGGTAGAAATATGAGTGAATTACGAGATCGCTTCGGAGCCCTAGGCAGCTGCCTAGGAGATTTGGCCTGAAAGGTAAATTTTTTTGTTTGATTGAATTAGCACCCCAATTCATGGTCAATAATAGCCCTATATAATATTATTGAGATGGGTAAAGGTTCAAAAAAATTAGAGCTTGTTAGAGAGAAATATGTGTGAATTACGAAATCGCTTCGGAGCCCTAGGCAACTGCCTAGGAGATTTGGCCTGAAGGGAAATTTTTTTTGTTTGCTTGAATTAGGACCCCAATTCATGGTCAATAATCGCCCTATATAATATTATTGAGATGGGAAAAGGATCATAAAAATTAGAGCATGTTAGAGAGAAATATGAGAGAATTACAAGATCGCTTCGGAGCCCTAGGGAGCAGCCTAGGAGATTTGGCCTGAAAGGTCAAGTTTTTTGTTTGGTTGAATTAGGAGCCCAATTCATGGTCAATAATAGCCCTATATAAAATTATTGAGATGGGAAAAGGTTCAAAAAAAATAGAGCTTGTTAGAGAGAAATATGAGGGAATTACGAGATCTCTTCAGAGCCCTAGGCAGCTGCCTAGGAGACTTGGCCTGAAAGGTCAATTTTTTTGTTTGGTTAATTAGGAGGCCAATTCATGGTTAATAATAGCCCTAGAAAATATTATTGAGATTGGAAAAGGTTCAAAAATATAAGTGCTTGTTTGAGAGAAATATGAATGAATTACGAAATCGCTTCAGAGCCCGAGGCAGCTGCCTAGGAGATTTGGCCTGAAAGTTCAATTTTTTTGTTTGGTTGAATTTGGACCCCAATTCATGATAAATAATAGCCCAATATAATATTATACAGATGGGAAAAGGTTCAAAAAAATTAGAGCTTGTTAGGGAGAAATATGAGTGAATTACGAAATCGCTTCGGAGCCCTAGGATGCTGCCTAGGAGATTTGGCCCGAAAGGTCAATTTTTTTGTTTGGTTGAATTAGGACCCCAATTCATGGTCAATAATAGCCCTGTAAAATATTATTGAGATGGGAAGAGGTTCAAAAAAATTAGAGCTTGTTAGAGAGAAATATGAGTGAATTACGAAATCGCTTCGGAGCCCTAGGCAGCTGCCTAGGAGATTTGGCCTGAAAGGGCAATTTTTTTGTTTGGTTGAATTAGAACCCCAATTCATGGTCAATTATAGCCCTATATAATATTATTGAGATGGGAAAAGGATCAAAATAATTAGAGCTTGTTAGAGAGAAATATGAGAAAATTACGAGATCGCTTCGTAGCCCTAGGCAGCTCCCAAGGAGAATTGGCCTGAAAGGAAATTTTTTTTGAGTGATTGAAGTAGAACCCCAATTCATGGTCAATAATAGCCCTATATAATATTATTGAGATGGGAAAAGGTTCAAAAAAATTAGAGCTTGTTAGAGAGAAATATGAGTGAATTACGAAATCGCTTCGGAGCCCATGGCAGCTGCCTAGGAGATTTGGCCTGAAAGGTTAATTTTTTTGTTTGGTTGAATTTGGACCCCAATTCATGGTCAATAATAGCCCTATATAATATTATTAAGATGGGAAAAGGATCAAAAAAATTAGAGCTTGTTAGAGAGAAATATGAGTGAATTACGAAATCGCTTCGGAGCCCTAGGCAGTAGCCTAGGAGATTTGGCCTGAAAGGGCAATTTTTTAGTTTGGTTGAATTCGGATCCCAATTCATGGTCAATAATAGCCCTATATAATATTATTGAGATGGGGAAAGGTTCAAAAAAATTATAGCTTTTTAGATAGAAATATGAGTGAATTACGAGATCGCTTCGGAGCCCAAGGCTCCAGCCTAGGAGATTTGGCTTGAAAGGTCTATTTTTTTGATTGGTTGAATTAGGACCCCAATAATAGGTAAATAATAGCCCTATATAATATTATTGAGATGGGAAAAGGAGAAATAAAATTAGAGCTTGTTCGAGCGAAATATGAGTGAATTACGAAATCGCTTCGGAGCCCTAGGCAGTAGCCTAGGAGATTTGGCCTGAAAGGTCAATTTTTTTGTTTGGTTGAATTAGGACCCCAATTCATGGTCAATAATTGCCCTATATAATATTATTGAGATGGGAAAAGGTTCAAAAAAATTAGTGCTTGTTAGAGAGAAATATGAGTGAATTACGAGATCGCTTCGGAGCCCTAGGCAGCTCCCTAGGAGATTTGGCCTGAAAGGTTAATTTTTTTGTTAGGTTGAATTAGGACCCCAATTCATGGTCAATAATAGCCCTATATAATATTATTGAGATGGGAAAAGGTTCAAAAAAATTAGAGCTTGTTAGAGAGAAATATGAGGGAATTACGAGATCTCTTCAGAGCCCTAGGCAGCTGCCTAGGAGACTTGGCCTGAAAGGTCAAGTTTTTTGTTTGGTTGAATTAGGAGCCCAATTCATGGTCAATAATAGCGCTATATAAAATTATTGAGATGGGAAAAGGTTCAAAAAAATTAGAGCTTGTTAGAGAAAAATATGAGGGAATTACGAGATCTCTTCAGAGCCCTAGGCAGCTGCCTAGGAGACTTGGCCTGAAAGGTCAATTTTTTTGTTTGGTTGAATTAGGAGGCCAATTCATGGTTAATAATAGCCCTAGAAAATATTATTGAGATTGGAAAAGGTTCAAAAATATAAGTGCTTGTTTGAGAGAAATATGAGTGAATTACGAAATCGCTTCAGAGCCCTAGGCAACTGCCTAGGAGATTTGGCCTGAAAGGTCAATTTTTTTGTTTGGTTGAATTTGGACCCCAATTCATGATAAATAATAGTCCAATATAATATTATAGAGATGGGAAAAGGTTCTAAAAAATTATAGCTTGTTAGGGAGAAATATGAGTGAATTACGAAATCGCTTCGGAGCCCTAGGATGCTGCATAGGAGATTTGGCCCGAAAGGTCAATTTTTTTGTTTGGTTGAATTAGGACCCCAATTCATGGTCAATAATAGCCCTGTAAAATATTATTGAGATGGGAAGAGGTTCAAAAAAATTAGAGCTTGTTAGAGAGAAATATGAGTGAATTACGAAATCGCTTCGGAGCCCTAGGCAGCTGCCTAGGAGATTTGGCCTGAAAGGGCAATTTTTTTGTTTGGTTGAATTAGAACCCCAATTCATGGTCAATAATAGCCCTATATAATATAATTGAGATGGGAAAAGGATCAAAAAAATTAGAGCTTGTTAGAGAGAAATATGAGAGAATTACGAGATCGCTTCGTAGACCTAGGCAGCTCCCAAGGAGAATTGGCCTGAAAGGAAATTTTTATTGAATGATTGAAGTAGAACCCGAATTCATGGTCAATAATAGCCCTATGTAATTTTATTGAGATGGGAAAAGGTTCAAAAAAATTAGAGCTTTTTGGAGAGAAATAAGAGTGAATTACGAAATCGCTTAGGAGCCCTAGTCTGCTGCCTAGAAGATTTGGCCTGAAAGGTAAATTTTTTTGTTTGGTTGAATTAGGACCCCAATTCAAGGTCAATAAAATCCCTATATAATATTATTGATATGGGAAAAGGTTCAAAAAAATTAGAGCTTGTTAGAGAGAAATATGAGTGAATTACGAAATCGCTTCGGAGCCCATGGCAGCTGCCTAGGAGATTTGGCCTGAAAGGTTAATTTTTTTGTTTGGTTGAATTTGGACCCCAATTCATGGTCAATAATAGCCCTATATAATATTATTAATATGGGAAAAGGATCAAAAAAATTAGAGCTTGTTAGAGAGAAATATGAGAGAATTACGAGATCGCTTCGGAGTCCTAGGCAGCTGCCTAGGAGATTTGGCCTGAAAGGCCAATTTTTTTGATTGGTTGAATTAGGAACCCAATTCATGGTCAATAATAGCTCTATAAAATATTACTGAGATGGGAAAAGGTTCAAAAAAATTAGAGCTTGTTAGAGAGAAATATGAGTGAATTACGAAATCGCTTCGGAGCCCTAGGCAGTAGCCTAGGAGATTTGGCCTGAAAGGGCAATTTTTTAGTTTGGTTGAATTCGGATCCCAATTCATGGTCAATAATAGCCCTATATAATATTATTGAGATGGGGAAAGGTTCAAAAAAATTATAGCTTTTTAGATAGAAATATGAGTGAATTACGAGATCGCTTCGGAGCCCAAGGCTCCAGCCTAGGAGATTTGGCTTGAAAGGTCTATTTTTTTGATTGGTTGAATTAGGACCCCAATAATAGGTAAATAATAGCCCTATATAATATTATTGAGATGGGAAAAGGTGAAATAAAATTAGAGCTTGTTCGAGCGAAATATGAGGGAATTACGAAATCGCTTCGGAGCCCTAGGCAGTAGCCTAGGAGATTTGGCCTGAAAGGTCAATTTTTTTGTTTGGTTGAATTAGGACCCCAATTCATGGTCAATAATTGCCCTATATAATATTATTGAGATGGGAAAAGGTTCAAAAAAATTAGTGCTTGTTAGAGAGAAATATGAGTGAATTACGAGATCGCTTCGGAGCCCTAGGCAGCTCCCTAGGAGATTTGGCCTGAAAGGTTAATTTTTTTGTTAGGTTGAATTAGGACCCCAATTCATGGTCAATAATAGCCCTATATAATATTATTGAGATGGGAAAAGGTTCAAAAAAATTAGAGCTTGTTAGAGAGAAATATGAGGGAATTACGAGATCTCTTCAGAGCCCTAGGCAGCTGCCTAGGAGACTTGGCCTGAAAGGTCAAGTTTTTTGTTTGGTTGAATTAGGAGCCCAATTCATGGTCAATAATAGCCCTATATAAAATTATTGAGATGGGAAAAGGTTCAAAAAAATTAGAGCTTGTTAGAGAGAAATATGAGGGAATTACGAGATCTCTTCAGAGCCCTAGGCAGCTGCCTAGGAGACTTGGCCTGAAAGGTCAATTTTTTTGTTTGGTTGAATTAGGAGGCCAATTCATGGTTAATAATAGCCCTAGAAAATATTATTGAGATTGGAAAAGGTTCAAAAATATAAGTGCTTGTTTGAGAGAAATATGAGTGAATTACGAAATCGCTTCAGAGCCCTAGGCAACTGCCTAGGAGATTTGGCCTGAAAGGTCAATTTTTTTGTTTGGTTGAATTTGGACCCCAATTCATGATAAATAATAGTCCAATATAATATTATAGAGATGGGAAAAGGTTCAAAAAAATTATAGCTTGTTAGGGAGAAATATGAGTGAATTACGAAATCGCTTCGGAGCCCTAGGATGCTGCATAGGAGATTTGGCCCGAAAGGTCAATTTTTTTGTTTGGTTGAATTAGGACCCCAATTCATGGTCAATAATAGCCCTGTAAAATATTATTGAGATGGGAAGAGGTTCAAAAAAATTAGAGCTTGTTAGAGAGAAATATGAGTGAATTACGAAATCGCTTCGGAGCCCTAGGCAGCTGCCTAGGAGATTTGGCCTGAAAGGGCAATTTTTTTGTTTGGTTGAATTAGAACCCCAATTCATGGTCAATAATAGCCCTATATAATATAATTGAGATGGGAAAAGGATCAAAAAAATTAGAGCTTGTTAGAGAGAAATATGAGAGAATTACGAGATCGCTTCGTAGACCTAGGCAGCTCCCAAGGAGAATTGGCCTGAAAGGAAATTTTTATTGAATGATTGAAGTAGAACCCGAATTCATGGTCAATAATAGCCCTATGTAATTTTATTGAGATGGGAAAAGGTTCAAAAAAATTAGAGCTTTTTGGAGAGAAATAAGAGTGAATTACGAAATCGCTTAGGAGCCCTAGTCTGCTGCCTAGAAGATTTGGCCTGAAAGGTAAATTTTTTTGTTTGGTTGAATTAGGACCCCAATTCAAGGTCAATAAAATCCCTATATAATATTATTGATATGGGAAAAGGTTCAAAAAAATTAGAGCTTGTTAGAGAGAAATATGAGTGAATTACGAAATCGCTTCGAAGCCCTAGGCAGCAGCGTAGGAGATTTGGCCTGAAAGGTCAATTTTTTTGTTTGGCTGAATTAGGACCCCAATTCATGGTCAATGATAGCCCTATATAATATTATTGAGATGGTAAATGGTTCAAAAAAATTAGAGCTTGTTAGGTAGAAATATGAGTGAATTACGAGATCGCTTCGGAGCCCTAGGCAGCTGCCTAGGAGATTTGGCCTGAAAGGTAAATTTTTTTGTTTGATTGAATTAGCACCCCAATTCATGGTCAATAATAGCCCTATATAATATTATTGAGATGGGTAAAGGTTCAAAAAAATTAGAGCTTGTTAGAGAGAAATATGTGTGAATTACGAAATCGCTTCGGAGCCCTAGGCAACTGCCTAGGAGATTTGGCCTGAAGGGAAATTTTTTTTGTTTGCTTGAATTAGGACCCCAATTCATGGTCAATAATCGCCCTATATAATATTATTGAGATGGGAAAAGGATCATAAAAATTAGAGCTTGTTAGAGAGAAATATGAGAGAATTACGAGATCGCTTCGGAGCCCTAGGGAGCAGCCTAGGAGATTTGGCCTGAAAGGTCAAGTTTTTTGTTTGGTTGAATTAGGAGCCCAATTCATGGTCAATAATAGCCCTATATAAAATTATTGAGATGGGAAAAGGTTCAAAAAAAATAGAGCTTGTTAGAGAGAAATATGAGGGAATTACGAGATCTCTTCAGAGCCCTAGGCAGCTGCCTAGGAGACTTGGCCTGAAAGGTCAATTTTTTTGTTTGGTTGAATTAGGAGGCCAATTCATGGTTAATAATAGCCCTAGAAAATATTATTGAGATTGGAAAAGGTTCAAAAATATAAGGTCTTGTTTGAGAGAAATATGAGTGAATTACGAAATCGCTTCAGAGCCCGAGGCAGCTGCCTAGGAGATTTGGCCTGAAAGTTCAATTTTTTTGTTTGGTTGAATTTGGACCCCAATTCATGATAAATAATAGCCCAATATAATATTATAGAGATGGGAAAAGGTTCAAAAAAATTAGAGCTTGTTAGGGAGAAATATGAGTGAATTACGAAATCGCTTCGGAGCCCTAGGATGCTGCCTAGGAGATTTGGCCCGAAAGGTCAATTTTTTTGTTTGGTTGAATTAGGACCCCAATTCATGGTCAATAATAGCCCTGTAAAATATTATTGAGATGGGAAGAGGTTCAAAAAAATTAGAGCTTGTTAGAGAGAAATATGAGTGAATTACGAAATCGCTTCGGAGCCCTAGGCAGCTGCCTAGGAGATTTGGCCTGAAAGGGCAATTTTTTTGTTTGGTTGAATTAGAACCCCAATTCATGGTCAATTATAGCCCTATATAATATTATTGAGATGGGAAAAGGATCAAAATAATTAGAGCTTGTTAGAGAGAAATATGAGAGAATTACGAGATCGCTTCGTAGCCCTAGGCAGCTCCCAAGGAGAATTGGCCTGAAAGGAAATTTTTTTTGAGTGATTGAAGTAGAACCCCAATTCATGGTCAATAATAGCCCTATATAATATTATTGAGATGGGAAAAGGTTCAAAAAAATTAGAGCTTGTTAGAGAGAAATATGAGTGAATTACGAAATCGCTTCGGAGCCCATGGCAGCTGCCTAGGAGATTTGGCCTGAAAGGTAAATTTTTTTGTTTGGTTGAATTTGGACCCCAATTCATGGTCAATAATAGCCCTATATAATATTATTAAGATGGGAAAAGGATCAAAAAAATTAGAGCTTGTTAGAGAGAAATATGAGAGAATTACGAGATCGCTTCGGAGTCCTAGGCAGCTGCCAAGGAGATTTGGACTGAAAGGCCAATTTTTTTGATTGGTTGAATTAGGAACCCAATTCATGGTCAATAATAGCTCTATAAAATATTACTGAGATGGGAAAAGGTTCAAAAAAATTAGAGCTTGTTAGAGAGAAATATGAGTGAATTACGAAATCGCTTCGGAGCCCTAGGCAGTAGCCTAGGAGATTTGGCCTGAAAGGGCAATTTTTTAGTTTGGTTGAATTCGGATCCCAATTCATGGTCAATAATAGCCCTATATAATATTATTGAGATGGGGAAAGGTTCAAAAAAATTATAGCTTTTTAGATAGAAATATGAGTGAATTACGAGATCGCTTCGGAGCCCAAGGCTCCAGCCTAGGAGATTTGGCTTGAAAGGTCTATTTTTTTGATTGGTTGAATTAGGACCCCAATAATAGGTAAATAATAGCCCTATATAATATTATTGAGATGGGAAAAGGTGAAATAAAATTAGAGCTTGTTCGAGCGAAATATGAGTGAATTACGAAATCGCTTCGGAGCCCTAGGCAGTAGCCTAGGAGATTTGGCCTGAAAGGTCAATTTTTTTGTTTGGTTGAATTAGGACCCCAATTCATGGTCAATAATTGCCCTATATAATATTATTGAGATGGGAAAAGGTTCAAAAAAATTAGTGCTTGTTAGAGAGAAATATGAGTGAATTACGAGATCGCTTCGGAGCCCTAGGCAGCTCCCTAGGAGATTTGGCCTGAAAGGTTAATTTTT
The DNA here is from genome assembly GCF_963169125.1 of Humulus lupulus. Lineage (NCBI taxonomy): Eukaryota > Viridiplantae > Streptophyta > Magnoliopsida > Rosales > Cannabaceae > Humulus > Humulus lupulus. Next base: position 22,216 of record NC_084794.1, on the reverse strand, counting down.
TTGTTAGGTTGAATTAGGACCCCAATTCATGGTCAATAATAGCCCTATATAATATTATTGAGATGGGAAAAGGTTCAAAAAAATTAGAGCTTGTTAGAGAGAAATATGAGTGAATTACGAGATCGCTACGGAGCCCTAGGAAGCTGCCTAGGAGATTTGGCCAGAAAGGTTAATTTTTTTGATTGGTTGAAATAGGAGGCCAATTCATGGTTAATAATAGCCCTAGAAAATATTATTGAGATTGGAAAAGGTTCAAAAATATAAGTGCTTGTTTGAGAGAAATATGAGTGAATTACGAAATCGCTTCAGAGCCCTAGGCAGCTGCCTAGGAGATTTGGCCTGAAAGGTCAATTTTTTTGTTTGGTTGAATTTGGACCCCAATTCATGATAAATAATAGCCCAATATAATATTATAGAGATGGGAAAAGGTTCAAAAAAATTAGAGCTTGTTAGGGAGAAATATGAGTGAATTACGAAATCGCTTCGGAGCCCTAGGATGCTGCATAGGAGATTTGGCCCGAAAGGTCAATTTTTTTGTTTGGTTGAATTAGGACCCCAATTCATGGTCAATAATAGCCCTGTAAAATATTATTGAGATGGGAAGAGGTTCAAAAAAATTAGAGCTTGTTAGAGAGAAATATGAGTGAATTACGAAATCGCTTCGGAGCCCTAGGCAGCTGCCTAGGAGATTTGGCCTGAAAGGGCAATTTTTTTGTTTGGTTGAATTAGAACCCCAATTCATGGTCAATAATAGCCCTATATAATATAACTGAGATGGGAAAAGGATCAAAAAAATTAGAGCTTGTTAGAGAGAAATATGAGAGAATTACGAGATCGCTTCGTAGCCCTAGGCAGCTCCCAAGGAGAATTGGCCTGAAAGGAAATTTTTATTGAGTGATTGAAGTAGAACCCGAATTCATGGTCAATAATAGCCCTATGTAATTTTATTGAGATGGGAAAAGGTTCAAAAAAATTAGAGCTTGTTAGGGAGAAATAAGAGTGAATTACGAAATCGCTTCGGAGCCCTAGGATGCTGCATAGGAGATTTGGCCCGAAAGGTCAATTTTTTTGTTTGGTTGAATTAGGACCCCAATTCATGGTCAATAATAGCCCTGTAAAATATTATTGAGATGGGAAGAGGTTCAAAAAAATTAGAGCTTGTTAGAGAGAAATATGAGTGAATTACGAAATCGCTTCGGAGCCCTAGGCAGCTGCCTAGGAGATTTGGCCTGAAAGGGCAATTTTTTTGTTTGGTTGAATTAGAACCCCAATTCATGGTCAATAATAGCCCTATATAATATAATTGAGATGGGAAAAGGATCAAAAAAATTAGAGCTTGTTAGAGAGAAATATGAGAGAATTACGAGATCGCTTCGTAGACCTAGGCAGCTCCCAAGGAGAATTGGCCTGAAAGGAAATTTTTATTGAGTGATTGAAGTAGAACCCGAATTCATGGTCAATAATAGCCCTATGTAATTTTATTGAGATGGGAAAAGGTTCAAAAAAATTAGAGCTTTTTGGAGAGAAATAAGAGTGAATTACGAAATCGCTTAGGAGCCCTAGTCTGCTGCCTAGAAGATTTGGCCTGAAAGGTAAATTTTTTTGTTTGGTTGAATTAGGACCCCAATTCAAGGTCAATAATATCCCTATATAATATTATTGATATGGGAAAAGGTTCAAAAAAATTAGAGCTTGTTAGAGAGAAATATGAGTGAATTACGAAATCGCTTCGGAGCCCTAGGCAGCAGCGTAGGAGATTTGGCCTGAAAGGTCAATTTTTTTGTTTGGCTGAATTAGGACCCCAATTCATGGTCAATGATAGCCCTATATAATATTATTGAGATGGTAAATGGTTCAAAAAAATTAGAGCTTGTTAGGTAGAAATATGAGTGAATTACGAGATCGCTTCGGAGCCCTAGGCAGCTGCCTAGGAGATTTGGCCTGAAAGGTAAATTTTTTTGTTTGATTGAATTAGCACCCCAATTCATGGTCAATAATAGCCCTATATAATATTATTGAGATGGGTAAAGGTTCAAAAAAATTAGAGCTTGTTAGAGAGAAATATGTGTGAATTACGAAATCGCTTCAGAGCCCTAGGCAACTGCCTAGGAGATTTGGCCTGAAGGGAAATTTTTTTTGTTTGCTTGAATTAGGACCCCAATTCATGGTCAATAATCGCCCTATATAATATTATTGAGATGGGAAAAGGATCATAAAAATTAGAGCTTGTTAGAGAGAAATATGAGAGAATTACGAGATCGCTTCAGAGCCCTAGGGAGCAGCCTAGGAGATTTGGCCTGAAAGGTCAAGTTTTTTGTTTGGTTGAATTAGGAGCCCAATTCATGGTCAATAATAGCCCTATATAAAATTATTGAGATGGGAAAAGGTTCAAAAAAAATAGAGCTTGTTAGAGAGAAATATGAGGGAATTACGAGATCTCTTCAGAGCCCTAGGCAGCTGCCTAGGAGACTTGGCCTGAAAGGTCAATTTTTTTGTTTGGTTGAATTAGGAGGCCAATTCATGGTTAATAATAGCCCTAGAAAATATTATTGAGATTGGAAAAGGTTCAAAAATATAAGTGCTTGTTTGAGAGAAATATGAGTGAATTACGAAATCGCTTCAGAGCCCGAGGCAGCTGCCTAGGAGATTTGGCCTGAAAGTTCAATTTTTTTGTTTGGTTGAATTTGGACCCCAATTCATGATAAATAATAGCCCAATATAATATTATAGAGATGGGAAAAGGTTCAAAAAAATTAGAGCTTGTTAGGGAGAAATATGAGTGAATTACGAAATCGCTTCGGAGCCCTAGGATGCTGCCTAGGAGATTTGGCCCGAAAGGTCAATTTTTTTGTTTGGTTGAATTAGGACCCCAATTCATGGTCAATAATAGCCCTGTAAAATATTATTGAGATGGGAAGAGGTTCAAAAAAATTAGAGCTTGTTAGAGAGAAATATGAGTGAATTACGAAATCGCTTCGGAGCCCTAGGCAGCTGCCTAGGAGATTTGGCCTGAAAGGGCAATTTTTTTGTTTGGTTGAATTAGAACCCCAATTCATGGTCAATAATAGCCCTATATAATATTATTGAGATGGGAAAAGGATCAATATAATTAGAGCTTGTTAGAGAGAAATATGAGAGAATTACGAGATCGCTTCGTAGCCCTAGGCAGCTCCCAAGGAGAATTGGCCTGAATGGAAATTTTTTTTGAGTGATTGAAGTAGAACCCCAATTCATGGTCAATAATAGCCCTATATAATATTATTGAGATGGGAAAAGGTTCAAAAAAATTAGAGCTTGTTAGAGAGAAATATGAGTGAATTACGAAATCGCTTCGGAGCCCATGGCAGCTGCCTAGGAGATTTGGCCTGAAAGGTAAATTTTTTTGTTTGGTTGAATTTGGACCCCAATTCATGGTCAATAATAGCCCTATATAATATTATTAATATGGGAAAAGGATCAAAAAAATTAGAGCTTGTTAGAGAGAAATATGAGAGAATTACGAGATCGCTTCGGAGTCCTAGGCAGCTGCCTAGGAGATTTGGCCTGAAAGGCCAATTTTTTTGATTGGTTGAATTAGGAACCCAATTCATGGTCAATAATAGCTCTATAAAATATTACTGAGATGGGAAAAGGTTCAAAAAAATTAGAGCTTGTTAGAGAGAAATATGAGTGAATTACGAAATCGCTTCGGAGCCCTAGGCAGTAGCCTAGGAGATTTGGCCTGAAAGGCCAATTTTTTAGTTTGGTTGAATTCGGATCCCAATTCATGGTCAATAATAGCCCTATATAATATTATTGAGATGGGGAAAGGTTCAAAAAAATTATAGTTTTTAGATAGAAATATGAGTGAATTACGAGATCGCTTCGGAGCCCAAGGCTCCAGCCTAGGAGATTTGGCTTGAAAGGTCTATTTTTTTGATTGGTTGAATTAGGACCCCAATAATAGGTAAATAATAGCCCTATATAATATTATTGAGATGGGAAAAGGTGAAATAAAATTAGAGCTTGTTCGAGCGAAATATGAGTGAATTACGAAATCGCTTCAGAGCCCTAGGCAGTAGCCTAGGAGATTTGGCCTGAAAGGTCAATTTTTTTGTTTGGTTGAATTAGGACCCCAATTCATGGTCAATAATTGCCCTATATAATATTATTGAGATGGGAAAAGGTTCAAAAAAATTAGTGCTTGTTAGAGAGAAATATGAGTGAATTACGAGATCGCTTCGTAGCCCTAGGCAGCTCCCAAGGAGAATTGGCCTGAAAGGAAATTTTTATTGAGTGATTGAAGTAGAACCCGAATTCATGGTCAATAATAGCCCTATGTAATTTTATTGAGATGGGAAAAGGTTCAAAAAAATTAGAGCTTGTTAGGGAGAAATAAGAGTGAATTACGAAATCGCTTCGGAGCCCTAGGATGCTGCCTAGGAGATTTGGCCCGAAAGGTCAATTTTTTTGTTTGGTTGAATTAGGACCCCAATTCATGGTCAATAATAGCCCTGTAAAATATTATTGAGATGGGAAGAGGTTCAAAAATATAAGTGCTTGTTTGAGAGAAATATGAGTGAATTACGAAATCGCTTCAGAGCCCTAGGCAGCTGCCTAGGAGATTTGGCCTGAAAGGTCAATTTTTTTGTTTGGTTGAATTTGGACCCCAATTCATGATAAATAATCGCCCAATATAATATTATAGAGATGGGAAAAGGTTCAAAAAAATTAGAGCTTGTTAGGGAGAAATATGAGGGAATTACGAAATCGCTTCGGAGCCCTAGGATGCTGCATAGGAGATTTGGCCCGAAAGGTCAATTTTTTTGTTTGGTTGAATTAGGACCCCAATTAATGGTCAATAATAGCCCTGTAAAATATTATTGAGATGGGAAGAGGTTCAAAAAAATTAGAGCTTGTTAGAGAGAAATATGAGTGAATTACGAAATCGCTTCGGAGCCCTAGGCAGCTGCCTAGGAGATTTGGCCTGAAAGGGCAATTTTTTTGTTTGGTTGAATTAGAACCCCAATTCATGGTCAATAATAGCCCTATATAATATAATTGAGATGGGAAAAGGATCAAAAAAATTAGAGCTTGTTAGAGAGAAATATGAGAGAATTACGAGATCGCTTCGTAGCCCTAGGCAGCTCCCAAGGAGAATTGGCCTGAAAGGAAATTTTTATTGAGTGATTGAAGTAGAACCCGAATTCATGGTCAATAATAGCCCTATGTAATTTTATTGAGATGGGAAAAGGTTCAAAAAAATTAGAGCTTTTTAGGGAGAAATAAGAGTGAATTACGAAATCGCTTCGGAGCCCTAGGATGCTGCCTAGGAGATTTGGCCCGAAAGGTCAATTTTTTTGTTTGGTTGAATTAGGACCCCAATTCATGGTCAATAATAGCCCTGTAAAATATTATTGAGATGGGAAGAGGTTCAAAAAAATTAGAGCTTGTTAGAGAGAAATATGAGTGAATTACGAAATCGCTTCGGAGCCCTAGGCAGCTGCCTAGGAGATTTGGCCTGAAAGGGCAATTTTTTTGTTTGGTTGAATTAGAACCCCAATTCATGGTCAATAATAGCCATATATAATATTATTGAGATGGGAAAAGGATCAAAATAATTAGAGCTTGTTAGAGAGAAATATGAGAGAATTACGAGATCGCTTCGTAGCCCTAGGCAGCTCCCAAGGAGAATTGGCCTGAAAGGAAATTTTTATTGAGTGATTGAAGTAGAACCCGAATTCATGGTCAATAATAGCCCTATGTAATTTTATTGAGATGGGAAAAGGTTCAAAAAAATTAGAGCTTGTTAGGGAGAAATAAGAGTGAATTACGAAATCGCTTCGGAGCCCTAGGATGCTGCATAGGAGATTTGGCCCGAAAGGTCAATTTTTTTGTTTGGTTGAATTAGGACCCCAATTCATGGTCAATAATAGCCCTGTAAAATATTATTGAGATGGGAAGAGGTTCAAAAAAATTAGAGCTTGTTAGAGAGAAATATGAGTGAATTACGAAATCGCTTCGGAGCCCTAGGCAGCTGCCTAGGAGATTTGGCCTGAAAGGGCAATTTTTTTGTTTGGTTGAATTAGAACCCCAATTCATGGTCAATAATAGCTCTATAAAATATTACTGAGATGGGAAAAGGTTCAAAAAAATTAGAGCTTGTTAGAGAGAAATATGAGTGAATTACGAAATCGCTTCGGAGCCCTAGGCAGTAGCCTAGGAGATTTGGCCTGAAAGGGCAATTTTTTAGTTTGGTTGAATTCAGATCCCAATTCATGGTCAATAATAGCCCTATATAATATCATTGAGATGGGGAAAGGTTCAAAAAAATTATAGCTTTTTAGATAGAAATATGAGTGAATTACGAGATCGCTTCGGAGCCCAAGGCTCCAGCCTAGGAGATTTGGCTTGAAAGGTCTATTTTTTTGATTGGTTGAATTAGGACCCCAATAATAGGTAAATAATAGACCTATATAATATTATTGAGATGGGAAAAGGTAAAATAAAATTAGAGCTTGTTCGAGCGAAATATGAGTGAATTACGAAATCGCTTCGGAGCCCTAGGCAGTAGCCTAGGAGATTTGACCTGAAAGGTCAATTTTTTTGTTTGGTTGAATTAGGACCCCAATTCATGGTCAATAATTGCCCTATATAATATTATTGAGATGGGAAAAGGTTCAAAAAAATTAGTGCTTGTTAGAGAGAAATATGAGTGAATTACGAGATCGCTTCGGAGCCCTAGGCAGCTCCCTAGGAGATTTGGCCTGAAAGGTTAATTTTTTTGTTAGGTTGAATTAGGACCCCAATTCATGGTCAATAATAGCCCTATATAATATTATTGAGATGGGAAAAGGTTCTAAAAAATTGGAGCTTGGTAGAGAGAAATATGAGTGAGTTACTAAATCTCTTCGGAGCCATAGGCAGCTGCCTAGGAGATTTGGCCTGAAAGGGCAATTTTTTTGTTTGGTTGAATTAGGACCCCAATTCATGGTCAATAATAGCCCTATATAATATTATTGAGATGGGGAAAGGTTCAAAAAAATTAGAGCTTGTTAGAGAGAAATATGAGTGAATTACGAGATCGCTACGGAGCCCTAGGAAGTTGCCTAGGAGATTTGGCCAGAAAGGTTAATTTTTATGATTGGTTGAATTAGGAGGCCAATTCATGGTTAATAATAGCCCTAGAAAATATTATTGAGATTGGAAAAGGTTCAAAAATATAAGTGCTTGTTTGAGAGAAATATGAGTGAATTACGAAATCGCTTCAGAGCCCTAAGCAGCTGCCTAGAAGATTTGGCCTGAAAGGTCAATTTTTTTGTTTGGTTGAATTTGGACCCCAATTCATGATAAATAATAGCCCAATATAATATTATAGAGATGGGAAAAGGTTCAAAAAAATTAGAGCTTGTTAGGGAGAAATATGAGTGAATTACGAAATCGCTTTGGAGCCCTAGGATGCTGCATAGGAGATTTGGCCCGAAAGGTCAATTTTTTTGTTTGGTTGAATTAGGACCCCAATTCATGGTCAATAATAGCCCTGAAAAATATTATTGAGATGGGAAGAGGTTCAAAAAAATTAGAGCTTGTTAGAGAGAAATATGAGTGAATTACGAAATCGCTTCGGAGCCCTAGGCAGCTGCCTAGGAGATTTGGCCTGAAAGGGCAATTTTTTTGTTTTGTTGAATTAGAACCCCAATTCATGGTCAATAATAGCCCTATATAATATAATTGAGATGGGAAAAGGATCAAAAAAATTAGAGCTTGTTAGAGAGAAATATGAGAGAATTACGAGATCGCTTCGTAGCCCTATGCAGCTCCCAAGGAGAATTGGCCTGAAAGGAAATTTTTATTGAGTGATTGAAGTAGAACCCGAATTCATGGTCAATAATAGCCCTATGTAATTTTATTGAGATGGGAAAAGGTTCAAAAAAATTAGAGCTTTTTGGAGAGAAATAAGAGTGAATTACGAAATCGCTTAGGAGCCCTAGTCTGCTGCCTAGAAGATTTGGCCTGAAAGGTAAATTTTTTTGTTTGGTTGAATTAGGACCCCAATTCAAGGTCAATAATATCCCTATATAATATTATTGATATGGGAAAAGGTTCAAAAAAATTAGAGCTTGTTAGAGAGAAATATGAGTGAATTACGAAATCGCTTCGGAGCCCTAGGCAGACGCGTAGGAGATTTGGCCTGAAAGGTCAATTTTTTTGTTTGGCTGAATTAGGACCCCAATTCATGGTCAATGATAGCCCTATATAATATTATTGAGATGGTAAATGGTTCAAAAAAATTAGAGCTTGTTAGGTAGAAATATGAGTGAATTACGAGATCGCTTCGGAGCCCTAGGCAGCTGCCTAGGAGATTTGGCTTGAAAGGTAAATTTTTTTGTTTGATTGAATTAGCACCCCAATTCATGGTCAATAATAGCCCTATATAATATTATTGAGATGGGTAAAGGTTCAAAAAAATTAGAGCTTGTTAGAGAGAAATATGTGTGAATTACGAAATCGCTTCGGAGCCCTAGGCAACTGCCTAGGAGATTTGGCCTGAAGGGAATTTTTTTTTGTTTGCTTGAATTAGGACCCCAATTCATGGTCAATAATCGCCCTATATAATATTATTGAGATGGGAAAAGGATCATAAAAATTAGAGCTTGTTAGAGAGAAATATGAGAGAATTACGAGATCGCTTCGGAGCCCTAGGGAGCAGCCTAGGAGATTTGGCCTGAAAGGTCAAGTTTTTTGTTTGGTTGAATTAGGAGCCCAATTCATGGTCAATAATAGCCCTATATAAAATTATTGAGATGGGAAAAGGTTCAAAAAAATTAGAGCTTGTTAGGGAGAAATATGAGTGAATTACGAAATCGCTTCGGAGCCCTAGGATGCTGCCTAGGAGATTTGGCCCGAAAGGTCAATTTTTTTGTTTGGTTGAATTAGGACCCCAATTCATGGTCAATAATAGCCCTGTAAAATATTATTGAGATGGGAAGAGGTTCAAAAAAATTAGAGCTTGTTAGAGAGAAGTATGAGTGAATTACGAAATCGCTTCGGAGCCCTAGGCAGCTGCCTAGGAGATTTGGCCTGAAAGGGCAATTTTTTTGTTTGGTTGAATTAGAACCCCAATTCATGGTCAATAATAGCCCTATATAATATTATTGAGATGGGAAAAGGATCAAAATAATTAGAGCTTGTTAGAGAGAAATATGAGAGAATTACGAGATCGCTTCGTAGCCCTAGGCAGCTCCCAAGGAGAATTGGCCTGAAAGGAAATTTTTTTTGAGTGATTGAAGTAGAACCCCAATTCATGGTCAATAATAGCCCTATATAATATTATTGAGATGGGAAAAGGTTCAAAAAAATTAGAGCTTGTTAGAGAGAAATATGAGTGAATTACGAAATCGCTTCGGAGCCCATGGCAGCAGCCTAGGAGATTTGGCCTGAAAGGTAAATTTTTTTGTTTGGTTGAATTTGGACCCCATTCCATGGTCAATAATAGCCCTATATAATATTATTAAGATGGGAAAAGGGTCAAAAAAATTAGAGCTTGTTAGAGAGAAATATGAGAGAATTACGAGATCGCTTCGGAGTCCTAGGCAGCTGCCTAGGAGATTTGGCCTGAAAGGCCAATTTTTTTGATTGGTTGAATTAGGAACCCAATTCATGGTCAATAATAGCTCTATAAAATATTACTGAGATGGGAAAAGGTTCAAAAAAATTAGAGCTTGTTAGAGAGAAATATGAGTGAATTACGAAATCGCTTCGGAGCCCTAGGCAGTAGCTTAGGAGATTTGGCCTGAAAGGTCAATTTTTTTGTTTGGTTGAATTAGGACCCCAATTCATGGTCAATAATAGCCCTATATAATATTATTGAGATGGGGAAAGGTTCAAAAAAATTACAGCTTTTTAGATAGAAATATGAGTGAATTACGAGATCGCTTCGGAGCCCAAGGCTCCAGCCTAGGAGATTTGGCTTGAAAGGTCTATTTTTTTGATTGGTTGAATTAGGACCCCAATTCATGGTCAATAATAGCACTATATAATATTATTGAGATGGGAAAAGGTGAAATAAAATTAGAGCTTGTTCGAGCGAAATATGAGTGAATTACGAAATCGCTTCGGAGCCCTAGGCAGTAGCCTAGGAGATTTGGCCTGAAAGGTCAATTTTTTTGTTTGGTTGAATTAGGACCCCAATTCATGGTCAATAATTGCCCTATATAATATTATTGAGATGGGAAAAGGTTCAAAAAAATTAGTGCTTGTTAGAGAGAAATATGAGTGAATTACGAGATCGCTTCGGAGCCCTAGGCAGCTCCCTAGGAGATTTGGCCTGAAAGGTTAATTTTTTTGTTAGGTTGAATTAGGACCCCAATTCATGGTCAATAATAGCCCTATATAATATTATTGAGATGGGAAAAGGTTCTAAAAAATTGGAGCTTGTTAGAGAGAAATATGAGTGAGTTACGAAATCTCTTCGGAGCCATAGGCCCTGCCTAGGAGATTTGGCCTGAAAGGTCAATTTTTTTGTTTGGTTGAATTAGGACCCCAATTCATGGTCAATAATAGCCCTATATAATATTATTGAGATGGGAAAAGGTTCAAAAAAATTGGAGCTTGGTAGAGAGAAATATGAGTGAGTTACTAAATCTCTTCGGAGCCATAGGCAGCTGCCAAGGAGATTTGGCCTGAAAGGGCAATTTTTTTGTTTGGTTGAATTAGGACCCCAATTCATGGTCAATAATAGCCCTATATAATATTATTGAGATGGGAAAAGGTTCAAAAAAATTAGAGCTTGTTAGAGAGAAATATGAGTGAATTACGAGATCGCTACGGAGCCCTAGGAAGCTGCCTAGGAGATTTGGCCAGAAAGGTTAATTTTTATGATTGGTTGAATTAGGAGGCCAATTCATGGTTAATAATAGCCCTAGAAAATATTATTGAGATTGGAAAAGGTTCAAAAATATAAGTGCTTGTTTGAGAGAAATATGAGTGAATTACGAAATCGCTTCAGAGCCCTAAGCAGCTGCCTAGGAGATTTGGCCTGAAAGGTCAATTTTTTTGTTTGGTTGAATTTGGACCCCAATTCATGATAAATAATAGCCCAATATAATATTATAGAGATGGGAAAAGGTTCAAAAAAATTAGAGCTTGTTAGGGAGAAATATGAGTGAATTACGAAATCGCTTCGGAGCCCTAGGATGCTGCATAGGAGATTTGGCCCGAAAGGTCAATTTTTTTGTTTGGTTGAATTAGGACCCCAATTCATGGTCAATAATAGCCCTGTAAAATATTATTGAGATGGGAAGAGGTTCAAAAAAATTAGAGCTTGTTAGAGAGAAATATGAGTGAATTACGAAATCGCTTCGGAGCCCTAGGCAGCTCCCTAGGAGATTTGGCCTGAAAGGGCAATTTTTTTGTTTGGTTGAATTAGAACCCCAATTCATGGTCAATAATAGCCCTATATAATATAATTGAGATGGGAAAAGGATCAAAAAAATTAGAGCTTGTAAGAGAGAAATATGAGAGAATTACGAGATCTCTTCGTAGCCCTATGCAGCTCCCAAGGAGAATTGGCCTGAAAGGAAATTTTTATTGAGTGATTGAAGTAGAACCCGAATTCATGGTCAATAATAGCCCTATGTAATTTTATTGAGATGGGAAAAGGTTCAAAAAAATTAGAGCATTTTGGAGAGAAATAAGAGTGAATTACGAAATCGCTTAGGAGCCCTAGTCTGCTGCCTAGAAGATTTGGCCTGAAAGGTAAATTTTTTTGTTTGGTTGAATTAGGACCCCAATTCAAGGTCAATAATATCCCTATATAATATTATTGATATGGGAAAAGGTTCAAAAAAATTAGAGCTTGTTAGAGAGAAATATGAGTGAATTACGAAATCGCTTCGGAGCCCTAGGCAGACGCGTAGGAGATTTGGCCTGAAAGGTCAATTTTTTTGTTTGGCTGAATTAGGACCCCAATTCATGGTCAATGATAGCCCTATATAATATTATTGAGATGGTAAATGGTTCAAAAAAATTAGAGCTTGTTAGGTAGAAATATGAGTGAATTACGAGATCGCTTCGGAGCCCTAGGCAGCTGCCTAGGAGATTTGGCCTGAAAGGTAAATTTTTTTGTTTGATTGAATTAGCACCCCAATTCATGGTCAATAATAGCCCTATATAATATTATTGAGATGGGTAAAGGTTCAAAAAAATTAGAGCTTGTTAGAGAGAAATATGTGTGAATTACGAAATCGCTTCGGAGCCCTAGGCAACTGCCTAGGAGATTTGGCCTGAAGGGAATTTTTTTTTGTTTGCTTGAATTAGGACCCCAATTCATGGTCAATAATCGCCCTATATAATATTATTGAGATGGGAAAAGGATCATAAAAATTAGAGCTTGTTAGAGAGAAATATGAGAGAATTACGAGATCGCTTCGGAGCCCTAGGGAGCAGCCTAGGAGATTTGGCCTGAAAGGTCAAGTTTTTTGTTTGGTTGAATTAGGAGCCCAATTCATGGTCAATAATAGCCCTATATAAAATTATTGAGATGGGAAAAGGTTCAAAAAAATTAGAGCTTGTTAGGGAGAAATATGAGTGAATTACGAAATCGCTTCGGAGCCCTAGGATGCTGCCTAGGAGATTTGGCCCGAAAGGTCAATTTTTTTGTTTGGTTGAATTAGGACCCCAATTCATGGTCAATAATAGCCCTGTAAAATATTATTGAGATGGGAAGAGGTTCAAAAAAATTAGAGCTTGTTAGAGAGAAGTATGAGTGAATTACGAAATCGCTTCGGAGCCCTAGGCAGCTGCCTAGGAGATTTGGCCTGAAAGGGCAATTTTTTTGTTTGGTTGAATTAGAACCCCAATTCATGGTCAATAATAGCCCTATATAATATTATTGAGATGGGAAAAGGATCAAAATAATTAGAGCTTGTTAGAGAGAAATATGAGAGAATTACGAGATCGCTTCGTAGCCCTAGGCAGCTCCCAAGGAGAATTGGCCTGAAAGGAAATTTTTTTTGAGTGATTGAAGTAGAACCCCAATTCATGGTCAATAATAGCCCTATATAATATTATTGAGATGGGAAAAGTATCAAAAAAATTAGAGCTTGTTAGAGAGAAATATGAGTGAATTACGAAATCGCTTCGGAGCCCATGGCAGCTGCCTAGGAGATTTGGCCTGAAAGGTAAATTTTTTTGTTTGGTTGAATTTGGACCCCATTTCATGGTCAATAATAGCCCTATATAATATTATTAAGATGGGAAAAGGATCAAAAAAATTAGAGCTTGTTAGAGAGAAATATGAGAGAATTACGAGATCGCTTCGGAGTCCTAGGCAGCTGCCTAGGAGATTTGGCCTGAAAGGCCAATTTTTTTGATTGGTTGAATTAGGAACCCAATTCATGGTCAATAATAGCTCTATAAAATATTACTGAGATGGGAAAAGGTTCAAAAAAATTAGAGCTTGTTAGAGAGAAATATGAGTGAATTACGAAATCGCTTCGGAGCCCTAGGCAGTAGCCTAGGAGATTTGGCCTGAAAGGTCAATTTTTTTGTTTGGTTGAATTAGGACCCCAATTCATGGTCAATAATAGCCCTATATAATATTATTGAGATGGGGAAAGGTTAAAAAAAATTACAGCTTTTTAGATAGAAATATGAGTGAATTACGAGATCGCTTCGGAGCCCAAGGCTCCAGCCTAGGAGATTTGGCTTGAAAGGTCTATTTTTTTGATTGGTTGAATTAGGACCCCAATTCATGGTCAATAATAGCCCTATATAATATTATTGAGATGGGAAAAGGTGAAATAAAATTAGAGCTTGTTCGAGCGAAATATGAGTGAATTACGAAATCGCTTCGGAGCCCTAGGCAGTAGCCTAGGAGATTTGGCCTGAAAGGTCAATTTTTTTGTTTGGTTGAATTAGGACCCCAATTCATGGTCAATAATTTCCCTATATAATATTATTGAGATGGGAAAAGGTTCAAAAAAATTAGTGCTTGTTAGAGAGAAATATGAGTGAATTACGAGATCGCTTCGGAGCCCTAGGCAGCTCCCTAGGAGATTTGGCCTGAAAGGTTAATTTTTTTGTTAGGTTGAATTAGGACCCCAATTCATGGTCAATAATAGCCCTATATAATATTATTGAGATGGGAAAAGGTTCTAAAAAATTGGAGCTTGGTTGAGAGAAATATGAGTGAGTTACGAAATCTCTTCGGAGCCATAGGCAGCTGCCTAGGAGATTTGGCCTGAAAGGTCAATTTTTTTGTTTGGTTGAATTAGGACCCCAATTCATGGTCAATAATAGCCCTATATAATATTATTGAGATGGGAAAAGGTTCAAAAAAATTAGAGCTTGTTAGAGAGAAATATGAGTGAATTACGAGATCGCTACGGAGCCCTAGGAAGCTGCCTAGGAGATTTGGCCAGAAAGGTTAATTTTTTTGATTGGTTGAATTAGGACCCCAATTCATTGTCAATAATAGCCCTATATAATATTATTGAGATGGGAAAAGGTTCAAAAAAATTAGGTCTTGTTAGAGAGAAATATGAATGAATTTCGAGATCACTTCGGAGCCCTAGGCTGCTGCCTAGGAGATTTGGCCTGAAAGGTAAATTTTTTTGTTTTGGTGAATTAGGACCCAAATTCATGAGTAATAATAGCCCTATAAATTATTATTGATATGGGAAAGGTTCAAGAAAATTAGAGCATGTTAGAGAGAAATATGAGTGAATTACGAAATCGCTTCGAAGTCCTAGGCAGAGCCTAGGAGATTTGGCCTGAATGGGCAATTTTTTTATTTGGTTGAATTAGGACCCAAATTCATGGTCAATAATAGCCCTATATAATATTATTGAGATGGGAAAATGTTCTAAAAAATTAGAGCTTCTTAGAGAGAAACATGAGTGAATTACGAGATCGCTTCGGAGCCCTAGGGAGCTGCCTAGGGGATTTGGCCTGAAAGATCAATTTTTTTGTTTGGTTGAGTTATGTCCCCAATTAATGGTCAATAACAGCCCTATATAATATTATTGAGATGGGAAAAGGTTCAAAAAAATTAGAGCTTGTTAGAGAGAAATATGAGTGAATTACGAAATCGCTTCAGAGCCCTTGGCTGCTACCTAGGAGATTTGGCCTGAAAGGTCAATTTTTTTGTTTGGTTGAATTCGGACCACAATTCATGATCAATAATAGCCCTATATAATATTATTGAGATGGGGAAAGGTTCAAAAAAATTAGAGCTTCTTAGAGAGAAATATGAGTGAATTACAAGATCGCATCGGACCCCTAGGCACCTGCCTAGGATATTTGGCCTGAAAGGTCAATTTTTTTGTTTGGTTGAATTAGGACCCCAATAATTGGTCAATAATAGCCCTTTATAATATTATTGAGATGGGAATGGTGCAACAAAATTAGAGCTTGTTAGAGAGAAATATGAGTGAATTACGAAATATCTTCGGAGCCCTGGGCAGCGGCCTAGGAGATTTGGCCTGAAAGGTTAATTTTTTTGTTTGGTTTAATTAGGACCCCAATTCATGGTAAATAATAGACCTATATAATATTATTGAGATGGGAAAAGGTTCAAAAAAATTAGAGCTTGTTAGAGAGAAATATGAGTGAATTACGAAATCGCTTCGGAGCCCTAGGCAGCAGCGTAGGAGATTTGGTCTGAAAGGTCAATTTTTTTGTTTGGCTGAATTAGGACCCCAATTCATGGTCAATGATAGCCCTATATAATATTATTGAGATGGTAAATGGTTCAAAAAAATTAGAGCTTGTTAGGTAGAAATATGAGTGAATTACGAGATCGCTTCGGAGCCCTAGGCAGCTGCCTAGGAGATTTGGCCTGAAAGGTAAATTTTTTTGTTTGATTGAATTAGCACCCCAATTCATGGTCAATAATAGCCCTATATAATATTATTGAGATGGGTAAAGGTTCAAAAAAATTAGAGCTTGTTAGAGAGAAATATGTGTGAATTACGAAATCGCTTCGGAGCCCTAGGCAGCTGCCTAGACGATTTGGCCTGAAAGGTCAATTTTTTTGTTTGGTTGAATTAGGACCCCAATTCATGGTCAATAATAGCCCTATATAATATTATTGAGATGGGAAAAGGTTCAAAAAAATTAGAGCTTGTTAGAGAGAAATATGAGTGAATTACGAGATCGCTACGGAGCCCTAGGAAGCTGCCTAGGAGATTTGGCCAGAAAGGTTAATTTTTTTGATTGGTTGAATTAGGACCCCAATTCATTGTCAATAATAGCCCTATATAATATTATTGAGATGGGAAAAGGTTCAAAAAAATTAGGTCTTGTTAGAGAGAAATATGAATGAATTTCGAGATCGCTTCGGAGCCCTAGGCTGCTGCCTAGGAGATTTGGCCTGAAAGGTAAATTTTTTTGTTTTCGTGAATTAGGACCCAAATTCATGAGTAATAATAGCCCTATAAATTATTATTGATATGGGAAAGGTTCAAGAAAATTAGAGCATGTTAGAGAGAAATATGAGTGAATTACGAAATCGCTTCGAAGTCCTAGGCAGAGCCTAGGAGATTTGGCCTGAATGGGCAATTTTTTTATTTGGTTGAATTAGGACCCAAATTCATGGTCAATAATAGCCCTATATAATATTATTGAGATGGGAAAATGTTCTAAAAAATTAGAGCTTCTTAGAGAGAAACATGAGTGAATTACGAGATCGCTTCGGAGCCCTAGGGAGCTGCCTAGGGGATTTGGCCTGAAAGATCAATTTTTTTGTTTGGTTGAGTTATGTCCCCAATTAATGGTCAATAACAGCCCTATATAATATTATTGAGATGGGAAAAGGTTCAAAAAAATTAGAGCTTGTTAGAGAGAAATATGAGTGAATTACGAAATCGCTTCAGAGCCCTTGGCTGCTACCTAGGAGATTTGGCCTGAAAGGTCAATTTTTTTGTTTGGTTGAATTCGGACCCCAATTCATGATCAATAATAGCCCTATATAATATTATTGAGATGGGGAAAGGTTCAAAAAAATTAGAGCTTCTTAGAGAGAAATATGAGTGAATTACAAGATCGCATCGGACCCCTAGGCACCTGCCTAGGATATTTGGCCTGAAAGGTCAATTTTTTTGTTTGGTTGAATTAGGACCCCAATAATTGGTCAATAATAGCCCTTTATAATATTATTGAGATGGGAATGGTGCAACAAAATTAGAGCTTGTTAGAGAGAAATATGAGTGAATTACGAAATATCTTCGGAGCCC